>NC_057716.1:98236398-98297548 GCF_004010195.1 Chiloscyllium plagiosum
GACCTCTCCGCCCCCCCCCCCGTCTGACCTATCACCCTCACCTTGACCTCTTTCCACCTATCACATTTCCGACGCCCCTCCCCCAAGTCCCTCCTCCCTACCTTTTATCTTAGCCTGCTGGACAAACTTTCCTCATTCCTGAAGAAGGGCTTATGCCCGAAACGTCGATTCTCCTGTTCCCTGGATGCTGCCTGACCTGCTGCGCTTTTCCAGCAACACATTTTCAGCTCTGATCTCCAGCATCTGCAGACCTCACTTTCTCCTGTGGGATCTCAGGCTAAGGAGGGTATGCCAGTATCTGGCCAGGACAACCTCAGCTTCTCTGGGTCTTCTAACCATAAATGCCCCATAGGTATCCACCTAAAGATTCACAGCCAACAGCCTCCCCTATAGGCGACTCCCTCCATCCCAGCTGTACTCCCTGGAACTCCATCCGTACGTAGGGGGAGAGAAAGTTCGGAAAGAGATGGCAAGGGTGACACCTCTTTGTCAGTAAAATCTCACATTTTCAAATGCATGTTTAATTTACATTGTCACCTCTTGGATTGGCTGCCATTTTAGCTGCAGCTGTGAGAATGAAGTTAGAGAGACTGCCGAACCCCCTTATGCACCGTGAGAAACTTGAACTTCATCTGAATGATTTACAATATCCTTCAGAGCATGACATCTTTCCCTATTTGACTGGGAGCCTGAGATATTGTGAAGCGCCCTCACAGTTGTTACCTTTTGTTGCAAAACAGAAAAAGCTAAAAAGAACACACAATACTTTACATTTGTCTTCGGAAATGCGTACAGTCTCCTTGCCTTTCCAGCTTTAGCACATTTTCCATCAATGAACGATGGCTTTTCCCAACTCAGTTCCATTGAAAGCTATTGTCAATTCAGTACATTAGACCAGAAGAAGCAGAAGCAGAAATGGGTCATTCAGCCCATTGAGTCTGCACCACCATTCGATGCCTGATCTGATAATCCTCAACTCCACTTTCCTTCCTTTTCCCCAAAACTCTCAATTCACTTACCAATTCAAAATCCATCTGTCTCAGTTTTAAATATATTTAATGACCCTGCCTCAACAGATTCACTACCCTCAGAGAAAAATATCTTCCTCATTTCAGTCTTATATGTGTGACTCCTAAATTTGGGATTATGCCCCCTTGTCCTAGACTCTTGCACAAGGGCAAACAACCTTTCTGTCATGTCACCTAAGAATCTTGTATCATTCAATAATGTCACCTCTCACTCTTTTATGTTCCAATGAGTACAGGCCTAATCTACTCAAACTCTCCTCGTAAGACATACCCTCCATACCTAGTGTCAGCCGAGTGGACCTTACATCATCCTCACTAACCCACACAAATTTGATGATTGTACATTTACTTCTGTATTCGAAGTCAGTATTCTACATATTGTAAATTATTGTGGTCCCAGCATTGATCCCCATGGCACTCTACTAGTTACAGGTTACAATCTGGAAAATGCCCGTTTATCCAAAGACTCTCAACTGCCCTTTGAAATGCTTTAGCAAATCACTCAGTTCAAAGACAACTAGGGATATGCAATCCATTCTTGCCAATCATGAACGCCCACATTCCACAATTGAATTAAAACAAAAATCCCAACTCTCTGTCTTCTATAAATTAGTCGAACTTCACAATGCTAATTTACCATATCCAACACCATGGGCTCAGATCTTTCTAAGTAGCCTTATGTACAGTAATTTATCAAATGCCTTTTGGAAGTTCAAAGACATGTTCATCTTGTATCCCCTTATTCTGAGAAACAAAACAAATAGGCTAAAGTTTTTTTCCAAAATTCATCTCTGCAGAGAAAATTTATTTATGCTTTTTTCTTTAACTGGTATGTATGTCTGATGTGTGATGTGACATTTGCATGTATCATTTTAACGATATTTGAGGTGAATTTGGTTTTGTGTTTTGAGTTCCTAACCAGTAGATATTTTTTGTGTGTGTCTTAAGTTAGTTAACTTGAGAGTGTTTCTGTAACTGTTGCAATTTATTTTGAAAACAGCTTTTGACACCTCGCTGTAGATTAAATGTGTTTGTGCACTAATGGAGTTTTGTTTATCTTCGGTTATTTATTAGGCTGGGGGTCCTAGACTGTTCTGGAATTTGGTTTTTTTTCAAGCTTGAGGGAAATGCCCATAACTGAGAAATTTTTAGTTTATTTCTCCTCTTTTGATAGTGTTTTATTCCTGTGAAGATCTTGGAATGGGATGACTGTGCAGAGCAGTGTTCTTGAGAAAAGAAGGATATCATCAGTTGGATTGTTAGACTGAAGGCTTCGAGTTGGTTCTCAACCAGATAAAGACTGGAAAGTGGATGATTAAGTTGAATGTATTGAAGAACAAGTGTATGATAGCTCCAGGAAGAAGCTATCACAGTTCCAGTATAATAACTTAAGTCCCAGTGACTTAAACCTACTGAGATGTTAGATAATGGTGTAAATGTTACATTAGTTGTGTTTTGGGAACTGTACCGAGAGTGTTTTGGATACTATAACAAAGCTGCATTGTTTATTTGCAAGTTCTCCCAGGATACTGAGGGAGGTAAGGAAGGAGATTGTTGGGGCCTTGACAGAGACCTTTGTATCATCTTTATCCAAAGACAAAGTTGCAAAACTATAGAATAGCCAAAGTTGTTCCTTTATTTAATAAGGGCAACAGGGATAATTTGGGAAAATATAGGCTAATAAGCCATACATTAGTGATATAGAGATGATTCTTAAGGACAGGATTTATTGACAGTTTGAAAAAGAATAGGCTTATCAGGGACGGTTTTTTTTTTGTGCGGGAAGTCTTGCCTCACAAATTTGATTGAGTTTTTGAGGAAGTGATGAAGATGATTGATGAGGGTAGGGCTGTGGATGTTGACTACATGGTCTTAACTAAAACATTTGACAAGGAATCTCATGATCGGTTGATCCGGAAGATTAAATCACATGGGTACCACAGTGAGCTGGTAAGTTAGATACAAAATTGACTTTGTCAAGAAGTGGAGATGCTGGTGTTGGACTGGGGTGGACAAAGTTAAAAATCACACAACACCAGGTTATAGTCTAACAGGTTTATTTGGAAGCATTAGCTTTCAGAATGTTGCTCCTTCATCAGGTGGTTGTGGAGTATAAGATCGTAAGACACAGAATTTATAGCAAAATATTACAGTATCCTGCAATTGAAATGATATATTGAAAAACCTGGATTGTTGTTAAGTTTTTCATCTTTTAGAATGGGTTGCAGGTTTTGGTTCATTAATATGTAAATCCCAGAACTTTCTTTAAGTCACCTTCTTGAGATAACTTCAGGTTTTATAACAAAAGGTGACATCTCAGCTCAAACAATGTATTAAAGGTGTGAGGTCAGAGTCTGACAGTATCCTAATCTTGAGTCAGACTGATTCTAGTTCCAAAGTAGAATTTAGAGAATATTACACAGATTGATTGCCTGCATTGACTGCCTGCAAATTGGGCATTTTTTTGAGTAAAATGGAATGTATCTGCAAATATAATTCTACGAATACAAATTCACCCCATAGAGTTATATGTGTGTGTGTGTGTGTGTGCATGTGATAGACAGAGAGAGGGAAAGAGAATGAGTGTGTGTTTGCGTGAGTGCATGTGAGAGAGTGTGAAGTTGCATATGCGCAAGCTCGGTAAAGTGTATGTGATGGAGTGTAAGCCTGTGGGAGGGTGTTTGCATGGGTGTGAGTGTAGGGTATATGTGTGTGTATGATATAGAGCATGTGTATGAGAGAGGGTCTGCGTGAGTGTGTGACTATGTAAGAGTGTGTGTGTGTGTGTCTGTGTCTGTGTGCGTGTGTATGTAGGCAAGGGTGCCCTGATGCATAGTAAATTGGTGAGAGCAAGCAGACGTTACAACAACAGATGAATGGACACTGCGCAACAAACACCAGACAGGGGTGTTCCCTTCTAGTCGGAAGACACTTCAGCAGTCAGGGGCATTCAGCCTCTGATCTTCGGGTGGCCATCCTCCAAGGTGGACTTCAGGATAGGTAACAACACAAAGTGGCCGAGCAAAGGGTGAGAGCCAAGTTCGGTACCCATGGGGATGGCCTCAACAGGGACCTTGAGTTCATGTCACATTAGAGGTGACCCCACTACGCTATACACTCATTCTCATTCACACACACTCTTACATACACACACTCTTACATACTCACACACTCACACAAACCCTCTCTCTCATACACACATTCTTTCTCATATGCACACACACATACATCCCCCACAGTCACACCCACACACACCCTCTCACAGGCTTATACTCCATCACCTCCACACACACTTTACCAAGCATGTATACACACAAACACACACTCTCTCATGTGCACTCAACTCACACGCACACACTCACATGAACACATTCACTCACACTCTCTCTCTCTTTCTCTCTCTTTCATGCATGCGCACACACACATATAAGTCATTGGAGTGAATTTGCATTTGCAGAATTATATTTGCAGATACACTCGATTTTGTTCAAAAATATGCACAATCTGCAGGCAGTCAATCCATGTAATATTTTGTAAATTCCACTTTGCAATTAGAACCAGTCTGACTCAAAATTGGGATACAGACAGACTCAGACCTCAAGCCTCTAATGCATTGTCTGAGCTGAGATGTCACCTTTTGTTATAAAACCTTAAGTGACCTTGAGAACGCAACTTAAAAGAAGTTCTGGGATTCACATATTAATGAACCAAAACCTGCAACCCATTCTAAAGATGAAAGACTTAACAACAATCCAGGTTTGTTCAATGTATCATTTCAGTTGTAGGACACTGTAATCTTTTGCGATACATTCTTTGTCTTATTATCCTATACTCCACAACCACCTGCTGAAGGAGCAGTGCTCTGAAAGCTAGTGCTCCAAATAAACCTGTTGGGCCATAACCTGGTGTTGTGTGATTTTTATCTTGGCCATAGAAGACAGGGGCATTTCTAACAGAAGGTCTGTAACCAGTGGGTGTTCTGTAAGGATCAGTGCTGGGACTCTTCTCTGTAATATATATAAATGATTTGAATGAAAATGGGTCGATTAGTATGTTTGCAAATGACATGAAAATAGGGTGAGTTGTGGATAGTATGGAAGATGATTAAGTGAGATATAGCAGGATATTGATCATTTGGAAAGTTGGCAGAGAAATGCCAGCTGGAATTCACATTGTAAAGGTTAATCCTTGGAAGCATTGAAACACACCCTGATAGAGTCATAGAGCTGTACAGCATGGAAGCAGACACTTTCATCCACGTTGTCCATGCTAAGCAGATATCTTAACCTAATCTAGTCCCATTTAACAGCATTTGGCTCATAGCCCTTCCAAATCTTTCCCCTCTCATCTTTAATGTATGCTCTCTGGTTGTAGACTCCCTTACCCTGGGAAAATACCTTGACTGTTTATGCTATTCATGCCCCTTATGATTTTTTAAACTTCCATAAAGTCACTGCTCAGTCTCCGCCACTCCAGGGTGAAATAACCTCAGTCCATTCAGCCTCCCCCTATAGCTCAAACCCTCCAACCCTGGCATCATCCTTGCAAATCTTTTCTGAACCCTATCACATTTCACAACACTCTTCCTACAGCATGGAGACCAGAACTGAACATAATATTCCAAACTCCTCTACTCAATGAACTGACCAATAAAGGCAAGCATACTAAATGCCTTCTTCACTTTCCTGTCTACCTGTAGCTGTATGATGTAAGGGCTGGCTGACCCCATTGTGAACGGCAGTGACCACATCTGCAGCAAGTGTTGATTGCTGGTGGAACTCCGGCTCAGAGTTGATGATCTGGAATCTGAGCTTCAAACGACTGCAGTACATCCGGGAGGGCAAGAGTTAGCCAGACGCTTTATTTCAGGACACACACCTGGTAGATTCAGTAATTCAAATTCAGTTAGTGATAAGAGACAGCGGGGTGTAATTGCAAGTGAGGCAGGTAGGGGGATCCTGAGTTCGGGAACAGAGGAGCCTCAGCTTTTCACCTTGTGCAACAGGTATGAGGTGCTTGCTCCCTGTGTGGATGAGGAAAAGGGCTGTGGGGAGGATGAGCCAGCTGACCACAGCACCATGGTGCAGGAGGCCATTCAAGAGTTGGGGGGGCACAAAGAGACAAATGGTTGTTATAGGAGATTCTATAATTATGGGGATAGATGGTATCCTTTGTGAGCCGGATTAGGAGTCCCACATGGTCTGTTGCCTGCCAGGTGCCAGGGTGCAGGACATCTCTGACCAGCTTGAAAGGGTATTGGAGCAGGAGGGGGAGAATTCAGTTGTTGTGGTCGACCTTGGGACTAACAACATAGGCAAGAGTAGGATGGAGGACCTGTCTGGGGATTAGCAAGCACTAGGAATGAAGTTAAGAAACAGTTCCTTGAGGGTCATAATCTCTGGATTACTGCCCCAGCCATGTGCAAATTGGCTTAGGGATAAGAAAATTAGGGAAGTAAACATGTGGCTAAAGGAGTCGTGTGGGAAAAAGGGGTTCCATTTCATGGGGCATTGGCATCAGTTTTGGTACTGGGGTGATCTGTATCGATGGGACAGTCTCTACCTGAACCGATCTGGAACTAGTGTTCCACTGAAAAGGATAAATAAGGTGGTCACTAGGACTTAAACTTGTGGGTCAGGGGGAAGGGAAAGGGAAAGTATGATGTAAATAAAAATGGCATGATGGATTTAAGTTCAAGACAGACTGTGAAAGAAGTAAAAAAGATGGATAACCGAGGAGATATTATGAGGGATGTTGGAAATCATGAGGGTAAGAAAGCTGGCATATGGGCACTTTACCTGAATGCTCATAGCATTCGTAACAAGGTCAATGAATTAATGGCACAAATCATCGTGACTGAATATGATTTACTAACCATTGCGGAGACATGGTTACAGGATGGTCATGACTAGGAATTAAATAACCAGGGGTATCAGATTATTCAGAAGGACAGACAGGAAATTAAGAGACGTAGTATAGTCCCTATATTCAAGGACAACATCAAGGCGGTGCTGAGAGATGATACAAGTTCTATGAAGAATAAAGTTGAATCCATTTGGGTGTAAATTAGAACTTCAAAGAAGAAAAAGTCACTGATAGGTGTAGTCTACAGGCCATCAAATAATAACATCACAATGGGGTGGGCAATAAACAAAGAAATAACTCATGCCTGTAAAAATGGTGTGGCAATTATGATGGGGGATTTTAATCTACATGTCGATTGGTCAAACCAGCTCGGTCAGGGTAACCTTGGGGAGGAGTTTATTGAGTGTACCCGTGATAGTTTTCTTGAACAGTATATAATGGCGCCGACAAGGGAGCAAGCTATCCTAAATCTGGTCCTGCGTAATGAGACAGGAATAATCAATTACCTCAAAGTTAGAGATCCACTTGGAAGGAGCGATCACAGTCTGGTTGAATTTAGAACACAGATGGAGAGTGTGAAGATAAAATCCAATACACAGGGTCCTGTGCTTAAACAAAGGAAACTACAACAGGATGAGGGAGGACGTGGCTAAAGTAGACTGGAAATAAAGATTTTATGCTGGGAGAGTTAACGAGCAGTGGAGGACTTTCAAAGCAATTTTTCAAAGTGCTTAGCAAAAGTATATTCTAGTGAAAAGGAAGGACTGTAGGAAAAGGGGTGATCTGCCATGGGTATCTAAGGAAATAGGCAAGGCTATCAAATTGAAAGAGAAGGCATACAAAGTGTCCAAGATCAGCTGGAATGTAGAAGATTGGGAAAACTTTAATGGTCAACGGAAAGCCACAAACAGAGCTATTAAAAAAAAGATAGAACTCGAGAAAAAATTAGTATAGAATATAAAGACAGATAGTAAAAGTTTCTATAAATAAAATGAAAAAGTCCTTTAAAGGATGAGAAGGGGCATTTAGTTACTGGATATGATGAAATAGCTGAGGCATTGAACAGATATTTTGTATTGGTCTTCACAGTAATAACATGCCAGTAATTGACAAAAGAGATGAAGGTAGGTGAGGACCTGGAAACAATCATTATTACAGAAGAGGTAGTGCTGGGCAAGCTCATGGAGCTAAGGATAGATGGAATGCATCCCAGGGTAGTAAAAGAGATGGAGGGAGAAACAGCAAGTGCAGTGGTGGTCATTTTCCAAAATTCGTTGGACTCTGGAGCAGTTCCAGCAGACTGGAAAATAGCAAATGTGACATCATGTTTAAAAAGGGACAAAAGATGGGGAACCCTCTGTAGTGGGGAAGATGCTTGAGTCTACTATCAAGGAAGAAATAGCAAGGCATCTCGATAAAATTGTCCCATTGGGCAGACACAGCATGGGTTCATGAAGGGCAGGTAATGCTTAACAAATCTTTTGGAATTCTATGAAGACATAATGAGTAAGGTGGAAAATGGGGACTCAGTAGATGTGGTGTACCTAGATTTCCAAAAGGCCTTCGACAAGGTGCCATACAAGAAGCTGCTGCATAAGATAAGGATGCATGGTGTTAGGGGTAGAGTATTAGCGTGGATAGAGGATTATTTGACTACCAGGAAGCAAAAAGTGGGGATAAATGAGTGCTATTCTTGCTGGCAATCAGTGACTAGTGGTGTGCCTCAGGGATCAGTGTTGGGATCACAATTATTTACGATTTATATTGATGATTTGGAATTGGGGACCACGTGTACGGTATCAAAGTTTGACGATGATACTAAGATGAGTGGCAGAGCAAAGTGTGCAGAGGACTGTGAAACTTTGCAGAGGAACATAGATACATTGAGAGAGTGGGCAAATATTAATAAATGTGAAGTCATCCATTTCAGTAAGAGTAACAGTAAAAACAATTATTACTTGAATGGTGAAAAGTTGCAGCATGCTGCTGTGCAGAGGGACCTAGGTGTCTTTGTGCATGAATCACAGGGGGTTGATCTGTAGGTACAACAGGTAATTAGGAAGGCAAATGGAATTTTGTCCTTCATTGCTAAAGGGATTGAGTTTAAAAGCAGACACATTATTTTGCAGCTATACAGGGTGCTGGTGAGGCCACACCTGGAGTAATGTGTGCAGTTTTGGTCTCCTTACTTGAGAAAGGATGTACTGGCATGAGGGGGTGTGCAGAGGAGGTTCACTAGGTTGATTTCAGAGTTGAGGGAGTTGGCCTACGAGGAGAGACTGAGTAGACTGGAATTATACCAGGTGCTCCGATTTCCTCCCACAATCCAAAGATGTGCAGGTTGGGTGAATTGGCCGTGAGAAATTGCCCATCGTGTTAGGTGCATTAGTCAGAGGATAATGGGTCTGGTGGGTTACTCTTCGAAGGGTCAGTATGGGCTTGTTGGGCCAAATGGCCTGTTTCCACACCGTGGGGAATCTAGGGAATCTCATGTAATCTTTAATATTCATTGAAATGCAGAAGAATGAGGGGGGGATCTGATGGAAAGATATAAAATTATGAAGGGACTACATGAGATGTTAGTAGAGGGGGTGCTTCCAGATTATATTAGATTCCCTTCAGTGTGGAAACAGGCCCTTCGGCCCAACCAGTCCACACTGACCCTCCGAAGAGTAACCTACCCAAACCAATTTCCCTCTGACTAATGCATCTAACACTATGGGCAATTTAGCATGGCCAATTCACCTAACCTGCACATCTTTGGACTGTGGGAGGAAACCGGAGCACCTGGAGGAAACCCACGCAGACATGGGGAGAATGTGAAACTCCACACAGATTTATTCCACTGGCGGGTGAAATTAGGACAAGAGGGCATAGCCTCAAAATTAGAGGGAGCAGATTTAGGACTGACTTGAGAAGGAACTCCTTCACCCAAAGGGTTGTAAATCTATGGATTTCCCTGCCCAGTGAAGTAGATTAGATTCCCTACAGTGTGGAAACTGGCCCTTCGGCCCAACAAGTCCACACCAACCCTCCTCAGATAGCCCACCTAGACTCATTCCCCTACCTTATATTTACCCCTGACTAACACAATAGGCAATTTAGCATGGCCAATTCTCCTAACCTGCACATCTTTGGATTGTGGGAAGAAACCCACACAGACGGGGGAGAATGTATAAGCTCCACACAGAGAGTCAACTGAGGTGGGAATTGAACCCAGGTCCCTGGCACTGTGAGGCGGCAGTGCTAACCACAGAGCCACCGCACCACCCCAGTAGTTAATGCTCCTTCAGTACGCACATATAAAGCTAAGATAGATTTTTTTTAACAATGAAGGAATTATGGGATATGGTGAGAGGGCGGGTAAGTGGATCTGAGTCCACAAAAAGATCAGCCATGATCTTATTGGATTGTGGAGGAGTCTCAAAGGGCCAGATGACCTACTCCTGCTCCTAGTTCTTTTGTTCTCACGTACCTGAGACTCTATTTTCAAGGAGCTATGAACCTGCACTCCATGGTTTCTTTGTGCAGCATCACTCCCCAGGACCTTACCAGTAAGTGTATAAGTCCTGCCTTGATTTATCTTTCCAAAATGCAGGGTTCTTGAGGTGCAAGTCCATACCTCCCTGAAAGTGGCAACACAAGTGAATAAGATGCTAAAGAGGGCATATGGCATACTTGCCTTCATTGGGCTGGGTATTAAGTATAGAAATTGAGAAGTCATGTTGCAGCTGTCTAAGACTTTAGTTAGGTTGCATTTGGAGTATGGTGTGAGATTCACATCACCACATTATAAGAATGATATGGAAGCTTTCAAGAAGGTGCAGAAAAGGTTTACCAGGATGTCGCCTGTTTTGGAGAGTATTAGCTGGAAGGAGAGGTTGGACAAACTTGGGTTGCTTTCACTAGCATCAGATGCTGAATGGTGATTTGATAGAAGTGTATAAAATTATGAGAGGCATGAAAAGGGTGGATAGTCAGTGTCTTTTGTCCACAGTGGAAATGTCAAATACTAGAGGTGAATGGTGAGAGGGGAAAGTTTAATGGAGATGTGTGAGGAAAGCTTTTTTGCACAGAGGGTGGTGGGTGCCTGGAAAGCATTGTGTGGGGAGTTGGTAGAAGCAGATGCAATAACAATGTTTAAAAAGCACTGAGAGAGACACATGAACAGGCAGGCCAAAGAAGGATACAGACAGTGTGCAGGCAGATGGGATTAGTTTAAAATAGGTCAGTGCAGACATAGTACAGCACAGGAACAGGCTCTTCAGCACACTATGTTCTGTGTTCTTATAGAGGAATGGTTTAGGATTCTGAAGGAGGGTCACTTGGTCGAAACATTATCTCTGTTTTCTATCCACAGATGCTGCCAGACCTGCTGAGTTTCTCCAGCTATGTTTGTTTTGGTTTCAGATTTCCAGCATCCGTAGTTCTTTGCTGTATTTTTGTTTTATTTTAGTGTTTTGTAATTAATCCGATTATACCTTTACTGCATTTAAAATCTTTGAAAATTTTTCATCAGTAGGTGGTTTGAATTATTACATGTTACATTTGATCCTTTTATAATACATATCTGTTTTGTTGTTAAAATAAAATCTGCAGCATTGCATGCTCATGCTTCAGCAAATGACCTCTTTATTAAAAACCAAAACCTCCATGGACTCCATCTATACTTCTCGTTGGCGCGGAAAGGCAGCTAACATCATCAAAGACTCATATCCCACCCCGGTTATAATTTCTCCCAACCTCTTCTGTCAGGTGGAAGATATAAAGGCTTAAACACATGGACCAACAGAGTCAATAACAACTTCTGATCTGCTGTGGTTAGACTTCTGATTGGACTGCTCATATTTCAAATCTAACGTTGATGATCTTTTTGTGCAATTTTGTGTAGCTTTGTACTCCTTGCTCTGTTTTATCACACTACGATATTTGTATGGTATGATCTGCCTGTACTATATGCAAAACAATACTTTCCACTATACCTAGGTACATGTGACAACAATAAATTGAATCAAAACAAATCAAAAACAAATAAAGTTAAGATCTATCAAGCTGTGTTCTTGACTGAGATCTGCTTTGTCTGATGCTGGCATTCCTGATGAAGGGGTTTTGCCTGAAACGTCGATTTTCCTGCTCCTCAGATGCTGCCGGACCTGCTGTGCTTTTCCAGCACCACTCTAATCTTGATGCTGACATCTGCTGAGATCATAATAGTTGTATTCCTTTTAAATTATACTTCCATATTTAAAACTGTGTGCTACTCATATTTGCATCATTGAGAGAACGTGAGGACTGCAGATGCTGGAGATCAGAGTCGAGAGTGTGGTGCTGGAAAAGCACAGCAGGTCCGGCAGCATCTGAGGAGCAGGAGAATCGATGTTTCAGGCAAAAGCCCTTCCAATATTTGCATCATTGCCAACGTCTTTATAACATAAATAACTTTGTTTTTCACAAATGAACCTTGATTGGTAGATCTTTTCATTCTGAACCTGAGGTAGCTAACATATGAACAAGGAGCAGAATGAGGCCCTTCAGCCCTTCAAGCCTGCTCTGCCATTTAACACGATGTTGGTTGATCTAATCTCGACCTTGACTCTATTTTCCTCCCACTCTCCATAATCCTCCAACCTCCAATACTAATTAAAAATCTGTCTATATCCTCCTCGAATTTATTCACTACCCCAATGTCCATGGTGCCCTGGGGCAGTGAATTCCACAGACTTATGACCCTTTGAGAGAAGTAATTCCTCCTCATCTCTGTTTTAAATCCGCCACCTTTCGCCTAAAAATATGACCTCTGACAGGACAAGGGGAAACATCCTCTCTATGTCCACTTTGTCAATCCTCCTTTAGCATCTTATAGACATCAATTAGGTCTCCTCTCATCCTTCTAAACTTGACCTAAACTGCTCATTCTCTCCTCATAAGGCCTGTCATTTCTAGAATGAATCTACTGGACCTTCTCTGAATGTAGTTGGCCTTGTAGTGGGCTGAGGTTCAAGTCCCATCTGCTCCGGATGTCTACCATAACACAGCTGAACAAACAGGTTAGAAATATCTGCTAAAATCGGCTATATCTGTAACTAGGGAAAAACACTTAAATTTCTATTGTTAGCAGTGGAGAGAAAGAGAAAGAAAGAGAGAGAGAGACAGAGGCAGTGCACTCCCTTGACTTCAATTGTAACAATACATTTTATAAATTTGTTGCTTCATGAACACCAGTTAATGTGTGGAAGTGATTGGTGATGATTTGTTATTTTTCATTGTTTAAGATACTCCTTTAAATCTCAGACTTTGACTTGTGCTTTTACCCATCTCTTTTAATATTTAGTCTGATATCACCTTGCAAACCACCTACAGGAGGTTTTGTTACTACAAGAGGTGCTATATAAATGCAAATTACTGTACTGGAATGAAGCGCTGTGACGGATGGTCTTGTGATTCACCTGCAGCTTAGCAGAAGATACAGTATACAGCTACTTCATTTGTTGGTCTGGTAAGTGCTATTCCCTGTGTAATCACTGACACACCAGGATCATCTTTGATCACCACTGACCTGGTTTCTCCACTGACAGTAGGTATAGAATTGACACCAAAAGCATTAAAGTAATGACACACAGTTCCCAAGCAGAATGGAAGGACTTGTATTTTCTGAATACAATACATATTTTGCCCCCTAAAACTGTATTGAGGAGTTAGATTGTTACCTTGTTTGGTACCAATTGTGGGTTTTTTTTGCAAGCAGTACATTGGTCTCATGGGAGAATAGAACCAGTCTCACTTCTGTCCTTACATTAGATCCACCGAGGAGCTCAGAGTCAGATGTTTGTTTCCTGCCTATATACATTCAGAAGGACAGGTAGAAGTTTTCACAAGGAAGAAATGAAACCTGGTGTCTATGAAAGGGTCAAACAGTGCATTCTGCAGTGTTTCTTTGAAGAGTGCTTAGAAATCATTCTCCCACCTGACAAACCACTGGGGATTGCAAAGACTTTATTCCAGGAATGAACTCAACCAGCATCATAACAGTAGGATATCATCCAAGACCTTTCATGGGGTGGTTATCTTCACATCCATGATCCGCAATTGTCAACTGGCATTTCAAATGACAGAACCAGAACCGATTAGATTCTCTACAGTGTGGTAACAGGCCCTTTGGCCCAACAAGTCCACACCGACCCTCCGAAGAGTAACCCACCCAGACCCATTTCCCTCTGACTAATGCGCCTAACACTTTGGGCAATTTAGCATGGCCAATTCACCTGACCCGCACATCTTTGGACTGTGGGAGGAAACCGGAGCACCCAGAGGAAACCCACACAGACGTGGGGAGAATGTGCAACCTCCACACAGACAGTCACCCAAGGCTGGAATGGATCCTGGGTCCCTGGCGCTGTGAGGCAGCAGTGCTAACCACTGAGCCACTATGCTGTCCTTGAATACCATGGCACTTCAAAACAGTCTCCAGCCCCAGTCTGTTGTAGCTGATGACTATGCTCCCTCGGAATAATGGCACACTGATTGCTGCTCCCCTAAAGTGTAGTTGTTTAGCATACCTGTTGTTATGGCAATGTTAATTTTTCATTCTTGAAGATTTAGGTCCATGTTACATTTGGGAATGCTTGGTGGGATTATCACTGGGCAAATAAACCAGAGACCCAGGTATCATTCTAGGGAGCTAGGTTGGAATCCCTCCTACACCAAATAGTGAAATTTAATCCAATAAAAGTCTGGAATTAAGAAAAACAGCAATAACTATGAATTGATTGTTGAAAAAACACATCTGGTTCACTAAGCTTTGACAAAGGGTCAGTTAGACTCAAAATGTCAGCTCTTTTCTCTCCTTACAGATGCTGCCAGACCTGCTGAGATTTTATAGCATTTTCTCTTTTTGGTTTCTGGTTCACTAATGTCCTCTAGCGAAGGAAACTGCCATCCTTACCTGACCTGGCCTACAGGTGACTCCAGCAATGTTGTTGTCTCTTAACTGCCCTCTGGGCAATTAGAGATAGACATTAAATGCTGCCCTAGCCAGCAATGTCCTAATTCCTTGAACGAATAAAAAGAATTCTGAAAATTATGGCATTGGAGTAACTGTCCTGTCAATCATTCCCAGAGACCGGTTCTGAAGAGTCATATTGGACTCAAAACATTAACTCTCTCTGCACATACTGCCAGACCTGCTGAGGTTTTCCAGCATTCTGTGTGTTTGACCAGAGAGCTCACTGCTTTCGGCAGCTGTTTTTTTTATTCAACTCATTCTGAAAGTCTGACACAATTGTTGACTCAACAATGTTGCTGTAGCTGAGAGACTCTGTTTGCTGTAGTTTGTGAAGATGAGAGCCCCGGTCATTAGGAAGAAAGAGGACTCTGCAGTTTCACATTCATCCCCCTGCATGAAACGTGGGGTCAGAAGTAGCTGAACTTACGTGGAATCTCAAGGCTGTCACGCGAGCCAGTTACTGGAAGGAACAGCAAGGAAGAACTAGAAAAACAGGCTTGGAGGTCAAATAAACGCAAAGTGCTTTGGATGCTGGAGATCTGAGTGACGACAATTCATACCTTTCCACAGGCACTGCTAGAGGTTGCTGAGTTTCTCCAGCACATTCGGTTTTTGTTAGCAATCGTCTACAAATTGGATTTATTGGGGGAGTCAGAATAGCTCTGAAATTTCCAGTGCTTGAAAATGAAAGGCAACAGGGGGGAGGGGGGGGGCAGAATTTGAGTTTCTTCCAGTCTCAGTAGCAAAGTTATGAAGAAGCTATGGAGTGATTTTTTAAAAAAAACTGTCTACAAGTGAGAGTTGCAAAGCTGGTAAAGAGTGGTACATACTGTTACAGCTTAGATTTCACTGAGGAGCATACTACCCAGACCATAGAAATGCTGCAGGCTGATTTTGAACCCTTAGCCAACATTACTTATGAACAGTAGGTATTCAACAATATGAGTGGGAAGCAAGGAAGAAATATTTTCAGAAAGAGCAGCAGAAAGATCAATGCCAGAGTGCAGGGTGTAAGAATCATGCAGGATGCCATATAAAAGGAAAGAACACATACTCAGTCTGGGAAAAGTATAGACTAGGAAGAAGTGAGGACTGCAGATGCTGAAAACCAGAGTTTAGATTAGAGTAGTGCTGGAAAAGCACAGCAGCAGCACCACTCTGATCTAAACTCTGGTTTCCAGCATCTGCAGTCCTCACTTCTGCCTAGTTGATTTTAACCTTACTGCGATTTTCCTGCTCCTCGGGTGCTGTCTGACCTGCTGTGCTTTTCCAGCACCACTCTGATCTAAACCCCCATGGGAAAAGTAATGGTCGACTGCAAGAATATAAATCACTTTACATGCAAGTGTCCAGATAGAAAAGAGCGAAGCCAGCTGATAAAGACAGCTGTGGTAAAGATGACGGTTCTGATGATGTACTCTGTACCAATGATTGGCCACATCATCAAGTCTAAAAGCTAACTAACTTGTGACTGTTGCATCGGAGACTACTGGGAGATGGCATCAAATGAATTGAGAACAGTTGGGTAGAGACTGGTGTTTCATGCAACATCATGAACTTCACTGACTGGTGTGAAATGGCTCAATGATGACCAGAACATTAACCCCACAAAAGGCCATTTGAGAGAATAATGTTCATTCCAAGGAAACAAATAAAGATGGGGTGCAAAACAATGGGAAGCATGATGAGCGGCACTTCCAGTTACTTGCCATCGAAACCCCCACACAAAATAGACTGTGAGCAAATTAAAACTCAACTAGGTAAAAACAAATGACTGCAGATGCTGGAAACCAGATTCTGGATTAGTGGTTCTGGAAGAGCACAGCAGTTCAGGCAGCATTCGAGGAGCAGTAAAATCATCCTGCTCCTCGGATGCTGCCTGAACTGCTGTGCTCTTCCAGCACCACTAATCCAGAAATTAAAACTCAAGTCAGGCCAGCCAACAAACTGGCTGCTACAGCATGGTCAGTATTGACCTTGTGATCCTCCAAGTGTTTTTTGACCTCCGCGGCTATGGGGAAGAACTCTGTCTCCGTGGTCGCCGCAGCTACTTCCGAATTAAAACTCAAGTCAGGCCAGCCAACAAACTGGCTGCTACAGCATGGTCAGTATTGACCTTGTGATCCTCCAAGTGTTTTTTGGCTAACCAACTCCCTGTCAGGTATAGTCACTGTTGTAACGCAAGGAGAAATTAGCAGCTAATTTGCGAACAGCAATCCCACAAACAGCAGTTTGAGAATGATCATTTAATTAGTTGTTGCCAATGGTTGAGAGATACCTATTGGCCTGAAAACTGGGAAGAACATTCTAGATCTCCTTCTGTGGGATATTTAATGTTTACTTGGCAGCGTAAGTGGTAAGAGATGGAAATGTGTTGCTGGAAAAGCGCAGCAGGTCAGGCAGCATCTAGGGAACAGGAGAATCGACGTTTCGGGCATTAGCCCTTCTTCAGGAATTCAGGATTCTCCTGTTCCCTAGATGCTGCCTGACCTGCTGCGCTTTTCCAGCAACACATTTCCATCTCTGATCTCCAGCATCTGCAGACAACACTTTCTCCTCCAGCGTAAGTGGTAAATCAGCTTCACATCTCCAAGAGGTGACACCTCTGTTAGCCCCTCACCAAAATCTTGGCCTAGATTTGGTGCGTAGCTGTCTGATGTGTAGCTGAATGTTCTGGGTCAAGGACTCTATGACAAGAATAATACCATTTAATCAAGGCTAACATAAAACATGTATCCCTGATTTGGAGGTAGACAGGCAGGAGGCTGGAAGGACACAGCAAGCCAGGCAGCATCAGGAGGTGGAGAAGTCAATCTTTCATGGCTTGCTTGCTGTGCTGTTCCAGCCTTCTGCCCGTCTACTTTGGATTCCAGAATCTGCTGTATTTTTGTATCTACTTTGGAGATGGCATAAATTTAATGAGCTGGACGCACCCACACGGAAACTCCATGCAGAGAGATAAGGAATATTTTCCCTCAGAAGCTAGTGAATCTGTGGAATTCCTTCACGCAAAGTGCTGTAGAGGTCATTAAAATACATTCAAGGCTGAGATAGATTGGCATTGTGCTTGTAAATATACTTTAATGACCAGCACAATGGCTCAGTGTTTAGCACTGCTGCCTCACAGCGCAGGGAACCCAGGTTCAATTCCTGCCTCGGGCAACTGTCTGTGTGGAGTTTGCACATTCTCCCCGTGTCTGTGTGGGTTTCCTCTGGGTGCTCAGGTTTCCTCCCACAATCCAAAAGATGTGCAGGTTAGGTGAATTGGCCACGCTAAGTTGTCCCATAATGTTCAGGGATGTGTAGGTTGGATGCATTAGTTAGGAGGAAATATAGGGGGCTGGGTCTGGGTGGGTTACTCTTCGGAGGGTCGGTATGGATTTGTTGAGCCAAAAGGCCTGTTTCCACACTGTAGGGATTCTTCATTCGAAGATTGTTAATTAGCAAGGAAATCAAGGATAATGCAGGAAAGTGGATTTGAGGGATCAGATCAGCCACAATCGCTTTGAATGATGGAGTAGGCTCAATGGGCTGAGTATCCTACTTCTGTTCCTCCATCTTAAGGTCTAATGGTATTTGGGCCAAAGCACTGGATTGGATTATTGCAATAAAGGTATGAACACAACTTCTCAATCTCAGAAGCATCTGTGCTGACAGTTTTACAGCCAAAGGCCTGGAATGAAGATAGCTACTGGTTGGGAAATATTGGTGACCCATCAGACCATGTGGAGGTGCTTATAGAAACATTGTGGTGTCCATCTTTCTGGCTTTATTTCTTATTTTTCTAGCTTATGCTATGTATAAAATGTCATGTAATTTTTTTTTCTTTATTTCCTCTATTTTTTGTACCTGGAATTTGTACCTAGGTACTTCATACTTGAGACAGTGACATGTGTTGTACACTTTTCATTGTACTCCTGTCCTTTTGTAACTTGAGTACATGTGACAATAACCCTAACTCTAATTGTAATTCTAATTTTAATTGTAAATTCTGGACAGAATAGATAAGGAAAAGTTGTCCCCATTGATGGAAGGATTAATAGCAAGAGGTCCCAATTCTCAGATAATTGGTAAAAGAAGAATTGATGACATGAGAAACATCTCCTTACATGGACCAGTTAAGTTCTTAAACAAAAACAGAGGTTGCTGGAAAAATTCAGCAGGTCCGCAAAATCTGTGAAGAGAAATCAGAGTTAACATTTCAGGTCCAGCGACTCTTCCTCAGAACTGCTCGTAGCTAGGAAAATGTTGGTTTATATGTTGAGGTTAGGGAGGGGGAGAGGTTAAGGAGTAAATGTTCAATGGAGATAGAACCCAAAGAGAGAGAAGAACAGTTGGCCAGACAAAGGAGTGGATAACGATCTCGCTAGGAGAGTGAATAGCTACTCATGGGGATGATTAGTGGTTAACAATAGGTTGTGGGTAACAGCAGACTATGTGATAACAAGGCCTGATGTGTGGGGTTAGAGGCAAGGACATGGGAGAGTTCAAGCCCTAAACTTATTGAACCCATAATTGAATCCAGGAGGCTGCAGGGTTTCCAAGCAGAATTGTTGCTCTGACCCTCACTGGAGTACTGCAGCAAGCTCGAGAGAGAGAGATGTTGGCCAGGGAACAAGGTGGTGTGTTGAAGTGTCTGGCAGCTGGAAGCTCAGGGTCATTTTTGCGGGCAGAACATAGGCGTTCTTCGAAGTGGTCTCCCAGTCTACGCTTTGTTTCCCCAACGTGGATGAAACCACATTGTGAGCAGCAAATCCAGTAGAGTAGATTGTGTAAAGTATTGCTTCATCTGGAAGGTATGTTTGGGGCCTTTGATACTGAGGAGGAAGGAGGTAAATAGACAAGTGTTACAGTGGAAGGTGCCATAGGGCTGTTGGTGGGTGGTGGTGTTAGGAGTGAAGGAAGGGTGGACCAGGATGTCATGGAGGGAACAGTCCCTGTGGAAGACAGACAAAGGAGGGGAGGGGAATATGTGTCTGGTGGTGGCATCTGACTGGAGGTGACAGAAATGGTGGCTGATGATCTTCAGGATGTGGATGCTGGTGGGATGGTAAGGAAGGACAAGAGGAGCTGAAAATGTGTTGCTGGAAAAGCGCAGCAGGTCAGGCAGCATCCAAGGAGCAGGAGATCTCCAGCATTTGCAGTCCTCACTTTCTCCTAGAAGATTTTAACCTACTGCGAATGCTCTTGCAAGGATGCCTTCCTTGAAGAAGCTCTCTTCCTCCCTTCTCCTGCTCCTTGGATGCTGCCTGACCTGCTGCGCTTTTCCAGCAACATATTTTCAGCTCTGATCTCCAGCATCTGCAGTCCTCACTTTCTCCAAGGACAAGGGGAGCCCTATCACTGTAGCGGGAGTGAAGGGACAGGGCGAGGGTTTGAAGTTTGGGAGATGGGGCAGAGCCCTGCCAACAATGGTGCTGGAGAATCCTAGGTTGAAGAAGAAGGTGGCTAATACCGGCCAATATACCGGCCACTACAGCGGACAGCTGAAACTGACAACCGGAAGCGGCAGGGACAGGCCACTATAAATGCCGGAGGAAACACCACAGAAGCGCTTCACAGGAGGCTCCCAACCACTGAAGATGTCACCTAGACAGGGGACGAAACGTTTTCAACAAAAGTTTCCAGCTCGGCGAACAGAACTACAACAATGAGCACCCGAGCTACAAATCTTCACCCAAACTTTGAAGGTGGCTATTTCGGAGGCACCCTGTTCGAAGTTGGCATCATTGGAACATATGTTTTGGAGATGTAGGAACTGGGAGAATGGATGGAGTCTTTACAGGAAGTAGGGTGCGAGGATGACGAGTCAAGGTAACTATGGGAATTAGTGAGTTAAAAGTGGATACTGGTGGCCAGTCTATCCTCAGAAATGGAAATACAGATGTCAAGAAAGAGAAGTGAGAAGTCAAAGATGGAATGATCTTCCTGAGAGTGCGATGGAGTCGGAGTCAATCAAGACATTCAAGAGGGAATTGGATTCTTACCTGAAAAGAAAGAAAGTGCAGAGTTATAAGGAAAAGCTGAGGGATGTCACTAAATACATTGCTCATTGCTTGAAAACCCAGTGTCGACACAATGGCGTCCTTGGTCACTCTCTGTGCCGTCACTGTTCTGTGATAGTGAAGTAAAAGTTTTGTTCCAGTTATGTGTAGAAAAACCAGGGTATCAAACACTCCAGAAAGAGTCTCCAGAAAGCCTCTTTGTACACAGCCGGGAGAAAGGCAGGAGTAAAATCATCGAAAAGGTTAACAAAGAACTGAGTTCTGGTTTCACTTCCTTTGATCACTTTCATCATAGCTCTAAACTATTTTGGTAGTAGCAAAAAGGGTGTTTTTTTTCGAATGGAACAACATTCGTGTGGTGAAATCTCCAGAAATGTATCTGAGCAAAGTTGGTAACCCAGGGTTGGTGGCAACCTGGAGCTCACTGCTGTAAGGGTAGTAGAGACGGAAACCAACACAATGTTTAAGAAATATGAGTGGAAAATGTTATTTCCTTATTAAAGAAAGGGAATAGTGATAATCCTGGGATTTACCAACCCATCAGTCTTACGTTTGTGGTGTGCAAAGTATTGGAGAGGATTCTGAGTGACAGGATTTATGATTACTTGGAAAACCATACTTTGATTAGAGATAGTCAGCATGGTTTTGTGAGGGGCAGGTCATGCCTCACAAATGTTATTGAGCTTTTTGAGGATGTGATAAAACACATTGATGAAGGTAGAGCAGTGGATGTGGTGTGCATGGATTTTAGTAAGGCATTTGATAAGGTTCCCCATGGTAGACTTATTCAGAAAGTAAGTAGTCATGGGATACAGGGAAATCTGGCTGTCTGGATACAGAATTGGCTGGCCCATAGAAGACAGAGGGTGTTGGTAGTTGGAAAGTAGTCAGCCTGGAGCTTGGAGACTAGTAATGTTCTGCAGGGATCTATTCTGAGACCTCTGCTCTTTGTGATTTTTATAAATGACTTGGATGAGGATGTGGAAGGCTGATGACACGAATGTTGGTAGAGTTGTGGATACTGTGGAGGGCTGTTGGCGGTTGCAATGGGACACTGACAGGATGCAGAACTGGGCTGATAAGTGGCAGATGGAATTCAACCTGGAAAAGTGTGAATCATTCACTTTGGAAGGTCAAATTTGAATACACGGTTAAAGGCAGGATTCTTAGCAGTGTGGAGGAACAGAGTGATCTTGGCGTCCATGTCCATAGATCCCTCAAAGTTGCCACACAGGTTGATAGGGTTATTAAGAAGGCATATGGTGAGTTAGCTTTCATTAGCAGAGGTATTGAGTTTAAGAGCTGCGAGGTTATGCTGCAGCTGAATAGAGTTCTAGTTAGACCACACTTCAAATATTGTGTTCGGTTCTAGTCACCTCATTATAGGAAGGGTGTTGAAGCTTTAGAGAGGCTGTAGATGAAGTTTAGCAGAATGCTGCCTGGGCTGGAGGGCATGTCTTCTGAAGAAAGGTTGAGGGAGCTAGGACTTTTCTCATTGGAGCGAAGAAGGTTGAGAGGTGACTTGATAGAGATATACACGATGATGAGAGGCATACACAAAATGGATAACCAGAGACTTTTTTCCATGATGGAAATGTCTATCACAAGGGGCCATAATTTTAAGGTAGTTGGCGGAAGGTTTAGGGGAGATGTCAGAGGTAGGTTCTTTACTCAGAGTGATGGGTGCGTGGAATGTACTGTCAGCAGTGGTAGTAGAATCAGATACAGTAGCGGTATTTAAGCGACTCATGGATAGACAGTCGGAAGTTAGTACAAGTTAGTATGTAAGTTAGTCTGATCTTAGAGTAGGATAGAAGAATGGCACAACATCGAGGGCTGAAGAGCCTGTACTGTGCTGTACGGTTCTATGTTCTAAATATTTAAATATGCACTTGCAATTCCCAGGTTTACAAGGCTATGGGCCATGTGCTCAAAGATGGGATTAGAATGGTTGGTTTTGGTTGTGATGGGCCGAAGGGCCTTCTTCTGGGCTGTGGACTCTAAGTAGACTGATAGCCTTCAAAACAACAGCAGATGTTTTGAGATCTGGCAGGTTGATCATCTTTGACAAATACCAAATTGTTTCTTCCTGGACATTAAAGGAC
The DNA here is from genome assembly GCF_004010195.1 of Chiloscyllium plagiosum. Taxonomy (NCBI): domain Eukaryota; kingdom Metazoa; phylum Chordata; class Chondrichthyes; order Orectolobiformes; family Hemiscylliidae; genus Chiloscyllium; species Chiloscyllium plagiosum. The sequence goes on from NC_057716.1 coordinate 98,259,404, forward strand.
AGTTTACCAATTAATCTCAACATAATCACTATGCAAATGAACACATCCCATTATCAATGAATTCATACTAATTGTCTGAGAGTCCCACAGTTAATTAGCCAACTGACATAAGACAATAATGATATGCCTAGTTGGAGAATACATTTGCTCAAACTTTAATTCTATCTCCTAATTAATTCAAAAACTGACATTAAGCAGCTGCACCGACTATTAAAGTCTGTAGATCGCTTTGGGATTTACGTCTCACATCCTGAAGTTTGGAGTTCATATGTGAAAGCAAAAGTTGTAAGGAATTCATGTCCACCTTTACGGAATTATTTGAGCATGTTTCACGTTTCTTTGTAGGGCATGATATGCTGAGAATGGTGGAGTTATGTTCATTAAGAAGTGTATAAGTGAGTACCAAGGAACTCCTTTTAATCAGCCTGTTCAGAGATGCTACTACATGCTTCTAGAATGGGTGGGCTTTGAACCCAAGCTTCCTGGTTCAGCAGCATGCACACTACCACTGCACCACAAAAGGCAATAATGAAGCCGCAGATCACTTTCTGATCACATAATTATGCTTAGCACTTCCCAGTTATGTAAAGGATGAGCCAGAGACACTAGCCGACGATTAGTTATTCTACTGTTCACAGTGTACAATCCACTTCCCCACACAGGTTGACACTAGGCTCATCAAATCTCTCAAGATTTGGAATACTATCCCCAACATGAAATGTGGTCAGTTAGGTTTTCAAGGTACAAAGACCATCATTGCTTGTTGAGGAGAGTCAATGCATTATTAGTGGAGGTGGAGATGGCCCATAGCGGTCAGCAAGACTAAAGCTGCCACACAATTGGCTGACACAGTAGTTAGCACTGTTACCTCAAAGTGCCAGGGACCTGGGTTCAATTCCACACCTCGGTGACTGTCTGTGTGGATTTTGCAGGTTCTCCACGTGTCTGCGTGGGTTTCTATTGGATGCTCTGGTGTCCTCTCAAAGATATGCAGGTTAGATGGATTGGCTATGTTGGAGTGTCCAGGGATGTGTAGACTAGCTATTCGGGAATAAACCCTTCGCAAGGTTACATGGATAGAAAAGGAGGCTGGATCTGAGTAGGATGCTCTTTGGAGGGTTTGCGCAGACTTGATGGGCCAAATGGTCCCTTTCCACACTGTAGGAATTCTATGAATGTACATTAGTTAATAGGGCAGCATGATTCATTACTTATCAAAGAGGGAAAGTAAATTAATAACTGAAGATATAGTAATTAGAGTCATAGAGTCACAGAGATGTACAGCACGGAAACAGACCCATCGGTCCATCTCGTCCATGCCAAACAGATATCCCAACCTAATCTAGTCCCATTTGCCAGGACCCTCCCTGTATCCCTCCAGGACAGGTTCCACCACAGAACACACCAGATGGACTTCTTCTTTAGAGACCGCAATTTCCCTTCCCACGTGGTTAAAGATGCCCTCCAACGCATCTCATCCACATCCCGCACCCCACCCCTCAAACCACACCCCTCCAACCATAACAAGGACAGAACCCCCCTAGTGCTCACCTTCCACTCTACCAACCTTCGCATAAACCACATCATCCGACGACATTTCCGCCACCTCCAAATGGACCCTACCACCAGAGAAAAATTTCCCTCCCCATCCATTTTCGCTTTCCACAAAGACCGTTCCCTCCGTGACTACTTGGTCAGGTCCACGCCCTCCAACAACCCACACTCCCCTCCTGGCACCTTCCCCTGCCACCGCAGGAATTGTAAAACCTGCGCCCACACCTCCTCCCTCACCTCCATCCAAGGCCCCAAAGGAACCTGCACATCCACCAATATTATTTATTGTATCCATTGCTCCCGATGCAGTCTCCTCTACATTGGGGAGACTGGATGCCTCCTAGCAGAGCGCTTTAGGGAACATCTCCGGGACACCCGCACCAATCAACCCCACCGCCCTGTGGCCCAACATTTCAACTCCCCCTCCCACTCAACCGAGGGCATCGAGGTCCTGGGCCTCCTCCACCGCTGCTCCCTCACCACCCGATGGCTGGAGAAAGAATGCCTCATCTTCCGCCTCGGAACACTTCAACCCCATGGCATCAATGTGGATTTCACCAGTTTCCTTATCTCCCCTTCCCCCACCTCACCCCAGCTCCAGTATTCCAGCTCAGCACTGCCCTCATGACCTGTCCTACCTGCCTATCTTCCTTTCCACCTATCCACTCCACCCTCCTCTCTGACCTATCATCTTCATCCCCTCCCCCACTCACCTATTGTACTCTATGCTACTTTCTCCCCACCCCCACCCTCCTCTCATTTATCTCTCCACCCTTCAGGCACTCTGCCTGTATTCCTGATGAAGGGCTTTTGCCAGAAACGTCGATCTTACTGCTCCTCGGATGCTGCCTGAACTGCTGTGCTTTTCCAGCACCTCTAATGCAGTATATTTACAATTGGCTAAGTGGCACCCTGGTTGCCTCGATAATGACAAATCTGCCTACAAAGAACAAAGAAAGAACAAAGAAAATTTACAGCCCAGGAACAGGCCCTGTTCCAAATCCACTGTCCAAACCTGTCACCCAATTCCTAAGCATCTGTCCCTCTGCTCCCCATCTACTCATACATCTGTCCAGGCGTATCTTAAATGAATCTACTGTGCCTGCCTCTACTACCTCTGCTGGCAACGCGTTCCAGGCACCCACCACCTCTGTGTAAAGTAATTGCTGCATGTGTCCCCCTTAAACTTTTCACCTCTCACCTTGAAAACGTAACCTCTTGTTAGTGTATCCTTCACCCTGGGATAAAGCTTATCTCTATCTACCCTGTCTATATCCTTCAGGATTTTGGAGACCTCAGTCAGGTCCCCCCCCTCAATCTCCTTTTTTCTAATGAAAACAAACCTAACCTACTCAACTCTCTTCATAGCTAGCACCTTCCATACCAGGCAACATCCTCATAAACCTTCTATGCACCCTCTCCAAAGCATCCACATCCTTTTGGTAATGTGCCGACCAGGACTGTACACAGTATTCTAAATGCGGCCAAACCAATGTCATGTACAATTTTAACATGACCTGCCAGTTCTTATACTCAATACCCCATCCACCGAAGGCAAGCATACCATATGCCTTCTTGACCACTCTATCCACCTGTGCAGCAACCTTCAGGGTACAATGGACCTGCACTCCCTGATATCTCGGCTCATAACTTTTCCCAAGGCTCTTCCATTTACTGTATAATTCGCTCGAGAATTAGACTTCCCAAAATGCATCACCTCACATTTGCCTGGATTAAACTCCATCTGCCACTTCTCCGCCCAACTCTCCAGTCTATCTGTATTCTCCTGTATTTTTCGACATTCCCTTATGCTTTCTGCTACTCCACCAATCTTTGTGTCATCTGCAAACTTGCTGATCCATAGCAACAGTGTCCTCTTCCAGATTATTTATATATATCACAAACAACCATGGCCCCAGCGCTGATCCCTGTGGAACACCACTGGTCACCTTTCTCAATTTTGAGAAACGCCCTTCAACTACTACTCTCTGTCTCCTGTTACACAACCAGTTCTTTATCCACCTAGCTAGAACACCATGTGACTTCACTTTCTGCATGAGTTTACCATGGGGAACCTTATCAAATGCCTTACTAAAGTCCATGTATATGACATCAACAGCCCTTCCTTCATCTAACAACTTGGTCACTTCCTCAATGAACTGTATTAAGTTGGTAAGGCACTATCTCCACCAAACAAAACCATGTTGCCTATCACTGATTTGCCCATTCTTTTCCAAATAAAAATAGATTTTATCCCTCAGTACCTTCTCCAACAACTTTCCCACCACTGATGTCAGGCTCAATGGTCTGCAGTTATCCGGAATATCCCTACTACCGTTCTTGTACAGGGAGACAACATGAGCAACCCTTCATCCTCCAGCACCTCACCTGTATTTAAGGATGTCACAAAGATATCTGTCAGGGTCCCAGCTATTTCCTCTCTCGCCTCCCTCAGCAACCTGGGATAGATCCCATCCGGTCCTGGGGATTTGTCCACCTTAACCTCTAGCCTACCCAACACATCTTCCCTACTTATGTCAACGTGATCCAGACTAATCAAACTTCTATCTCTGATCTCAACATTCATCATATTCCTCTCCTCAGTGAACACTGATGCAAAGTAATCATTGAGAATCTCACCCATTTTCTCCGGTTCGACACACAGCCTTCCTTCCTTGTCCTTTAGTGGAACAATCCTTTCTCTAGTTACCCGTTTGCTTCTTATATAAGAATAAAAGGCTTTGGGATTCTCCTTAATTCTGCTCACTAAAGCTATTTCATGACCCCTTTTAGCCCGCTTGATTCCTTGCTTAAGACTGGTCCTACTCTTCCAATATTCCTCCAGGGCCCATTCTGTTCTTAGCTGCCTAGACCTTATGTACGCGTTCCTTTTCCTCTCAGCTAATCGTAAGGTTTCTCCTGTCATCCACAGTTCACAAATCTTGCCTTTCCTATCTTTTGCTTTCAACGGGACATACCTATCCTGCACTATCTTCAATCTATCTATGAAAGCCTCCCACATAGCTAATGTGTACTTCCCTTCAAATAGCTGTATCCAATCCACATTTCCCAGCTCCTGCCTAATTTTGATATAATTGGCCTTGGCCCAGTTTACTACTCTTCCCTGAGGACCACTCTCATCTTTGTCTATGAGTATTCTAAAACTTACAGAATTGTGGTCACTGTTCTCAAAGAAATCCCCCACCACAACTTTTACCATCTGACCTGGCTCATTCCCCAACACCAGGTCCAATATGGCACCTTCCCTCGTTGGACTATTGAATTTTACAAATTCTGCCCCATCCAGACCTCTGACACTAAGTGTATCCTAGTCAATGTTGGGAAAATTAAAATCTCCCATCTATCCTTTACATCTTTCCATAATCGGTTTACCTATTTGTTCTTCTACGACAAGCTCATTGTTGGAAGACAGTAGAGAGAATCAAGAGTTGACAACAGATTGCAAAACGAATTAAAGAAAATTGGGTTTTTATGTTGGGGAGAAATTAGAAGATGATCTAAGATCTATATGTATTAAAGGCCAATATTCAGAGCATAATGCTGTGGAATCATATCAATGGTTACAGCATATAAGGAAGCTCATTCAGCTCATTTTGTCTGTTCTGGTCCCACGAAACCATAATGCACCTAATCCTCAGTCACCACACTCAAAGCCGCGTGCCACCATATCCACATGCTGGACCTCTCTCTCTCTCTCCATCAGTACAGTCTCACAAGGGCTGAGATCTGCCCTGAACCTCCAGTTCCACTTCATCCTCCAGCTCATTCAACGTTCTAACAAGAAACATTTTCTTTTCCTTTTCAGGCATTAAGGAACACAAAATGAAACACTTTAGAGATACCCACAGCCTTCTAGAACCTTCCTCCTTTTCCCTCGGATTCCATCCTTTTTCCCAACCCCATCGCCTGTTGTGTATTACTCTCCTGTCTGACCTTCCACTCTCTGATGTTGACCATTCAGTACTCAGTAAAGATTTTAATTCTATCCCACTGAGCCCACACTTCAATGAATTTTGGACACAATGTGACGTTAAACTCTTTTTCCGTCGCCTTCACCTCTTTGCCAATTTCCTTGAGCAAGAGTCTTCTCCCCATCCCAAAGACCCCTTCACCCACATCCAACACTCTCCCTCCACCTAGGTCCCTCCTTCTGGCTTTTTACCTGCTCTCAACCTGTTCATCGAGACCTGTCGATGTGACATTGGTTGCCCAAATTTCTCTGCCACCCCGTCCCCACCCATTTGAACCTATCTACCTCTGAAGTGACTGCACTCCATGCCCTGAGATCTAACCCTGATGCTGTAATTAAGCCTTCTGACAAGGATGGTGTTGTTGTCTAGTGTACAGGATCAGTGCTGGTCCACTGTTATTTGTCATTAGTATAAGTAATTTGAATGAGAATTTAGGATGTACAGTTACAGACGATACCAAAATTGATGGTATAGATGACAGTGAAGAAGGTTTTCGAAGAGGGTGGTGCTAGAAAAATCACAGCCGGCCAGGCAGCATCTGAGGAGCAGAAGAGTTGACTTTTTGAGTATAAGCTCTTCATCATGAATGAGGGGGTGGCCCAAGGGGGGCTCAGAGATAAATGGTATGGGGTGGGACTCGGGGGTGGGGGGTGGGGAAGGTAGCTGGGAATACTATAGGTAGATAAAGGTGGAGGTGAAATTACAAAGGCATCAATTGGGCCAATGGGCTGAGTGGCAGATGAAGTTCAGTTTGGATAAAATGAGGCATTTTAATAAAACAAACAAAGTTGGAAGTTATACAGCTAATGGTAGGGTCATGAGTTGTGTTGTATAACAGGGGTCAGGTATATCGTTCTTTGAAATTTGTGCCACAGGTACACAGGGTGGTTAAGAAGGCTTGCCTTCATTGCTCAGTCCTTTGAGCATAAGGGTCGAAATGTTATGTTGAGGTTGTACGGAATGTTGATGAGACCTCTTCTGGAGTACTGTGTGCAGTTCTGATCACCCTGCTGTAGGAAAGATACTATTAAACTGAAGAGTATTCAGAAAAGATGTTACTGGGTATGGAGGGTTTGAGTTATAAAAATAGGCTGGTACTTTTTTCACTGGCGTGTAGAAGATCGAGGGGTGACCTTTTAGAGATTTATAACATCATGAGGGGTATAGATGTGGTGGATAGCAAGGGTCCTTTCCCTGGGTTGGGCAGCAAGGATCCTTTCCCTGGGTTGGGCGAGTTCAAAACTAGGGGTCATATTTTTAAGGTGAGAGGGGAATCATTTAAAAAGGACAAAAGGGGCAACTTTTTACGCAGAGAGTGGTTTGTTTGTGGAATGAACTGCCAGAGAATGTGATGGATGCAGGTACAGTAACAACAGGTACATTAATAGGAAAGGTTTAGAGGCATATGAACCAAACGTGGACAAAATGGGATTAGTTTAGTTTGGGAACATGGTTGGCACAGACTAGTTGGACTGAAGGGTCCATTTCTATGCTGTTTGACTCAATGACCTGCTGTGTTTCTCCAGCAATTTCTGCTTTTGTTTCAGCAAAGGTGGTTCTTGGGTTTTCTTTTGTTTAGTAATCACTGAATCCTGCTGCCTGGCTTTTCTGTGTCTCTGCAGCATTTGAATATCATGACTGTATCTGTCTTCAGCACAAAGTCAGCACAAAGTCCCTGGTTCCTGGGATTTTCCTGAGGGGTGTAGCAAACCCATAGTGTCATTTCTTAGAATCATAGAATCCCAGTGTGGAAATAGAACATTGGACCCAACAAGTCCACACCAACCCTCCGAAGAGTATCCAACCAGACCTATTCCCCTTACTGTACATTTCCCCTGATTAATGCACCTAACCCACACATCCCTGAACACTATGGGCAACTTAGCATGGTCAATTCACCTAACCTGCAGGTCTTTGGACTGTGGGAGGAAACCCACACAGACACGCAGAGAATGTGCAACCTCCTTGCAGACAATCACCCGAGGCTGGAATCGAACCTAGGTCCCTGATGCTGTGAAGCAGCAGTGCTAACCACTGAGCCACCATGCTGGCAGAAACAAAAAGTATCCCAAGTCTAAAATCTTATGGCGCAAGATAATGTTACACTATTTCCTCCATTTATACTTACTCTAAAGGATTTGCAGTAGAATTCAATCTCTTTGGAATTGAGCAGACAAATGGCAAATACAGAGCAATGTGCATTATTAAAATTACATTCCATTACTGTGCAAAGAAACTGACCTTTAAGACCAGTAGGTCCATACCATTGTTTATGCTTCACTCGAGCAACATCCTATCCATCTTAATTCTGCTTTTCCTTTTAATGATCTCTCTCATGTGTTGATCTAGTTTCCTCTTTAAAGCTCCTGTGATGTCTGCCTCAACTATTCCTGGTGATAACGGGCTCCACATTCAAACCAGTCTGGGGGAAAAGACATTTCTGCTGAATTCCCGCCTGGAATTATTAGTGACCAGCTGATACTTATTCTCTTTTGGTGTTAGTCTCCTTGGAAATGGCTTTAGAATTACAGAATTGCTACAATGTAGAAGGAGGCTTTTTAAAAATTCATTCACAGGATGACAGTGTCATTGGATAGGTCAGCAATCATCTCCTATCACTAATTTCCCAGAGGGCAAGTCAGAGTCAATCATATTGCTCTAGGTCTAGAGCCACATGTAGGTAAGGAGGGCATTTTCTTTTGCTACAGGACATTAGTGAACCAGATGGGTTTTTCCAACAATGGTTACGATTAGACTCTTAATTCCAATATTTTAAAATTCAAATTCCATCATGTGCTGCCGTGGGATTTGAACGAAGGTCATTTAGAACATTATCTGGGTCTCTGGATTAACAGTCCCATACTCAGTTCTCTAAAAGAGGATTTTACTTGATATTATTCACCTGCCCGTTCCTTTCCATAACAGTCATATTGTTCCCTTTAAAATCATTATCGCATTCCTTTTTTAACGCCCCGAGTGAATCTGCCTTCACCACACTCCCGGCCCTTCTAGATCTTAAACTTGTGGTAGACGGAAACACTTTTTAATCATGTCACTTCTGCTCCTTCTGCCAATTACCTTAAACAAGTGCCCTCTTCATTACTGATCCATTCATGAGTAATAACAATTTCTGTCTATCTATGCTGTCCAGTCCTCTCATGATTTTGATGTCCTCTCAGACTTCTCTTCTTCAGGAAAAACTACTCCAATTTTCCCAATCTATCTTCAAAAGTAATCCTCTCATCCCTAAACCCATTCTCATGAATTTTTCTTTCTCTCCATCTATAAAACACTTTCATCACCTTGAAGCCATCAATCATGCTAATAGAATGAAAGGACAAAGTTTTAAAAAAAGATGGAGATGAGAAAAATTCTCTTTCTGTCTGAGGGTCACACGCTTTTGGAATTGAAATAGCTCCTCAGAGATGGACATTCCATCACCAATGACCCTTTATTTACAAATACCCTGCCTTTGACAATAACACCTCCTCTCACTGAGTCAGGTATTCAGAGTCCCACGGTCTCTGATATTCATCCTTTGTGTCAGCCAGGGCTCTCTGATTGGACCAGTATACCATTATTCAATGAGGTCCAGCTCATTACAATCACTAGAGGAACTGTATGCCTCAGAGTGCTGTGGGAATAGGTCTTGAAATCCATTCAAGACAGAGGTCGGTAGATTCTTAAGAACAAGAGGGTTAAAGATAATCGGCGGGGTGGAGGGGGGTTGTAGTTTGGTGAGAATGAGGATCAGCTGCACTCTTACTGGATGGTAAAGCAGATGTCAGGGGCTGAATGGCCTCATTGTTATGTTTGCATGTGACCCTCCCTTTCTTCACACTGCTGCCTCACAGCGCCAGGGACACAAGTTCAATTCCAGCCTCGGGTGACTGTCTGTCTGGAGTTTGCACATTCTCCCTGTGTCTTTGTGGGTTTTCTCTGAATGCTCCAGTTTCCTTCCACAGTCCAAAGATGTGCAGGGTGGGTGGGATGCTCTTCAGAGGGGTGATGTGGACTTAATGGGCTGAATAGCCTGCTTCTACACTGTAGAGATTCTATGAGAGAGAAATGACCAGGAAATGGGTATTGCAATGAGAAGAATTAAACAAATACCTAATTGAACTATTCAAAAACTTCATTCAGCTCTCAAAATTTAATTCTTTTTCTTTGAAACATTGTGACTGCTGTTCTGTTGGAGGTGCGGCGGCCATTTTACAAATAGCAGGAACTCACCAACTTGAATGTGGGGAAAATCCAGCTAATTGGCTCTCAAGATACATGCTGAGATAAGTTTTTTTTGTTGTAAAAAATGTTCAAAACATATTTTGAAAAATTAGAACGGAGCCAAAGAAAAAATTTTTAGGAAGACTTACCACATTCCCTTTTCAAAGAGTTAAACAAAATGGAGTCTTGAGAAACAAAAAAAAGGGTTGGAAAGGCAGAGGTGGTGCATTCCAGACAAGTTACTAACATATAAACTAGGAACAGGAGTAGGCCATTCGGCCTCTCGAGTCTGCTGTGCCACTTAATATGATCATGGCAGATCTCATTTTCACTTCAATTCCACGTTCCTGCCTGATATCCATTACCCTTCCACACAGCACTAATTAAAAATCTGTCTATCTCATTCTTGAATTCAGTGTTCCAGTCAACTAGGAGAAAGTGAGGATGGGCTTATGCCCGAAACATCGATTCTCCTTCTCCTTTAATGCTGCCTGACCTGCTGCGCTTTTCCAGCAACACATTTTTATGTTCAGTGTTCCAGTATCCATCATACTCTGGGGTAATAAATTCCAGATTCACAACCCTTTGAGAAAATTAATTCCTCCTCCCCTCTATTTTATATCCGCCACCCCTCAGCTTAAAAATATAACCTCTCATTCTAGTTTGCTCCACTTGAGGGGGTATCCTTCCTATGTAGACTTAATAGAATCCCTACAGTGTGGAAACAGGACATTTGGCCCAACAAGTCCACACCAACCCTCTGAAGAGTAGCCCTCCCAGACCCATTCACTTATCCTATTACTCGAGGTTTACCCCTGACTAATGCACCTAACCTATACATCCCTGAACACTCTGGGCAATTTAGCATGGCCAATTCACCTAACCTGCACATCCTTGGATTGTGGGAGGAAACCCACACAGACACGGGGAGAACGTGCAAACTCCACACAGACAATCGTCCGAGGTTGGAATCGAACACAGGTCCCTGGTGCTGTGAGGTAACAGTGCTAACTACTGAGCCACCAGCCGTTTTGAAAATCGTTAATCCACCGTACTTTGTCAATCCTATTTAATATCGTATATACCTCAATTTGATCTGCTCTCATTCTTCAACACTCTGGTGAGAATGGGTCTAGAATTCATGGAAGATAGATAGTTAGGTATATAGTCACTAATGTTGGGAAGAATACAAGGTGAATTGACAATGAGCCTGTGTCTGAGGAGCACAGAGTTCAGGAGTGAAATGTAATAGGCTGGAGCAGGCTACTGATAAGAGAGGTCACAGAGGGATTTACATGCAAGGGTGTTAGTCAAGATCACAGATAGAATTCACTGTGCATTTAATAGTGGTATGAGATCTTGAATATCCACAAGAGTAGATAAATAAGAGCCATAAAAAGTGCAACACTCCATCAGTCATTGTGCTGAAGACTGGAGTGCAGGTGCAAAGATAGAAGTTTCTGCACAAGAGGAAGTGTGCTCTCAATCCAAGGCCAGCTGACACTAAATTGGCTTTCAGTCACATTTTCACTCGGCACTGTTCTTGGCTGCATCAGGCAGGACACAGCTGGCCAACAGCTTCTGGAATCATCTCTCACACACTGCCCTGTTATATCCTGTGGATCCCAAACTCATTTACGTTCCAGTGGAGCCTGGGGTTATAATAACACCATGGCGGTTTCTGCTGCTGTACTGGAGCCATTAGTTATGTGCTCCACAGCCTCTGGCAAACTCTTTTGCTCAGTGTGGGAAAGCTGCGGAGAGCATTGCATCCTATATCTGAGCTGAAAACTATATTTTTATCACCATTCATTGCAAACAGTGTGCCTTTTCATGTTTATTTATTTGACTTTGTGCACAGTTGAACTGATTACGCTCCAAATTACTTAGCACATCCCAGGAAGGAAATGTCCAATCGGTTTTTAATCGAGAATGATTTAATATATCTGTACTTTACATTTGAGGGGAGCACCTCATTGTTTTTTTCTCTACAAATGCTAATAGGGTCTAATCAAACTTGAAAGATCTACCCAACTAGAATTGCAAGTTACACAATGTGGAGTGCAGAGTTTCATTCCTGTAGGATTAGACATCACCTAGTTAGGAGTAAAGAGCTGATGGACAGTTTGGTAAGGGAAAGAATAATTATGGAAAGTCTAACAGCCAAGAAAGTTCTAACTGAAAACTGAGAAAGTCAAGGTATCGTGGGTGCTTGAAGTATATGTCTAGAGATCCCAGGTGGTGGCTGGGGCCTAGATAAGGAAGGTAAGCAGGCATTAATGATGCTGGACTTTTTAGCCAAGAGTTTACTGATGAAGGAACAGCGCTCCTTGGAGTATCACCTGGTGTTGTGTGATTTTGAACTTTGACTATAAGAGTTAAGAGGTCATGCTGGAGTGCATAAAATTACTGTTAGGTCACAGCTGGAGTTTAACTTATTATTCTACTCACTGAATCTAGGAAAAGGGGATGGTTCTAGTGGGTTTACGTAGTGTCATAGAGGTCTACATCTCAAAAAGAAGGCCTTTCGGCCCATCAAGTCTGCACCGATCAAAAGCAAGCTCTTAATTACTAATCCCATTTTCCTGCATTTGGCCCCGGGCCTTGAGTGTCTTGACATTACAAGTGCATAAATCGAGGACAATGATGAGGGCATTGGGGAGTGGGGGAGGGGGTGGGGTGTGGGGTGGGTGTAGGGTATGGGACAGGGGATTGGAGAAAGGACTCCCTCTGCATCATTCAACCACGATGGGTGCTATAAGCCAGACAGGACCTAAATGACGGGGGGGGAGGGGGGGGCGGGGGGTTGGGTTAGAGTGGTGCTGGAAAAACACAGCAAGTCAGGCAACATCCAAGTAGCAAGAAAATCGACGTTTCGGCCAAAAGGCCTTCCCTAAATGACACCCAGTAGACTGGAGAACTATCATTGGTCATGATGCCAAAATTTGATCTGCACTGTGTTGGCGAACTGCAGCCTTTACTTGTTTCATTTTTGTGTTCACCTTTGGCAGCTGTAAATAAAAGCTCATCTCTGCGATCTTCCCCAAATGAATCATAGAACCCCTATAGTGTAGAAGCAAGCCATTTAGCCCATCAAGTCCACACTGGCCCTGTGAAAAGCACCCCACCCAGACCCACACCCTCTACTTCCCATGGCTAACATACTTAGCCTGCACATCCCGGTTAACTTAGCATGGCCAATTCATCTAACCCATACATCTTTGGAGTATGGGAGGAACCCGGAGCAAACTCACATCGATACAGGGAGAATGTGCAAACACCACACAGACAGTTACCCTAGGTTGGAATTGAACCCAGGTCCCTGGTGCTGTGAGGTAACATTGATAGCTACTGAGCCACCATGTCATCTCAACTGGACCATGAAAAGTTCCAGGTCTTAAATGGACATTGGAAATAGTGTAATAGTGACCGAGGGAGGGAGTTTAAATGGGATATAGCTATGGGCAGATAAACAGTGTGAGCTGGTGGTTAAACTGCAACTCGAGTGAAAGAGGGGGATTGTACACGTGAGACTGTCAGCCGTGCCTGTAATATGCCATGAGTAATGCAGCTTTGTGGCTACTGTGCTGTTAAAAAAAGTATGCATTTGCTGCAGAGGGAGTACAGAGAGTTTGCATTAAGTTGGTGGGAATGGTGGCACTGTCCTATGAGGAGAGATTGGTTCAGTTGAGTCTATAGTTAAAGCTCAAAAGAGCACCTGATTAAAATGTATCCAATTCCAACAGAGCTGGACTTTTGGGATACAGAGAGGATATTTTCCCTGGCTGTAGAGTCTAGAATCAGAAGGTACAGTCTCACAACATGGGTACTGCATTTAGTTTAGATTCCCTACAGTGTAGAAACAGACCCTTCAGCCCAACCAGTTCACGCTGACCCTCCGCAGAGAAACCCACCCAGACCCACTTCCGTCTGACTAATGCATCTAATACTATGGGCAATTTAGCATGGCCAAGTCACCTAGCTTGCAGAAGAAAACCAGAGAACCCGGAGGAAACCCACACAGATACAGGGAGAATGTGCAAACTCCACACAGACAGTCGCCCAAGGCAGGAATCAAACCTGGGATCCTGGTCCTGTGAGGCAGCAGTGCTAACCACTGAGCCACCGTGCCACACTGCAATAAGGAAATATTTCTTCACTCCAAGGATAATGAATCTGTGGAATTCTCCACCACAGCAGACTGTGGAGGCCAAGTCACTGAATATATTAATGGAAGAGACAGGTATGTTTCTAGATTTCAAGTGCATCAAGGGATATCAGGGAAAAGCAGGAATGTAGCATGGAAATAGAGGGTAGTACAATAGAGGAGAACCATGATAGTACAAGGTTCAGCACCATTTACGACTCCTCAGATGCTGAAGCAGTCCATGTTTAAGAAGAACAAAATTTGGATAATATCCAGGCTTAAGCTGATGAGTGGCAATACAAATGCCAGGCAATGACTATCTCCTTTAAAACATAATCTAACCATCACCAAAACCCTTATCATGATCTAGAAACTAATTGACTTGCCACATAAACACAGTGGCTACAAATATAGGTCAAAGGCTAGGAATACTGTGGTAAATAATTCACCTCCTGACTCCCCAAAGCCTGTCCACCATCCTTAAGACACAAGATAGGGACATGATGGAATACTCACCACTTGCCTGGATGGGTACAGCTCCAACAAAACTCAAAAAGCTTGACATTATCCAGGACAAAGCAGCCGGCTTGATTGGTACCACATCCACAAGCATCCATTCCCACTACCACTAACGCTCAGTAGCAGCAGAGTGTACTATCTACAAGATGCACTGCAGAAATTCACCAAAGATCCTTAGACAATGCCTTAAAACTCACAACCATTTCCATCTAGAAGGACAATGCAACAGATACATGGGAACACCAATATTGCAAGTTTCCCTCCAAGCCACTCCTCATCATGTCTTGGAAACATATTGCTGTTTTATCTGTGTCACTGGGTCAAAATCCTGGAATTTCCTTGCTAAGGGTATTGTGGGTCAACCCACAGCATAGGGACTGCAGCAGTACAAGAAGGCAGCTCACCACCACTTTCTCAAGAGGAGCTAAGGATAGTTGGCACAGCCAGCGATACATAGAATCATAGAATCCCTACAGTGTGGAAACAGGCCCTTCAGCCTAACAAGTCCGACCCTCTGAAGAGTAGTTACCCAGAACCATTCCCCTCACTTTACCCCTGACTAATGTGCCTAACCTACACATCCCTGAACACTATGGGATAATTTACCAAGGCCAGTTCACCTGACCTGCACATCTTTGGAATATGGAAAGAAACCGGAGCACCAGGAGGAAACTCATGCAGACATGGGGAGAATGTGCAAACTCCACACAGACAGTCGCCCAAGGCTGGAATCAAACCCGGGTCCCTGGCGCAGTGAGGCAGCAGTGCTAACCACTAAGCCAAATTGCCAAGGAAATGAAAAAATAGGTGCAGTCTCAACAACACATTATACAAGTACATCAAGACATCCTTGTTCCTGTACTCCAATCCTCCCACTGGGAACTCAAAGACTCTGAGCGTTACGCAAATTGGCATGACTAAACATTCCAGATCACAGGAATGGAGACAGTTTATCTGCAAAGCCCAAAGAGAATGATTTCTGAAATATGATGGATTACAAGGCATCAAAACAATCACCTGAGCAATTCAACTGTTGGAGAAGAACTATTGAAACCTATTCACCTTAACAATGGGTTTGTGATGAAGAGACTTTCACAGTCATGATCTAATCAAGGTCCCTTTCGATTACGTTGGTAACAACCTTATTTACCTGAACCATTGGAGAACGAAGGTCATATTTCAAGTCAAACCAAATCTAAGAATCTGTGTTCTCAGCAGATCAAGGACAAACAGCTGTAATGTTGAGAGAGAAGATACAAATATGATGCCTCCTTCTTCCTCTCTCTTCAACCCATATAGCCTTCCAACCCTGTTGGTAAGTATGATCTCTCAGAGCTCCCTTATTGCAGACAGACACAATCAACACCATAAAAACATTCAAATCAGCCATCTACCTCTTCCAATTTCAAATCAGGATCACAGGAAAGTTGCAAGGCCAACAAAATCTGTGCACGTGAGAGTGCACCAGAGATTATTTACTTCTTTCTCTGTTAATCTCAAGGGAGTCCACCCAATTGGTTCTTTCATCACCACATAAACAGTTAGCTAACCATAAATTGGCACTTTTCTTTATGTCAGCAAAATGAAGGAGCAGGTCATTGACTTTAGGAAGCCAAATGGAGGTCACACCCCTGTCTGCATTAATGGAGCTGATGTGGAGAAGCTCGAGGCCCTCAAGTTCCTGGGAGTGACGATCACCAACAATCTGGCCTGGTGCACTCTCATTGACACTACAGTCAAGAAAGCACAGCAACACTCCTACTGTTTCCACAGGAGGCTAAGGAAATTCAGCATGTCCATAAACACTCTTACAAATTTTTACAGATGTACCATAGAAAGTGTCCTATTTGGATGCATCACTGTGTAGTTTGGCTACTGCTCTCCCCAAGACTGAAAGAAACTGTGGAGATTCGTGAGCACAGTCCAGTCCATCACGCAAACCAGCCTTCCATCCATTGACTCCATCTATACTTCCTGCGGCCTCAGGAAAGCAACCGACATAATCAAAGACCACTCCCACCCCAGTTACACTCTCTTCCACCCTCTTCCTTTGGGCAGAAGATATTACATTTTGTAAACATGTACAAACAGACTCAAGAACAGCTTCTTCCCTGCTGTTATCAGACTTATGAGTGGACCTCTTTAATGTTAATGTTGATCTCTCTCTCCACATCTTCTTGACAGCTGCAACACTGTATCCTGAAGTGAGTTTTGAGAAGATTTGTGGCTCAGGTTGAGGTTCTGGATGTGAGATTGCTCGCTGAGCTAGAAGGTTCATTTTAAGATGTTTCATCACCATACTGGGTAACATCTTCAGTGAGCCTCCGGACAAAGTGAGCTTCATCTGGAGGCTCACTGTTGATGTTACCTAGTACGGTGATGAAACTTCTGAAAATGAACCTTCCAGCTCAGCGAGCAAACCGACATCCAGAACTGCATCCTTCACTCTGTTCTGTTACCCTGATGCAATTGTATGGTATGATCTGCCTGTAAGACAACACTTTCCACTGAACCTCGGTACATGTGACAGTAATCAATCAAATCAAAAGTCCTGATGCAATCAAACAAAGAGAGAAAAAGAGAGTCATTTGACAATTTATCACTTGATTGTAATGTTTGTTTTCTGGGTGGGATAGTGAACGGTAACTTGGATGATATCTGGTATGGAGAAAGTGAGGACTGCAGATGCTGGAGATCAGAGCTGAAAAATGTGTTGCTGGAAAATCAGGAATGATTTCTGAAGAAGGGCTTATGCCCGAAACGTCGATTCTCCTGCTCCTTGATATCTGGTATGACAGGACTTTCCTGAGAGCAGAATGAGCTTACAGAGGGTCCTTGATTTACAAATATCCAACTTATGTATGTTCCTACTTACAAATGCGGTCTCATACAGGGGTGTAGGTTTAAAGATCCAACATACAAACATTTCCTGTACTAGTGAACGGCTCTTTTATATTGTCCTAATTTGTGTTCCAACTTGCGTACACATCGACTTGCGGACAGACTCAAGAACTGAACCAGCTCACACCCCAGGACCTTCCTGCGTACTCTGTGGCATTTAGCAGAATGAGAGATGATCTCATTGAAATATAACCTTCTGAGAGGGCTTGAAAACCATATATTCAAAGGTTTTTTTTTCATTTGGCTGGACAATCTACAACTGACTCAGAGCAGTCGACTGACTGTCTGGAGTTTGCACATTCTCCCCATGTCTGCGTGGGTTTCCTCCGGGTGCTCCGGTTTCCTCCCACAGTCCAAAAATGTGCAGGTCAGGTGAATTGGCCATGCTAAATTGCCCGTAGTGTTAGGTGCAGGGGTAAATGTAGGGGAATGGGTCTGGGTGGGTTGCGCTTCGGCGGGTCAGTGTGGACTTGTTGGGCCGAAGTGCCTGTTTCCACACTGTAAAGTAATCTAAAAAAAAATCTAATCTAATCTTATCAAGTCCCAGACAGACAGGCTTGGAGGTGAACCAGGAGAAAAAAAATTGAAAAACGGCACATCAGGATTGATACCCCAACAGATTCCCACCCCTGGGTTTTCTTGTTGGAGACAGAGTCAACAGTATGGCAGTGGCAAATAACCAATTAGTCCAATTTAAAGGAGTGGGTTTCTGATGGCAGTGAGAGGCTCCCAGCACTGGATGAACTCCCCACTGAGATAACAGCCTGGCAGGTAACTAAAAACATTGAGGGTCATGAATTCCTCTGCTCAAACCCCCTGTTACAGAATTGCTTGTGTGATGTTCAGTGGTTTAGTTGTTCAATGTTTGATAATGTGCATCTTTCTACTATTGATGCTCAGTGTGATTGATTGTTTAAGTCTGCCAGTTCGTTTCGCAATAAGTAACCAAACAATGATGTTACTAGAAAGAGCTGGAAACTGTGTCTAAGGCATGACATTTTAAAAGCCCCTGTGAATAATATCTGTTACATGTGTAGAAGCTTGTGTTGCCTCTGCCTTGCTGTGAGGCTAATCAAATACGAAGCAAATGCGATAGAATCCCTACAGTGTGGAAGCAGCCTATTTGGCCCAATGAGTCCACACCAACTCTTTGAAGAGCATCCCACTCAGAACCACCCTATCATCCTGCATTTCCCATGGCTATTCTACATAGCTGCACGTCTCTGGAGGAAAGCAGAGCACCAAGAGGAAACCCACACAGACACAGGTAGAATGTGTAAACTTCACACAGACAGTCACAAAGTCCAGGACCTTAGCATTGTCAGGCAGCAGTGCTGACTCTGAGCCACCATACCACCCATAAATGGTCACAACCATTGCCTTTCTCCATCCTCTTCTCCTGGCTAACAGTTAGTATTGAGTACTTTTACCACCTGCCATTAACATCTCTCACTTTATGAAACAGAAAGGATTCACAACCCCGAAGGCTAAAGACAAACAGTGCAACTCTGTTCATCAGCTGATGTTCCAAAATTACTGTCAGATGTTACTTTCACCAAAGAAAGATTTTATTAATGAACTCTAATCCTTTCTTGCAATAACATTGGAAATGAAAGTTTCTCAGCCTTTGTGACCTTTTTAACCTTTCTGAGCCTAGAAATGCTTATTAAAGTTCGGAAGCATACAGCAGATGGCTTGGTCATATAACTTAATTAGGCAGAGAAACGGCTGATGAATTTCTGGTCAATGGTGTCCTGTGATTTCCTTATAAATTATCCTTACTGTTTGCACAAACCCTTTATATCTGGTTCTACTTCAGGTAGGGAATTGCTTGATGCGAGGAATGGATTTGACGAGCTTAACCCCTTCTTCTAAGGTAGTTGCTGCTTGAAGGCCTTTCAGCCCATCAAATCTATGCTGTTGTTTACATTCCAAATGAGCTTCCTCTCACACTTCTTCATCTAATCCATCAATATATATTTATGTTTCTTTCAACTTCATGTGTTCCTTTAATCCTTCTTTAAATGCATTAGTGCCATTCAGTTCAATTACCTCTAGTGGTTACATAAGACTATGGGCGGCACTGTGGCACAGTGGTTAGCACTGCTACCAGAGACCCGGGTTCAATTCCCGCCTCAGGCAGCTGTCTGTGTGGAGTTTGCACATTCTCCCAGTGTCTGTGTGGGTTTCCTCCAGGTGCTCCAGTTTCCTACCACATTCCAAAGATGTGCAGGTTAGGTGAATTGGCCATGCTAAATTGCCCGTAGTGTTAGGTGAAGGGGTAAATGTAGGGGAATGGGTCTGAGTGGGTTGCTCTTCGGAGGGTCGGTGTGGGCTTGTTGGGCCGAAGGGCCTGTTTCCACACTGTAAGTAATCTAATCTAAAAAAAAATTAGAAATTAAAGCAGAAGAAGGCTGTTCGGCCCCTCAAGCCTGCTCTGCTGTTAAATAAGGATTGAGTCTCTTTCCCATCCTTTCCCATAATCCTTGATTCCCTGATGTGTATATACACAAGGACTCTGCCCTCACTGCTCTCTGAGGCAAGGAGCTCCAAAGGCTCACAACTCTCTAAGGGAGCAAACTCCTCCAAGCATTTTCTGTCAATAGACACATTCTGCTGAAGTTCCTATTAGTGCTGTCCTAACATATAGTCCTCAGTTCTTGTTTCACACACAAGTGACAAAATCTTCTCCACATCTAACCTCTTCGACTCTTTTATAAACTTAATGAGAACCTCTATGAGGTTTTCATAGAGAAAGCAAACTCAGCCTGTTCAATCTTTCCTGAGGAGTGTGACATGTCAGCTTTGGTGCTGAGCTGAAGACTAATCAGAAATGTGAAAATATTGTGCTTGTTGTGTTATGCCTTGCAGTTCGTATATGGAGTACCTTTAAGAGAAATGCTCATAATATCATCACCTTATCAGCAAGTGACCTGAGGGTATAAAGGTCTCGTAGTCCATCTTTCTCTGACGTTACTTGAGGATGCCATACTGAATCATTTAATATTAGCCCACACATTGAAGTGTGATAGCCTAGTCATATTATCACCAGACTGTTAATGTTCTGGGGACTCAGTTTTGAATCCTATCATAGCAGATGATGGAATTTGAATGTGATAAAAATCTGGAATTAAGAGTTTAATGACAACCATGAACCAATTGCCAATTCTTGGGGGAGAATCTCATCTGATTCACTAATGTTCTTCAGTGAAGGAAACTACCATCCTTGCCCAGGATGGCCCATTTGTGACTGATGAAGGACTGATGCCCGAAACATCGATTCTCCTGCTCCTCGGATGCTGCCTGATCTGCTGTGCTTTTCCAGCATAACACTCTTTGACTCTACATGTGACTCCAGACTGACAGAAATGTGTTTGATTCTTACTGCCTTCTGGGCAATTAAGGATGGCCAATGAATGTTGGCCTTGTGAATGCTCATCTTGTGAATGAATTTTAAAAATGCACATACCAGGAGCTGTAGTAAATGTCTCTTGAATTTTTCAGTACTACAGCCAGTTCTTATGCTGTGGGAGCTTACATAAGCTTTGTTGCATCAGTTACAAATACCCTGCTGGAAGCCAAGCCCACGCCATTGGGATAGTTAGAACAGAGTTGAGGAGAAACTTCTTCACCCAGAGAGTGGTGGGTGTATGGAATGCTCTGCCCCAGAAGGCTGTGGAGGCCAAGTCTCTGGATACTTTCAAGAAAGAGTTGGATAGAGCTCTTAAGGATAGTGGAATCAAGGGTTTTGGGGATAAGGCAGGAACAGGATACTGATTGAGGATGATCAGTCACGATCATAATGAATGGTGGTGCAGGCTCGAAGAGCATAATGGCCTACTGCTGCACCTATTGTCTATTGTCTATTGTCTAGTTAATCTCCCATGATGGATTCAAGATTAGATGCGTTGTCATGCAGTGATGCACCATGAAGGCCACAAGAGATTAACTGGCAGTCAGCACTAATTGACCACACCACTGGCAACTCCAATGGAATGCAAACCTTGCAGACAACGAAAGGCACTCAGTGGCAACAAGAATGGAATTGAACGTACAGCAATGGAGAACCGAAGTGCAGAAAACCACCTGTTAACAATGGCAACAGCAGGAAGGGTTTGGAATTGATGTTCGCTCTGATGCAAAAAAATCTTATTTTTGTAATCTGAGGTAACCCTCTTCGCTGTGCACTACACCTCTAATTTTGGTATCATCTGCAAACTTACTAACTGTGCCTCTTATGCTTGCATCCAAATCATTTATGTAAATGACAAAAAGTAGAGGGCCCAGCACCGATCCTTGTGGCACTCCACTGGTCACAGGCCTCCAGTCTGAAAAACAACCCTCCACCACCCTCTGTCTTCTACCTTTGAGCCAATTCTGTATCCAAATGGCTAGTTCTCCCTGTATCTAATCAGTCCTTGCCTTTCCAAATACATGTACATCCTGTCCCTCAGGATTCCCTCCAACAACTTGCCCACCACCGAGGTCAGGCTCATCGGTCTATAGTTCCCTGGCTTGTCTTTACCACCCTTCTTAAACAGTGGCACTACGTTTGCCAACCTCCAGTCTTCTGGCACCTCACCTGTGACTATCGATGATACAAATATCTCAGCAAAAGGCCAGCAATCACTTCTCTAGCTTCCTGGAATATTGCGTGCAATTCTGGTCTCCTTCCTATTGGAAAGATGTTGTGAAACTTGAAAGGGATCAGAAAAGATTTACAAGGATGTTGCCAGGGTTGGACGATCTGAGCTTCAGGAAGAGGCTGAACAGGCTGGGGCTGTTTTCCCTGGAGCGTCGGAGGCTGAGGGGTGACGTTATAGAGGTTTACAAAATTATGAGGGGCATGGATAGGATAAATAGACAAAGTCTTTTCCCTGGGATTGGGAAGTCCTGAACTAGAGGGCATAGGTTTAGGGTGAGAGGGGAAAGATATAAAAGAGACCTAAGGGGCACATGTATGGAATGAGCTGCCAGAGGAAGTGGTGGAGGCTGGTACAATTGCAACATTTAAGAGGCATTTGGATGGGTATATGAATAGGAATGGTTTGGAGGGATATGGGCCGGGTGCTGGCAGGTGGGACCACATTGGGTTGGGATATCTGGTCGGCATGGACGGGTTGGACTGAAGGGTCTGTTTCCATGCTGTACATCTCTATGACTCTATGACTTGTAACCCAAGGACAGATACAGGTCACCCAAAAAATACAGGTCAGCCAAATGTAAATCCCAATTTTCAGAATGGACGTATGAAGCAAACAACATTGGTAACTTCTGGGTGTTGGACCAGTCTGGGATAATGGGCAATATTCCTGATCATAGAATCCCTACAATGCAGATAGAGACCATTTGGCCTATTAAGTCTACACCAACCTTCCAAAGAGCATTCCAGCCAGACTCAGTGCTCCCAAAGCCTGTTCCTGTCACCCCACATTTACCATGGCCAATCCACTTAACCTGAACATCTTTGGACTGCGGGAGGAGACATATGGGGAGAATGTGCAAACACCACACAGGCAGTCACTCAAGACTGGAATCAAACCCAGGTCCCTGGTGCTGTGAGGCAGCAATGCTGACCACTGAGCTACCCTGCTGCCCCCTTTCAACAAAATGGATGTGATTGGCATCAATCTCATGATGGGCAACTGCAGGTTACTCCACCTGGTGGTGAGGCTTCCAGAACAGCTAAACAAACTGTTTCACTTCAATGTAGATTGGATTAGATTAGATTCCCTACAGTTTGGAAGCAGGCCCTTCGGCCCAACAAGTCCACACCGACCCTCCGAAGAGTAACCCACCCAGACCCATTTCCCTCTGACTAATGCACCTAACACTACGGGCAATTTAGCATGGCCAATTCACCTAACCTGCACATTTTTGGACTGTGGGAGGAAACCAGAGCACCTGGAGAAAACCCACGCAGACACGGGGAGAATGTGCAAACTCCACACAGATAGTCACCATCATAATTGGAAGGAATTTTTTTTCTTCTTTAATCAATCTGCTCAAGAGTGTTATTATAGACCTCTGAAATAGGAAGGACTTAAAGTCATAGAGATGTACAGCACGGAAACAGACCCTTTGGTCCAACCCGTCCATGCCAACCAGATATCCCAACCCAATCTAGTCCCACCTGCCAGTACCCGGGCCATATCCCTCCAAATCTTTCCTATTCATATACACATCCAAATGCCCCTTAAATGTTACAATTGTACCAGCCTCCACCACTTCCTCTGGTAGCTCATTCCATGCACATACCACTCTCTGAGTGAACCTGGATCCTGCAGCACAAATGGTAGGGACATGGTCACTGCCCCATATCATCCTGGAAGGAATTTTTAAAGAAACTTCTTTTATGAGACACAAATACTGCTGGCAAGATCAGCAATTATTACCATCCTTAGTTTCCCCTTGAATTGGCCAGCTTTAGTTAACAGTCAACCACATTGCTACGAATCTGGAGACGCAGGTAAGCCAGGCAATATCCTTTCTTAAAGGACATTAGTTCACTAGATGGGTTTTTACATAAACCATTGATAGCTTCATAGTTACAATTACTGGGACTAGTTTTTAACTCCCAAATTAGATTATTAAACTGTTGACAATATCACTAGACCATTACACCCCTCACCTTCAACAGTCAGTAGCTTCAAGTTTTCTCTATTCAATTCATTGTTGGCCTGTAGCCAGATATTCATCGAGATGTCCAGCACTTTGGTTTCTCTATTCGATTGAATTACATGGAATTTGCAACATACAAACAGACTTTTCAGTTTATACTCAGGTTTATATTTTGTGGGTCTTCTCTCATCCTATTCCCTCTCACCTTGACAATGGATCCCTTTATCCTTTCTCCCTCCTATACATATCTACCTTATCAAATATATCTATGCTATTCACCTCAACTACTAGGCACGGTGGCTCAAGTGGTTGGAACTACTACCTCAGAGCGCTGGGGACCCTGGTTTGATTCCAGCCGCAGGGGACTGTCTGTGTGGAGTTTGCATATTCTCCCCATGTCTGTGTGAGTTTCATTTGGCTACTCCAGTTTCCTGTCACAGTCCAAAGATGCGCAGGCTAGGTGAATTGGCCATGCAAAATTGCCCGTAGCGTTGAGGAATGTGTAGGCTCAGTGCATTAGCTGGGAGAAATGTAGATTAATCTGTCTAAGGTAATGGATCTGGGTGGGATACACTTCGAAGGATTAGTGTGCACTTGTTGAGCCAAATGACCTGTTTCCACACTGTAGGGATTCTAATGCTAAAAATAAATACTCTGTGTACAGTAGTAGTGAGATCTATATTCTAATGTCAGATGGGCTGAGGAGTGGCAGATGGAGTTTAATTTGATGTGAGGTGCTGCATTTGGGAAAACAAATCAGAATAGGACTTAAACACTTAATGGTAAGGTCCGAGGGAGTGTTGCTGAACAAAGAGACCTTGCAGTGCAGGTTCATAGCTCCTTGAAAGTACAGTCACAGGTAGATAGTAATATATAAAGTGAACAGCTGCGGCCCCAACACTGAACTCTGCAGGACACCACTTGTCACTAGCTGCCAATCTGAAAAATAACCTTTTATCCCAACTCTCTGCCTTCAGTCAGATAGCCAATCCTCATTCCATGCCAGTAGCTCACTTCAAACACCATAGGCCCTCACCTTACTAAGCAGCCTTTCATGAGGCACCTTATCAAAGGCCTATTAGAAATCTAGGTAGCTAACATTCACTGGGTTTCTCTGGTCTAACCTACTTGTTACCTCTTCAAAGAATTTTAACAGGTTTGTCAGGCTTGACCTCCCCTTACTAAATCCGTGCTGACTTGTTCTAATCTGACCCTGCACTTCCAAGAATTTAGAAATCTCATCCTTTATGATGGATTCTAGAATTTTACCTACAAATGAGGTTAGGTTAATCGGCCCATAATTTCCCATCTTTTGTCTTGACCTTTTCTTGAACAAGGGGGTTACAACAGCAATTTTCCAATCACCTGGGACTTTCCCTGACTCCAGTGACTTTTGAAAGATTACAACCAATGCCTCTGCTATTTCTTCAGCGACTTCCCTCAGAACTCTAGGATGTAGACCATCTGGGCCAGGAAGTTTATCAATTTTTTAGACCTTTTAGCTTTCCTAGCACTTTCTCTTTTGTTATGGATGCCATACTCAACTCTGCCCCCTGACTCTCCATAATTGTTGGGATATTAGTCATGTCTTCCACTGTGAAGACTGACACAAAGTATTTATTAAGTTCTTCGGCTATTTCCTTAACTCCAAATATTAGCCTTCCAGCATCAATTTGGAATGGCCCAATTTCTACTTTTGCCTGTTGTTTATTTCTTATGTATTGAAAGAAACTTTTACTATCATTTCTAATATTACTGGCTAGCTTACCTTCATATTTGATCCTCTCATTCCTTATTTTTCTCTTTGTTATCCTTTGTTTGTTTTTGCAGTCGTTCTAATTTTCTGATTTCCCAGTGCTCTCTTCTTCTATGATATACTTCCTGACTTCCTTTGTCAGCCATTGATGTCTAATCCTCCCCCATCCCCGGATAAACCTCCTTTTCTTTGGATGAACCTCTGTACTGTGTCCTCAATTACACCCAGAAACTCCTGCCATTGTTGCTCTACTGTCTTCCCCACTAGGCTCTGCTTCCAGTCAATGTTTGTCAGTTCCTCTCTCATGTCCCTGCAATTATCCTTATTTAACTGTAACACCATTACATCCAATTTTGCCATCTCTCTTTCAACAATTACAGCCTGAACTCTATGATTTTGATTCTACCCTCAGGCGACTGTGTGGAGTTTGCAAACTTCCCCCAGGTGCTCTGGTTTCCTCCCACAGTCCAAAGATGTGCAGGTCAGGTGAACTGGCCATGCTAAATTGTCCATAGTGTTCAGGGATATGTAGGTTAGGTACATTAGTCAGGGGTAAATGAAGAGTACTAAGGGAATGGGTCTAGGTGGGATACTCTTCAGAGGGTCAGTGTGGAGCGGTTGGACCAAAGGGCCTGTTTTCACACTGTAGGGGTTCTATGAAATCATTAAAATTAGCACCTATTGGGCAAATCTCCATTCTGCAGACATATGAACATAAGAGCTAAGAGTTGAAGTAGGGCATTCGGTCTTTCAATCCTGCTCCTCCATTCAATAAGGTTATACTGGATCAGTCTGTGTTCCAAATTCTATATTCTCATCTACTCCAATAATCTTAAAATCCTGCCTAACAAGAATCTGTTTTTCCTTTTAAAATATTCAGGGATCCCACCTCTATGACCTTCTGAGGCAGAGACATCAAAGTCACAAAAGCCTCTGAAAAGAAAACCTTGCCTCATCTCATCCTGAAGAGGCAATGCCTAATTTGTAAAAAAGGGTACCCTAGTTCTGGACTTATCAACAATAGTGAATATCACATCTATGTTCACTGTGTCGCAATCATTCAAGAATCTTCTAAAATTCAAGCTAATCACCCTCACTCTTTTGACCTCTCGTGAAACTAAGAACAGTAATCCAATCTTTAATCATAAAACAGCAAGTTCATTCCAGGTATCAATCTAATAAACTCCTTCTGAACTGCCTTTAGTGCAGTTAGATCCTTCTTTAAATAAGGAAACTATAACTCCAAACTACAACTGAACGGTGTGGTCTCACCAGTGTCCTTCACAACTCAAGAATAATTTCTTACTTTCATGTTCAGCTCCTCTGTTAATAAAAACTCGTATCCCATGAGCCTTGTTGATTATGGGCTGTACCAACATGCTAACCTTGTGTGACTCTTTGGGAAGAATACATAGCTTCCTCTTTGGGGCAGCATGGTGGCTCAGTGGTTAGCATTGCTGCCTGGGTTCAATTCCAGCCTTTGGTGACTGTGTGGAGTTTGCACATTCTCCCCAAATCTGCATGGGGGTGTTCCGATTTCCTCCCACAGTCTAAACATGTGCAGGTTGGGTGAATTGGCCACGCTAAATTGCCCACAGTGTCCTGGGATGTGTAGGTTATGTGTATTAGTCGTGAGTAATGTAAACTAGTAGGGGGTGGGATACTCTTCAGAGGGTCAGTGTGGACTTGTTAGGTTTAATGGCCCGTTTGCACACTGTATGGATTCTACGAGTCAATGTTTTCAGACCTCTGAGTTCTGCAGTCCTTCTGCGTTTAACTAATTCTGTTCTTTTTGATGCTTCCTGTCTAGAGTGTCTGGAGCCCCCAGTTGTGGGAGTTTCTGACAAAGCCAGAATGTGTTGTGCATCTCAAATCGCCTTTGGACTGAGTGTGTTGCTGGGCCATGCCTTAAGGCAGATAAGAATCATCCACAGTGCTGTGGGTCTGTAGCAGGACCTGAACTCACAAACTTCTGATTTAGAAGTGATGGAGCTGCCACCCAGAGAGGGGATTTATTTATTTATTTATTCATTCATTTGTGGAATGTGGGTGTCACTGGCTGGGCCAACATTTATTGCCAGTCCCTAGTTGCCCTTGAGAAGGCGGTGGTGAGCTGTCTTCTTGAACCACTGCAGTCCACCTGTGCCCAACAGGAGTCTGTCGCACTGACTGGTAGTTGGATGTGACTGGGGAAGATGAACGGGGAAGAGGAGGACCAAAGATTCTTTTGGAGCTCTTGCTCTTCATGACTCATGGGGAAACCTTCAGAAATATATCTGGAACTCTCTGTATCCTACTTGTTCAAGCTTCCCTGGGCATGAGCCAAGCATCCAGCAGTTACAATGACATCAGACTTTGAACAGCAGTGCAGTATCTAATACACACACTCTAATGGAGGCCTAGTCTGCATGGAGTGAGACCCTCGCACTGTGCCCAAAACATATTTGATGGAGGAGAGAGTTCAGTGCAAACATACGTTCACCACGTGCCCTATGCTCCTCTGTCTCAACTTGTTAAAACAATGAATAAAGTACCTTCCAAACATAATCTGACACCATTAACATGATTTTCTGTCCTATTGATGGGAACAATGGACACATAGAAAATAGGCCATTCAGCCCTTTGAGTCTGCTTCCCCATTCAATATGATCCTGGCTGATCATCCAACTCAGTGCCCTGTTTTCTCCCCATTCTCTATAGTCCTAAGAACTACATCAAACTTCTTCTTGACAAAGTGTGGCTCTTAAATTATGAGTCAGTTTTAAGCACTCAGGATTATCATGTCTTGAGCAGCTTCAGTACCGAATTAGTCAGTCTTCCTTTCAACGTAATCTTTGTGCAAATGTTTAAATGGAATTGCACGTTAACAAAGCAACACTGTCTTTCTTGTTACTTGGCACCACATGATTGGTAGTGGCTCAACTTGTCACAGATGTACTTTATACTGCAATTCTCCAGGGGCAAGGCTGTTAATATCCTACACTTTATAAAATGTCTTGACACAGTAAAGAGTTTTTACTTGGATTGTGGCATTATAAAGAATGAATAATGGCTGTCTCCATCGAAGACACTCAGTGACTGTATATACTACTGTCAATGCTGGATCTGTATTATAGTGGCCCATTAATCGAGAACCCTGGCATGTTACAGCAGAGATAAGGTGATGCCAATGTCTCAGCAGGTCCAGATGACTGCCTGTGAGTTTTACATTCCCCAATGAAGGAGGCAAAGTGTTGGTGAACATAGAGAGGCACCATTCAATGTTTGGATACCAGCTGGATTGAACTCTCAGCCCATCAAGACAATTTACATTGTCAGGGGCTAACTTCACCATCAAGAAACCAAAGCCCTGTCATTCTTGAGAGCTATCGGTTTTGTGGCCGTCACTTTCAAATTCTCAGGGATGTTGCAATTCATCCCCAGAAGGGGCTGATGGTGAATGCCCCCTTCTTCCTCCATGTAGTGAGTGTGCTCCCAGGGTGCTAGGATGGCAAATTGAATGATTTTGATCCAGGGATGATAGAAGGAAACATTGTGGAAGGAAATCTCCCAACCTTTACAAAGTACTTGAATGAGAACTTGAAATTTCATAGTATTCTAGGCCAAGGGCCAACTGCTGGGAAATGGGATTATTTGGATGGATCAGCATGGACTTGATGGGCCAGAGGGCTTCTTCTGTATTGTCCGACTCTTTACACCCACTTCCAGAGTAAATAAAAAGCTGTAAAAGGTTTCAAAATGCCTGAAGGCTTTTGCACGTTTTCCTGTTTCTAAGTTTAAAAGGCAATAAATGAAAGAAAGAAAATCTTACATTTATGTAGTGCCTGCCTCAACCACGTGATGGCTCACTCGGCCTAAAATGACTTGTTGCAGGCTGAGATTTTGTGCTCCCTGCGCTCGATGTGCAACTTCAGGAGTGATTTAACTACCACCAGGGGGGAGCTCCCACCAGATCAAACTCCAATTAGCCATTTAAGAGCAGGCTGGGAGGCTTCTTGCTCTATCGGATGCCTCAATACCAAAGTGCCACACCACCAGAAGCTGCTGACCTGAGTCCAACAGACACAGGGAGCTGGAGATCATTGCTGGAGATCCACAACTACAGAGGGTAAGGTTGGGTGGGGTGGTGTCATTGAAAGAATGGGTGAAGGGTCAGAGACGAGGACATGGGATAATATTCAATGGCCAATCTCTTGCCTACCATCTGTGACCCCAATTGGAGCAAATGGACCCATGTTAGCTTGGCTGATGGGCCATCAGATTTTCTCCATGGGCAAAGCCACCACCTCTGTTGCCTGACGAGGAGGCAAAAGTTCATGCTGGTGGTCAATTGAGCTCTCAAGTGGAGGTTAATCGACCACTCAAGAGCATTAGATGGTGCTGTGATTAGGAAGGTCAGCCCCAGACTTCCTGTCTAGAATGTATTACCCGAGTTGGCAGGAAGGGGGCGGATCTGCCTTCACCACCAACACTTGGGAGGGAAAATTTCCACCCCAAAACATTATTTTAATGTAGCAAAATGTATTAATTCTTTGATATCCCTCAGGTGCGGCTAGGAGAGTGAGTCTGTTATCATTAGAACATTCTCTCTCTCGTTACATTTCTCCTCTTCAAATTGGTGTCTTTGCTTTGTGTCTACTCCTCATCCTCAAATGTGCCCTCCATCATTCCCAGTTGCACAGACTCACTCAGGCTGTTTCGACTATCGAACGCAATCTAATGGAAGTGCTCAAGATGACTAAAGGGTTTGCTGGAGCAGGTAAATGGAAACTATTTCCTCTGGTGCAGAGTCCCGAAAAAGTGGGGTATGACTAAAATTGGAACTAGGTCTTTGATCATAGAATCCTTACAGTGTTGAAACACACTATTCAGCCCAACAAGTTCACACCAACCCTCCAAACAGTATCCCACACAGACTCATCTCCTTCTCCTATTCCTGTAACTTCCATGGCTAATCCACCTCACCTACACATCCCTGGACAATCCACCGAACATGCACATCTTTGTGGACAGAAACCAAAATTTCCAGAGGGATCACACACACACACACACACACACACAGGATGTGCAAACTCCATACAGACAGTCACCCAAAGCTGGAATTGAATCTGTGGTCCTTGATATCATAAGGCAGCAGTCCTAACCACCGAGCCACCGTGCCCATACTGTCTGGTGGCATTTTCCCCTGCCCACAAAAGCAGTGGAGACCTGGGAAATCTCTTCCCCCACTATCTCACCCCAACCCCCGAAAATGTTGAAAATTTGAGATTGATGAGCTTTTGGTTTGTTAGACCGAGGATATTAAGGGTCAAAGATGGACCGACAGAGTAAAGACACAGATCAATCAAGATGGAAATGAATGGGACTGTAGACTTGGTGACTTAAATAACCAGAATACTATTATGTTATTAAGTGGCCATTTTCTCTTGTGCTGAAGACCCCAGATTTTACTGTCTCATGAATTACTGAGTATAAGCTGGAACCAGACAGTGAGCATAAACAATTAGATAATGATGAACATAGCAAGGCTTTCATCAGATGGGTAAATTATGTGCATAAAATGCTGGTTTGGCAAACACACAGTAACGTTAATGCAAATTACAGCAATTGTCCTGTTGGACAGCTGGAAAGCATTGTCCTATGACACAAAATATCCTGGATCATTCGATCCATCTTCAATACATGCCAACTAAAGAAATGTTCCATGCCACATTCTAAAATCCAAGTACAGTCTTTATTACTGCATGTCACATTTCATAACCATGCATTTACTCAACTTCCACTGCAATCATTAATTTGGAAAGATTTGTTTTGTAGCTTAATCCCTGAACTGCTTTTTGTTGCAGATGCTTATTGCCTGGCACTTGTAATGGTAAGGGTATCTCTTGCCAGTCATCAGCGGAAGACTGGACGTTGTCCAGTTCTTGATATCTGTGGGTAAAGACCGCCTGAGGAGGTGCAAATGGAACTAAAAGATGTGCAATCACCAGCAAACACACCCACTTCTGACCTTGCAATGAAGAGAAGGTCATCAGTGAAGCAGCTACAGTCAGTCATGTTGAATACACAAAACTCTCAAAGTATTGGTATATGGTTCAACTATGGAAAATATGGTAAACTTTATTTTTGTATGCTCTGACCTATTTGCTACTTAATTTTACATTGGTTTTACACTAATAATGAGACATTGCTATTATTGTTGAAACGCAAGGTAGATATATGTACAACTTAACAAAACCAGTCTTTCCCTCTAATATCCCGAGTAACCTTACAGTTCTTAAATGTCTATACCCACACACAAGTTCAAAATCTGCTTCGGAGTGCAGGATGCTAAAACGTGTACCCTACCTTGATTACAGCTGATCAATCTGGATTTGAGGCTGTTCTTCCTGCTCCCAAGATTCTTCGGTCCTGATGTTGTCTGGAGTGTGTGCGAGCCCCCTCTGGTTGGAGTGGCTTCTTTTAACTGTGATGTGGAGGTGCCATTGTTGGACTGTGATGGATAACATTAAAAATCACACAACACTAGGTTATAGTCCACCTGTTGGACTATAACCTGGTGTTGTGTGACTTTTAACTTCTTTTAACTAGTTATCCCAGCCATTTCCCAGTAGGGTGGCTTAGCAGTAGTTTGATGTAACAATGTGATTAGCATGATTTGAATTGAGTTTCTATCTCGGGAACGGTGTTACAAAAGACAGTATTGGATATTATAATTTCTCCTATTGATTGAGCTGACCTTTGAAGCCAAGATCTCTCAAAAACTGTTCTACTGAAACTCCGATCTATTGTTCCACTGAAACCTTGCAGCATTTCTCATCAACAACCTATTCAATAGTCAATTGAATGTCTTGCAGATCTGTCTGACTTAATTTAATTTGACAGTGAATGCTGCAAGTTTCCTGGCTTAATATCTCAGTACCACTCTCTCATTAGCACCTATGCAATACAATCAATCAAGGTAACCGGTTTGCATAGCTGTCTGTCTGGCCTGGTCCAAGTCCCAGCATGCCATTCAGTTGGCCAATATTGCTTTCGGAGTTAAAAAGTGTGGTGTTGGAAAAGCACAGCTGGTCAGGCAGCATCTGAGGAGCAGGAGAGTTAATGTTTCAGGCACAAGCTCTTCATCAGGAATGTCTTCATTCCTGATGAAGAGCTTATGCTCAAAACATCATTCTCCTGCTCCTTGGATGCTGGCTGACCGGCTGTGCTTTTCTAGCACCACACTTTTTGACTCCGATCTCCAGCATTTGCAGTCCTCACTTTCCCCCAATATTGTTTTCAGAGTCCCAAAAGAGCTGTTATTTTATTTTAAAGGGACATTCCATTACCCACAGTACCTGATCCAAGCCTGATGTGTTCTGAAACAAAACCAGAAAGTACTGGAGAAACACATCAGATCTGGCAGCATCTGTTGAAATTCTCTCGCAGCTCCAACGCCATGTACTCCATCTACTCTCCACCACATACCCTTCCTCACCCTATTATCAGCATAAACACCAGCCTTTTCCAACTTTTGTCAGTTTTGATGAAGAGTCATTGGACGCAACACGTTATCTCTGTTTTTCTCTCCACAGATGCTTCCAGACCCTGCTGAGTTTCTCCAGCAATTTTTGGTTTGCCCTGGTTTGACAGTAATGATAGAGTGTGGTATACCCCCAGTAGTGAGATTGCTGGCCATGTCAGAGTTCAATCCTTAAGCTGCTGATGGCCAACAGTGCCTGGTCATGAGTGTCCAACTCCTTTTGAAATCTATCACATTCTGCACGGTGGTCATGCCATACCTACAAAAGGAGGATATCCTCAATGAGTACCTAGGACTTAATTTCCACAAAGTATGTCCCGTGGGCACTCCTACTGATTTCATAAGATGTGGGAGCAAAAGTAATCCATTCAGCAAGCCAATTTCTGCTCCTGGGCCTTGCCAAATTGGCTATCACCAGGTCTGGGCAATGAGCCATTGAAGCTGGAGCACCAGACTCTCAACGCCTTTAGAGAGAGTTGAGCACTGCAGGGGTAGAGTGCTCTATCTTCGCCTCCAATGGCATTTTTTATTTAGAGCCTTCCTCTCTCCCTACCCCTCCATCACCTCTAATAGTCTGCACTGATTTTAACAAAGTTAAAAATCACACAACACCAGGTTATAGTCCAACAGGTTTAATTGGAAGCACACTAGCTTTCGGAGCGACGCTCCTTCATCAGGTGATAGTGGAGGGCTCAATCCTAACGCACAGAATTTATAGCAAAAAGTTACAGTGTGATGTAACTGAAATTATACATTGAAAAATTGATTGTTAAGCCTTTCATCTGTTGGAATACAGTGATAGTTTCACTTCTTTCATGTGTAACAGACAATCAATTTTTCAATGCATAATTTCAGTTACATCACACTGTAAATTTTGCTATAAATTCTGTGCGTTAGGATTGAGCCCTCCACTACCACCTGATGAAGGAGCGTCGCTCCGAAAGCTAGTGTGCTTCCAATTAAACCTGTTGGACTATAACCTGGTGTTGTGTGATTTTTAACTTTGTACATCCCCAGTCTAACACCGGCATCTCCAAATCCTGATTTTAACAGGCTGTGCATGTGAGTTAATCTGGTGGAAAACTTGGGTGATTGACTGATGGTGGTTAATAAGTGAAAAAAAAAAGTGGTGATTTGGTGATAGAAGGGGAAAAAAAAGCCTTCCGCTGATATAACAAAAAAGATGTTTCGACAGGTACATGGAAAAGAAAGGTTTAGAGGGATATGGCCCAAGCACAGACAAATGGGACTAGTTCAGTTTAGGAAACCTTGTCAGAATGGACAAGTTGGGCCAAAGGGGTCTGATTCCATGCTGTATGATTCTATGATTGTGAGTAGGGGCCCAGTTAGCTCAGTTGGATGAATGGGTAGATTGACTCCAACAGTCTGGATTCAGTTCCTGTACCCTCTGACGTTATCATGAAGGACTCTCCCTCTCAACATCTCCCCACACCTGAAGTGGGTTACCCTCAGGTTAAACTACCACTGATCATCACTCTCTAATGTCTAATAAGACACTGACAACTTTGCCTTTACTAATCAGCAGGAGGATTCTTTGCCCATGTTTAACCTGATACCATGAAACCTATTTGGTCCAGAGTTGAGGATGTGGAGGGCAAATCCATCCTGAAGTTCTAAATTGGAGGAAGGCTAATTTTGACAGTATTAGGCAAGAACTTTCATAAGCCATAGAACAATACAGAGCAGAACAGGCCCTTCGGCCCTCGATGTTGAGCTGACCTGTGAACTCATCTAAGCTCATGTCCTTAAATGATTCCATCATCATCCATGTGCTTATCCAAAGATTCTTTAAATCTCCCTAATGTGGCTGAGTTGACTACATTAGCAGGTAGGGCGTTCCATGCCCATACCACTCTCTGAGTAAAGAACCTGCCTCTGACATCTGTCTTAAATCAATCACTCCTCAATTTGTAGTTATGCCCTCTCGTACACGCTGACATCATCATCCTAGGAAAAAGACTTTCACTGTAGACCCTATCTAATCCTCTGATCATCTTGTATGTCTCTATCAAATCCCCTCTCAGCCTTCTTCTTTCCAATGAGAACAGACCCAAGTCCCTCAGCCTTTCCTCATAAGATGTTCCGTCCAGACCAGGCAACATCCTAGTGAATCTACTCTGCACCTTTCCAATGTTTCCAACATCCTTCCTGTAATCGGACAACTAGAAATTCCACACTTGGAATATTGTGTACATATCAACCTGGGTGGCAACTTTCAGGAATCTATGTACATGAACTCCAAGATCCCTCTGCACATCCACACTGCCAAGAACCTTTCCATTGACCCAATACTCTGCCTTCCTGTTATTCTTCCCAAAGTGAATCACTTCACATTTATCTGCATTGAACTCCATTTGCCACCTCTCAGCCCAATTCTGCAGTTTATCCAAGTCCCCCTGCAACCTGTAACATTCTTCCACACTGTTCACTACTCCACCGACATTAGTGTCATCTGCAAATTTACTAATCCATCCACCTATACCTGCGTCTAAGTCATTTATAAAAATGACAACAGCAGTGGTCCCAAAACAGATCCTTGTGGCACACCATGAGTAACCAGACTCCAGGCTGAATATTTTCCATCAACCACCACTCGCTGCCTTCTTACAGAAAGCCAGTTTCCAATCCAAACTGTTCAATCACCCTCAATCCCATGCCTCTGCATTTTCTCTAACAGCCTACCATGTGGAACCTTATCAAAGGCTTTACTGAAGTCCATGTATACCACTTCAACTGCCCTACCCTCACCTACATGCTTGGTCACCTTCTCAAAAAACTCAATGAGTTTTGTGAGACATGACCTGCCCTTGACGAAACCATGTTGACGATCTGAAATCAAATTGTCGTCTGCTGGATGATTATAAAAGCTGATTGAGGGCAGATGTTCACAGGTAAAGGGATAGTTAGAAAATGGGAAGCCTTCAAAAATGAGATACCTGGAGTTCAGTGACAGCATGTTCCTGTTACGTTGAAAGGCAAGGTTGGTAGGTGTAGGGAATGCTGGATGACTAGAGAAATTGAGGCTTTGGTTAAGAAAAAGAAGGAAACATATGTCAGGTATAGACAGGAGAGATCGAGTGAATCCTTAGAAGAATATAAAGGCAGTAGGAAAATCAGGAGGGCAAAAAGGGAACATGAGGTAGCTTTGGCAAATAGGGCTAAGGAGAATCCAAAGGGTTTTTATAAATGCATTAAGGACAAAAGGACAATAGGAGAGAATAAGGCCCCTCAAAGATCGGCAAGGTGGCCTTAGTGTGGAGCCGCAGAAAATGGCGCAGATACTAATCTAGTATTCTGCATCAGTGAAAAAGGAAATGCAAGATATAGAATGTAGGGAAATAGATAGTGACATCTTGAAAAATGTCCAGATTACAGAGGACGAGGTGCTAGATGTCTTGAAACACATAAAAGTGGATACATCTCCAGGACCTGATCAGGTGTACTCTTGAACTCTGTGGGAAGCTAGAGAAGTGATTGCTGGGCCTCTTACGGAGATATTTGTATCATCGATAGTCACAGGTGAGGTGCCGGAAGACAGGAGGATGGCTAATGTAGTAACACTATTTCGGAAAAGTGGTAAGGAAACGCCCAGGAACTATAGACCGGTGAGCCTGACATTGGTGGTGGGCAAGTTGTTGAAGGGAATCCTGAGGGGCAAAATTTACATGTACTTGGAAAGGCTAGGACTGATTAGGGGTAGTCAGATGCTTTGTGCCTGGGAAATCATGTCTCAAGAACTTGATTGAATTTTTTGAAAAGTAACAAAGAGGATTGATGAGGGCAGAGCAGTGGATGTGATCTATATGGACTTTGGTAAGTCATTCAACAAGGATCCGCATGGGAGATTGATTAGCAAGGTTAGATCTCATGGAATACAAGGAGAAATAGCCATTTGGATACAGAACTCAAATTGTTTTTCAGTCCGTATTTATTTATGGAATTTAAATTCTACAAGTTGCTGTGGTGGTGCTAGGATTTGAACCAGTTGCTGTGGTGATGATGGGATTTGAACCAGTTGCTGTGGTGATGATGGGATTTGAACCAGTTGCTGTGGGGGTGGTGGGATTTGAACCAGCTGTTGAGGTGGTGATGGATTTGAACCAGTTGCTGTGGGGGCGGTGGGATTTGAGCCAGTTGCTGTGGTGATGATGGGTTTTGAACCAGCTGTTGTGGTGGTGATGGGATTTGAACCAGTTGCTGTGGGGGCGGTGGGATTTGAACCAGTTGCTGCGGTGGTGATGGGATTTGAACCAATTGCTGCGGTTGTGCTGGTGAGATTTGAACCAGTTGCTGTGATGGTGGTGGTGGAGGTGGAATTTGAACCAGTTGCTGCGGGGGTAGTGGGATTTTAACCAGTTGCTGTGATGCTGGTGAGATTTAAACCAGTTGCTGTGATGGTGGTGGTGGGATTTTAACCAGTCATTGTGGTGGTGGTGGTGGTGGTGGTGTGATGTGTACCAGTTGCTGTGGTATTGGTGGGATTTGAACTAGTTGGCCGGGGACTCAGACTAGGAAACTCTATCTCATGACCTCCACTTTTAACCTAGGAGCATTGAAACAATAGCACTTATGGAATTGCAATGCGAGAAGGAGTTTGCATTTTTCCATGCATTGAACAGAAATTCCCACAATATCAAAACTGCCTGCAGCTGGGGTGGGGGGTTGGGGGGTGGTGGGGTCTGGCTTGTTAATATCAGTTGAGTCACCTGTCTAATTTTTTGCTGCATTTATTTAAATGCGGGCTTAAGCTGAACCTTAGCAGCTCTCTCAACATGTTAGTCCATTAATATCCTTCCAAACAACGGCGCCACTGCTCTTTCATGTTGGCACTATGCAAATCATTCAAAATTAAAAGTAAAAGCTCCATATCAAATGAAAATAAATT
>NC_057716.1:98298048-98303762 GCF_004010195.1 Chiloscyllium plagiosum
ATACTAATGAGAGATGAATGTAGATTTAAGATACTCTCTGCATTTCTGAAGGACCCTTGAACAGAAGCTCCTGCCAGAAATGCAAAGCTCTTTACTAATGTAAACTGGTAGAAGAAAACTCTGGCCCATTGTGCCCACCACTTTTTGTATATGATGGATTGGCCCTTATAATAATATTCTCCAAAGATTTTTTATCAGTGCTTCTGAAATTTTGTTCTCCCACTGTGTGATTTTCTGCAAACATGTCTCCTGTCAAAACTAAAAATCTACATGAGGATGATACAATGGCACAGTCTAATAATTTAAAATGTCACCACAGAGTAGAGAACCTCTCAATGAAACTTCTCTAGTCTTCCATACAATCTCTTGAGATCCATGAGGTACTCTTCCATGGAACTAACATTACTCTTTCAGAAATTGTCAGCACATACAATACGCAGGTATTAAACCACCTATTTGTTACGTTTTCTCCATGAAAGTTAATCATTTGCCCAAACCTCTGTTCATGTTCATATCATCAGACTTCAGTTCTGAAAAAAACCTTTGCCAATTACCTTGACATTTCGTAGCAGTGAAATGTCAAAGTCATTCTTTGATAAAATCTGGATCCATCCAAGTAGTGACTTCATTCATCCACAGGTCATATAGTTCACATTTCACACACAGGTCATTACACCTCATATTTTGAGTACAAACAGACAGTGCTGGATTAAACTCAGCAGGTCTGGCGGTATCAATGCAGAGAAAGCAGAAAACATTTCAAGTCCACTGACCCTCCCTCAAAGTTGATAGTAGCTATGAAAAAAAGTGTGAAATGGAAAGGAGTGAAAGAACAGGTGGAGAGAGAGCCCAGAGAGAGAAAAAGAAAGTTAGGCAGATAAAGAGACTGTTGATAAAGGGACTGATGAGCCCTGAAGGAGGGCTTATGCCCGAAACGTCAATTCTCCTGCTCCTTGGATGCTGCCTGACCTGCTGCGCTTTTCCAGCAACACATTTTCAGCTCTGATCTCCAGTATCTGCAGTCCTCACTTTCTCCACTGTTGGTAGTATGTCAGGGAAGAAGAAAAGCTGATAATGGGGACTATGAGTGGGTGAAAATGGGTTCGCTGTGTTTTAATACCCAATGTCATGACAGGACCTGAGGTGTTGGGTAGGTAAAGGACATGAAAGAAAGTGTTCGAGCTTTAAAATTATTACTTAAGCTTAGATTCAACTATGTTTCTGAAGTTATCTCCAAATCACTCTTTGGTTAGAATAATGCTTGGTCAGCAATCTTTGATCGACAAACAGCAGGCCATTTCTAATGCCAGAACCAAGAGGGTCAAAGGTGGTTGGACAGAATTCAGTTCAAGTTTCGTTTATAGTCAAACTCCACAAACTCCAACAACAGATTACTTGGTCCCCTATGTACATATGGATATTTCCCTAGCCAACCTTTTCACAAATGGTACCTGAAATCAGCCTCAGAGGTAGGGACACTACCACTTCCTTGCAGATATCCAAAACCTCAGATTGGACTAGGGACCATCGGATTGTCAGTCCCAACTCACCCAACTACAGGTTAGTGTCATAGAGACGTACAGCATAGAAACAGACCCTTCAGTCCAACTCACCCATGCGGACCAGATATCCCAACCCAATCTAGTCCCACCTGCCAGCACCCAGCCCATATCCCTCCAAACCCTTCCTATTCATGTACCCATCCAGATGCCTCTTAAATGTTGCAATTGTACCAGCCTCCACCACATCCTCTGGCAGCTCATTCCATACACACACCACCCTCTGCGTGAAAACATTGCCCCTTAGGTCGCTTTTATATCTTTCCCCTCTCACCCTAAACCTATGCCCTCTAGTCTGGACTCCCCCACCCCAGGGAAAAGACTTTGTTTATTTATCCTATCCACGTCCCTCATGATTTCGTAAACCTCTATTAGGTCACCCCTCAAACTCCGACGCTCCAGGGAAAACAGCCCCAGCCTGTTCAGCCTCTCCCTGTAGCTCAAATCCTCCAACTCTGGCAACCTCCTTGTTAATCTTTTCTGAACTCTTTCAAGTTTCACAACATCTTTCCAATAGGAAGGAGACCAAAATTGTACACAATATTCTAACAGTGGCCTAACCAATGTCCTGTACAGTTGCAACAGGAGTCCCAACTCCTGTACTTAATACTCTGACCAATAAAAGAAAGCATACCAAACCCTTCTTCACTATCCTTTCTACCTGCGACTCCACTTTTAAGGAGCTATAAACCTGCACTCCAAGGTCTCTTTGTTCAGCAACACTCCCTAGGGCCTTACCATTAAGTGTATAAGTCCTGCTAAGATTTGCTTTCCCAAAATGCAGCACATCACATTTATCTGAATTAAACTCCATCTGCCACTTCTCAGCTCATTTGCCCATCTGGTCAAGATCCTGTTGTAATCTGAGGTAACCTTCTTCGCTTTCCAACCTATGTAAGTTTCTTCATGCATTTTAAATAACCATCACCTGGTCCCTCATACTTTTGATCTCAGACATACCTGTCAGACCATATGAGATGATAATATTGCCTTGCCCATTCCAACATTTCAAGCTACGTTTACATAACAATAGAAAATTAGGATGTAGATTTGCTCGCTGAGCTGGAAGGTTTATTTTCAGACGTTTCATCACCATACTAGGTAGCATTATCAGTGAGCCTCTGGATGAAGCACTGGTGGTATACCCCAGTTTCTATTTATGTATTTAGGTTTCCTTGCGTTGGCGATGTCATTTCCTGTTCTTTTTCTCAGGGGGTGATAAATGGGATCCAAGTCAATGTGTTAGTTAATAGAGTTCTGGTTGGAAGTTTAGAAGTAGGAGCAGGAGTAGGCCATTTGGCCCATCAAGTCAATGCTGACTTCCAACAAGTTATGTATGGCGCTGGAAAAGCACAGCTGTTCATGCAGCATCCGAGGAACAGGGAATTGACATTTCAAGCATAAGCTCTTCATCAGGAATCTCCAGCATCTGCAGTCCTCACTTTCTTCCAACAAGATATGTTTGTGTTATCCACTGTAAAATCCCTTCAGATTCAATTCAAAGTTTCAGAATTGAGATTAAAATATTTTGGTTTGGTAAGACTATTAAGGGCTACAGAATCAAGGTGGTAGGTATAGTTATGATACAGATCAGCCATGATTAAATTGTACATCAGGCAGATATGCAATACTGAGAAGGGGTCCAGAGGAGGTTCACAAGAATGATCCAGTGAAGAGCTTGTCATATGAAGAACAGTTGTACTCAATGGAGTTTAGAAAGATTAATGGGGGGATCTGATTGAAACTTAAAGAATACTGAGAGGCCTGGATAGAGTGGACGTGAATAAGATGTTCCCAGTAGTAGGAGAGACCAGGCCCCAAGGGACCAGCCTCAGAGTGAATGCACGATCTGTTAGAGCTGAAATGAGAGGAAAACTCTGTGAACCTCATGCCACAGAAAGCTGTGGAGGTTAAGTAATTGATGGACTTAAGAAAGAGATGGATAGGCTCTAGATTGGCCAGGAAATCAAGGGTTATGGGCCCAAGGCAGGAGAATGGTGTTGAGAAACATATCTACTATGATCCAATGGTGGAACACTCTCAATGCGCCAAATGGCCTAATTCTGCTCCTATATTGTCCAGTCTTATGGCCTTATGGTTGATTCCTATATCTACATTCCTATCTAAATGATATGAGATGCTTGCAGAATTAGATTACACCCCAAATATGACCAATTATGTGTTAAGATCCTGAGTTACCATCAAGTATTTGCAAAATAAACATCTCTGGTATTTACATGAAACCTTGAACCAAGATGACAATGATCCCATCACCCACTTAGAAATAGAGAATGCAGTTCGTCCCCACCCCTCCCTCCCTGCTGTTGTCCTGCCCAATGCTCCTCCCTCAGCCTATCTCAGAATGGCTCAGTTAGCAAACCTGCAGCTTCTGGGACAGGAACATTGTGGTGCAAATCTCATCCTAGAGCCTTAAGCTCACGAAAAGGTGGACAGTGGAGTTTGGAGGAGGTTCTGCTCTGCCTGAGACATTTAACCAAGACCCTGTAGATGTAAAAATCCCATGGGCATGATCTTGAAGAAGAGCAAAGCAGTAATATCCCATATCCCAGAAGAAAGGGGCGCCACATTTAAGACTGAGGTGAGGAGTTTCTTCTCTCAGAAGTTTGCGAGTCTTTGGAACTCCTTGTCACAGAGAGCTGTGACAGCAGAATGCTTGTATACATTTAAGGCTGAGATAGATAGATTATTGATCATTAGGGGAAATCAAGGGTTAAGACAAAAAGGGCAGGAAAATGGACATGAGGAATATCAGACGAGCCATGGGGCTGAATGCTGTTCCTATTTCTTATGGCCTTATATTCTTACATGATGGTCAATGTTTACCCTTCAAAAAACAGTACTGAATAAATAATCTGGACATTATCACTTTGCTGTTTGTAGAAAGTTGTGGGAAGGCAATAACATCAGCAGATATATCACTGGAAGAGACATCCAAAGGTCATTACTGGTGCTCTGGGGACATGAGTCCAAATCTCACCGTAATCATCAATGGAATTTAAATTCAATCAATTAAAAATCTGGAATATAAAAAACATTCATCAGTAACGGTGGCCATGATACCTTTGTTCATTGTGGTTAAAAGACAATCTAGTTCCCTAATGTCTTTTAGAGATGAAAATCTGTTACTCTTACCCAGAATTCTAGATTTTCTGTTTTCTTCTGTTCAGATTCCCCGTAGTATCTGGCTTTTCAAAAACATCTTTCAAATCTTCTAACTGTTGTGGGGTGGCATGGTGGCTCAGTGGTTAGCACTGCTGCCTCACAGCGCCGGGGACCCAGGTTCGATCCCCGCCTCAGGCTGTGTGGGTTTCCTCTAGGTGCTCCGGTTTCCTCCCACAGTCCAAAGATGTGCAGGCTAGGTGAATTGGCCATGCTAAATTGCCCATTGTGTTAGGTGCATTAGTCAGAGGGGAAATGGATCTGGGTATGGGTGGGTTACTCTTCGGAGAGTCGGTATGGACTTGTTGGGCCAAAGGGCCTATTTCCACACTGTAGGGAATCTAATCTAATCATATTTCAACGCTGATGATTCCAATTGTGATTGGCAATGGGTCATCTGAGCAATGACCATCTTCAACAAGTCACAAACTAATCATTGCATTCAATGGTGTTAACTTCACCGATTGCCTGACTATCAACATCCTGGGGGTAACCATTGACCAGGAGCCAAACTGGATTAGTCATTGAAATATTGTGGCTACAAGAACAGGTTAGAAGCTAGGAATTTTACAGTGAGTAACCTAAGACCTGACTCCCCAAAGTCTGTTCACCATTGACAAAGCACAAGGTAGATATGGTATAAATACTCCCCTCTCACCTGAGTGCAGCTCCAATAACACTCAAAAAGCTTGATGCCATCCAGGACAAAGCAGCCCACTTGATTGGCAACACATCCACAAGCATCCACTCCCGCCAGCAGCAGCAGTATGGACTACCTACAAGATTCAATTCAATGGCAGTACAGAGAGATCTGGGTGTTCTTGTACACCAGTCAATGAAGGCAAGCATGCAGGTACAGCAGGTAGTGAAGAAGGCTAATAGCATGCTGGCCTTCATAACAAGAAGAATTGAGTATAGAAGCAAAGAGGTTCTTCTGCAGCTGTACCAGGCCCTGGTGAAACCACACCTGGAGTA
>NC_057716.1:98304677-98307269 GCF_004010195.1 Chiloscyllium plagiosum
AATCACTATAAATGCCGGAGGAAACATCACAGAAGCGCTTCACAGGAGGCTCCCAAGCACTGAGGATGTCACCTAGACAGGGGACGAAACGTCTGCAACACAAATTCTCAGCTCGGCGAACAGAACCACAACAACAAGCACCCGAGCTACAAATCTTCACACAAACTTTGAACACCTTATTATTACCTTCTCAGGGCAACTAGGAATGGGCAATAAATGCTGGCCCAGCCAGCGCTGTCCATGTTCTGTGACTTATTTTTTTTAAATCATGTTCTCAATAATTGGAAAAGTGAGTGAACATCTTACACATGTCTGTATAGCAAGAATGCTCCGAATAAAGCCAGGAGATTAAATTGAGGTGGAAATCTTTGATCCACGATGTGAGGCATCCAATCTCGGTATCTCTTTGTCGATAGCTGTTTTTCTGTGATTCACTTCTGATAAATGAGCCTCCTGGGTTTAATGTAACGCATCTCAGACACTCAGTTTTCTCAATGTTTCTCAATGACCTGATCAGATTTCAGCTACCTGGTGTCAGGCTATTGTATTTTCCTGTGTACAATGTAGTTTCCTGGGGATCTCAATTCTTTTTTTCTTATTTTGACAGTCAAAAGGATTAACGCAAGCATCTCATAAAAGAAAGAG
Organism: Chiloscyllium plagiosum; assembly: GCF_004010195.1. Lineage (NCBI taxonomy): Eukaryota > Metazoa > Chordata > Chondrichthyes > Orectolobiformes > Hemiscylliidae > Chiloscyllium > Chiloscyllium plagiosum. Next base: position 98,305,323 of record NC_057716.1, read on the forward strand.
AAACTTTGAGTAACTGTACAATCGTCAACATTCATTTCCGGGGGCTAAGGATGCCAAATGTGAGTGACCCTGAAGGGTTTTATTTCGATATCTCACACAAAGCGAGAAGTTTTATATATTCTACTTGCTCTTGCAGAAAGGTTTGGACTGTGAAGCTCCTGCAGTCAATCACTATTAATCAAGTAGCAAAAATGTAGGGCACCCTCAACTAGCAACAGAAAGAGAAGCTTTGTGAGGGGCTGCTTCTTACGGTGTATCTCAACAACCCATGCGGTAAAGAGGTGGCAGAAATAGATGGATGAGCCTGAATCGCTGGTGTAGCCTATGTTTGTGAAAAGTGTTGAAGCTGGAGTTAGGAAGAGCCTCTTGGCAGCTTGTTAAAACACCATGTTCCCACTGAAAATGCCTGCGAGCACTCATTAAGGAAGTTGTATTTTGGTGGCTGCTTTAGCAAATAACATCCCCTCCTTCCAGCAAGCAGCTGTTCGAGAGAAAACACAATGCTGATGTTGATTTCAAATGTTCAAAGCTACATTCACCACTTAAAGAGGTAGTCACCATTTAGACAATTGTATCAGATGGCAATCTAGTAGACTCATGGTCATCTAGATTAACAGTGGACTGAGGAAGCACTTCAGGGGTACCCCCAAAGCCTCACTGGCGAATTACGGCATCCCTGGGAATCACTGGCCTGAGACCGTCCAAAGTGGAGGAGGAGCATCTGGGAAGGCGTTGAGAATCTTGAGACTTGCCATTGGGAAAAAGCCAAGTGTAAGCAGTGCACTGCCTCACCAATGCCCCAGCCACCCCTTCCCATAACCACCTTTTGCCCCAAGTGTAACACAGCGTGTGGTAGCTGCAACAGAAGGTACAGCACCTACAGACTCAGCCTGAGAGTATGGGAGAGAGTCATTCTCGTCTGTGAGGGGCTGCCAATGAATTAACAAACGAATGATACAAATGTCAACCTTCATTATTAGAGAGGAGATTTATTCGATGAGCTGAAGCTAAATTTTCGAGCTGCTGTAGTGGGATTTGTGCCTGGGCTTCACAGTGGACGATTTGCCATATTACCCAGTCTGGCCTATTTGTGACTCCTGACCACAGCAATGTTCTAACTGTCTTAACATCCTTTGCAAACTACCCTATTCAAGATGAATTATGGATTGGCAAAACATTCTGCCTTTCCAATGATGTTCACGTTTCAAGAAAGAGTGCAGAATCATTGCTCCAGTAACATACCCATTATGTAACCATGCTCACCAATCTTAGCTGTCAAGCACTGTCTTATTAGTGCTGCATCCATTTAGCATCGAGAGAACTGTATATAGTTTTTTTTGCCACCTTGCTTATGGAGAGAAATACTAACGTTGGAAGTAATTCGGAAAGGTCCATGGGACCTGAGCTTGGTCTTATGAGGAAGAGTTGTACAGATTGGGCCAATGTTCATTGAGAGAGGTCTGACTGAAACATATAAAAATGTGAGGGAGGTTTGACAAAATGGAAACTGACAGAATGTTTCCTTTAGTGGGAAACCTAAAACTAAGTTTAAAAAAATTTGAGAGACACAGAGTCATAGAGTTATAGAGATGTACAGCATGGAAACTGACCCTTCGGTCCAACCCGTCCATGCCGACCAGATATCCCAACCCAATCTAGTCCCACCTGCCAGCACCCGGCCCATATCCCTCCAAACCCTTCCTATTCATATACCCATCCAAATGCCTGTTAAATGTTGCAATTGTACCAGCCTCCATCACTTCCTCTGGCAGCTCATTCCATACAGGTACCACCCTCTGTATGAAAAAGTTGCTCCTTAGGTCTCTTTTATATCTTTCACCTCTCACCCTAAACCCATGCCCTCTAGTTCTGAACTCCCTGAACCCAGGGAAAAGACTTTGTCTATTTACCCTATCCATGCCCCTCATAATTTTGTAAACCTCTATA
>NC_057716.1:98307296-98311373 GCF_004010195.1 Chiloscyllium plagiosum
TACAGCCGCAACATGACCTCCCAACTCCTGTACTCAATACTCTGACCAATAAAGGAAAGCATACCAAACGTCTTCTTCACTATCCTATCTACCTGCGACTCCACTTTCAAGGAGCTATGAACCTGCACTCCTAGGTCTCTTTGTTCAGCAACATTCCCTAGGACCTTACCATTAAGTGTATAGGTCCTGCTAAGATTTGCTTTTCCAAAATGCAACACCTCACATTTCAACAGAAAGAGAACAGAGGGACATGGAGCATGTGCAAGCAGACACAGTCAGTTTATAATGGTATCATGGTCAGCCCACACCTGCTGGGCCGAAGAGCCTGTAGCTATGCTGTACCGTTCTATGTTCCAATGTGCACAGTTTCAAAATAAAGGCACTCCAATTTAAGGCAGAGATAAAAAGAAATGTCTTTTGTCAGAGGGTAAGTCCCATTTGATCATAATTCCATTAGGAGCAGAAGTAGGCCATTTGGTCCATCATGTCAGTTTCATCATTCAACGAGATCATGGCTGACTTAGAATCCTTAGCTGCATTTCTCCAGCTGCGTTTGGAATTCTCATGGATGCTGGGCCATTGAATATATCAAAGGCTGAATAAGACAGATGTTTGAATGACAGAGGAGTGAAGAGTTTTAGGGAGCTGGCAGAAACATGGAGTTGAAGACCACTATTTATCAGCCGTAGTAAAGCAGGTCTGAATGGCCTATGTCAGCTCCTTGCATTTATCATTGAGGTCCTATACTGTGGAAGCAGGCCATTCAGCCCACAAAGAACCTCTGAAGAGCACTACACCCCATCCCTGTAACTCTGCATTTTACCCTGGTCAATCCACTTAAGCTGTGCATTTCTGGACTATGGGAAGAAACCAGATCATCTAGAGGGGACCCACACAGACACAGGGAGAACATGCAAACTCCACACTCACAGTCACCTGAGGCTGGAATTGGACCTGCGTCCCTATCTTGGGAAATAGCAGTGCGAACCACTGAGCAACCATGCCATCCAAAGTGTTTATGTTTTTTCTTCATCCTTCTCTCCTTTAACAATTCAAGAGACAGTCTTGATGAATGAACTTGACCTGACTTTATCTCATTTCTCTTTCAGGGTTATTGCGTACGTCCAACATCTCTAATATCCAACATTACTGGTTTCCTGCTAACCAAGTACTGCTTGAGAAATGCTTTCTTCACCTCACCGTGATATTAATCAACTGACAAATGATTAATTCCTCAAGCTCATTTACTGTGTAAATTATGTCCTTTTACAGGTTATTGGCAGATGTGTTTTAAATGTGCTCTTTGTGATCCCTTGCAACGTAAGGCAATGTTCTGATGGTAAACAAAATTAGTCATTTGCACGGCTCAACTTCCAAAATAAAGACCTGTACCGATGCATGTGGCATGATTTGTTGGTCATGCCACAATAGCATAAACGTGGGAGAACAACCCACAGTCTTGTTCTGCCATTCAATGTGATTGTGCCTGATCAATATCTTAACTACAACCACTGAATTATTATCTAAATAACCTTACAAAATGAACTGATTAGTTGATTGAGAAATCATTGGTTAGACCTCAAATGTTCCCGAATCTGGGCAGGAAGCTTTCGGAAGAATGGCGAGGTTTTAAGAAAGGTGCAGAGGAGATTCACCAAGATGATAGCAGACTTGAAAGGCTTCAGTAACACGGAGACGGTAGGGAAACCGTGATTCTTTTCTCTTAAAGCAGGGATTAGTAAAGCAGGGAGGTAATACACATGCTGAAAAATGTGAATAATTTTGATTGAGGATAGTGAGAAATCGGGCTGTTTAGTCCCGGATGGTGTCGAGTTTGCTGAGAGTTGATGGAGCTGAATTCATCCACGCAACACACACTTTAACATGTGTTTCCAGGTGGTGGATAAGTTTTGGGGAAACAGGAGGTGAGTTGCTTATCTCAAAATTCCCATATTCTGACCTGCTTTTGTCACCAGACTATTGATACAGAGTCATAAGGTTTTACAGCTCAGACAGAATCACAGAGTCACAGAAATGTACAGCACAGAAAAAGACCTTTCTGTCCAATTCATCCATGCCAACCAGATATCCTAAATTAATCTAGTCCCATTTGCCTGCATTTAGTCCATATCCCTCCAAACCCTTCTTATTCATATCCCCATCCAGATGCCTTTTAAATGTTGTAATTGAACCAGCCTCCACTCTTCTGGCAGCTCATTCCATACATGCACCACCCTTTGCGTAAAATAGTTGCCCCATAGGGCCCTTTAAGAGATTTGCCCTCTCACCTTATACTGACGCTCTCTACTTCTGGACTCCCCTACCCAGGGAAAAGACCTTGTCTATTTATCTTATTCATGGCCCTCATGATGTTATAAACCTCTATAAGGTCACCCCTCAGCCTCTAACTCTCCAGGGAAAACAGCCCCAGCCTGTTCAGCCTCTCTCTATAGCTCAAACCCTCCAACCCTGGCAACATCTATATACATCTTTTCTGCACCCTTTCAAGCCTCGCAACATCTTTCCCTAAGAAGAGAGATCAGAATTACATGCAGTATTCCAAACGTGGCCTAACCAATAACCTGTACAGCCACAACATGACTCCCAACGCCTATACTCAATGCTCTCACCAATAAAGGAAAGCAAACACTTCTGGTTATCAAGTCTGTGTCAGTCAAAAGGAACCACCTATTCAAATCTCATTTTCAAACACTTGGCCCATAGTCTCACATACCTCGGCATCGCAAGTGCACAGCTAAATACTCCTTAAACATTATGAGGGCACCTCCCTCCATCATCCTTACAGGCAGTGAGTTTTAGATTCCCACCAATCTTTGGGTGAAAACAAAATCCTCACATCTCCTCATAATTTTGTACATCTCAATCACCTTCCCCCCTCAGTGTCCTCTACTCCAAGGAAAACAACCCCAGTCTGTCCCATCTCTTTTCATAACTGAACTCTCCAGGCCAGCCACCATCCTGGTCAATCACCTCTGCATCCTCTCTAATTCTATCACATCCCTCCTATAATGTGGATTCCAGGACTGCACGCGATATTCTAGCTGTAGCCTAAACAAATATTCAGACAGTTCCAGCATATCCTCCCTGGTCTTAAAAGCCAACGACTGCCCTAATAAAGGCAAGTGTGAACTCATTGCCATGGAGCCCAGTGGAGGCCGGGACACTGGTGTCATCAAGGCAGAGATTGATAAATTCTTGATCTCGCAAGGAATTAAGTGCTATGGGGAGAGTGCAGGTAAGTGGAATTAAAACGCCCATCAGCCATGATTAAATGGCGGAGTGGACTCGATGGGCTGAATGGCCTGATGAAGGGCTTTTGCCCGAAACGTCAATTTTGCTGCTCATCGGATGCTGCCTGAATTGCTGTGTTCTTCCAGCACTACTAATCCAGAATGGCCTTGCTGCCACTCCTATGTCTTATGGTCTTATATGCCATTTTGACCTGTCTCTCTACATTAAGGGACTAGTGGACATATGCATCAAAGTCCATCTGATTTCGGTGCATCGCAGGGTCATACCCTACATCATGTATTCCCTTGGCTTGTTTATCTTATCCTAACCAGTGCATAAAGTCACATTTATCTAAATTGAATTCCTTTTGCCACTGATCTGCCCATCTGATCGGCCTGTCTATACTCTCCTGCACGGTAAAAACAATGACTGCAGATGCTGGAAACCAGATTCTGGATTAGTGGTGCTGGAAGAGCACAGCAGTTCAGGCAGCATCCAAGGAGCAGTAAAATCGACGTTTCAGACAAAAGCCCTTCATCAGGAATAAAGGCAGAGAGCCTGAAGTGTGGAGAGATAAGCTAGAGGAGGGTGGGGATGGGGAGAAAGTAGCATAGAGTACAATGGGTGAGTGGGGGAGGGGATGAAGGTGATAGGTCAGGGAGGTTTCAGGGCAGAGGAAATGACCTGGGAGTTGCAGTAGGAAGAAGTTTTCCTCCTCTCTCTACAAGGATCTCAGGGAGTCCCTCTCCCACTGCAACTCCCAGGTAATTTCCTCTGCCCTGAAGCCTCCCTGACCTATCACCTTCATCCCCTCCCCCACTCACC
>NC_057716.1:98313754-98325296 GCF_004010195.1 Chiloscyllium plagiosum
CTCTGTCCTAAATGGTCTACCCTGTATTTTTAAGCTGTGTCCTCTGGTTCTGCACTCACCCATCAGCGGAAACATGTTTCCTGCCTCCAGCGTGTCCAATCCTTTAATAATCTTATATATCTCAATCAGATCGCCTCTCAGTCTTCTAAACTCAAGGGTATACAAGCTCAGTCGCTTCAGTCTTTCAGTGTGAGGTAATCCCGCCATTCCAGGAATTTACCTCGTGAACCTACGCTGCACTCCGTCAATAGCCAGAATGTCTTTCCTCAAATTTGGAGACCAGAACTGCACGCAGTACTCCAGGTGTGGTCTCACCAGGGCCCTGTACAGCTGCAGAAGCACCTCTTTGCTTCTATACTCAATTCCTCTTGTTATGAAGGCCAGCATGCTATTAGCCTTCTTCACTACCTGCTGTACCTGCATGCTGGCCTTCATTGACTGGTGTACAAGAACACCCAGATCTCTCTGTACTGCCCCTTTATATAAATTGATTCCATAATCAATTAGTCAGAGGGAAATGAGTTTGGATGGATTACTCTTTGGAGGGTCGGTGTGAACTTGTTGCGCGGAAGGGCCTGTTTCCACACTGTAGGGAATCTAATCTAAACACAGGCTTCCAGTCACAAAATCACCCCTTGACAACCACTTATCAGACAAATCCAGTTAATTGAACTGGACACAAAGTGCAGTTATGAAAAATAAGTTTGTGAAGTATTGGATAAGATAGAAAGAAACAGAGAGAAAGCCAAAGCCATGAGGGCTGAATGTTGGCTCAGTGGTTAGCACTGCTGTCTCACAGTGCCAGGGACCCAGATTCAATTCCAGCTGAGTCTGTGTAGAGTTTGTATATTCGCCCCATGACTGCGTGGGTTTCCTCCCACAGTCCAAGGATGTGCAGGTTAGGTGAATTGGCTATGCTAAATCACCCGTAGTGTTCAGGGATGTGTAAGTTAGGTGCATTAGTCAGGGGTAAATATAGGGTAGGGGAATGGGTCTGTGTGGGTTACCCTTCAGAGGGTAGGTGTGGACTTGTTGGGCCAAAACTGGCCTGATTCTAAGTTGTTATGAACAATGCCAATCGAATGCCTGCAGTGCCATTGCTACCACTGAATGGCTGGCATCTGTTCAGGAGGAGCTGCATCCAGATGGCAGAGGGTTTGAACAGCTGGCCATGCTTATACATTGCTCAATATGGTGCCAACGAATCGTGGAAGACTGTTTGAAGTCTACCTTTATGTGGCTGATGATTTATCTAAAACAATTGACTGCCTTGCAGAATCCTCACGCCTGTTAGTTTGGGATAGAAAGCGGGCAGGGAACATTAATCTGTACGACCTGGGCTGGAAAGGGAGAGAGACTAATGTGTGGGTTTTAAAAGAAATCCCATCATTGATAATGAGTAAAATGAGTTTCAAAAATGAGATCTAAACAGTGTGATCTTACAATCACACACCCCGTGCAAATACCTGAAAAGTGAACAATGAAGAGAAAAAATAAATCTTGAAAGTGTGTGTTCATTGGGAAATTCCAAGATTATTCATTGCAGATTGAGTTCCAATTATGTCTGAAGTTTGAGCAAACTTGCAATATGAGAGTCAGAAAGATCGAACACAAACTCATTCTAATAATAATTTGTTTTATCCTGCGCTTTGGGAGCAAAAGCAGTAATGGATTGGATTCAAAGGACTGTCTTTAGATTAAAATGCAATCACATACAAGTGTCTGTACCACATATAACTGCCACAGTCATGCAACCTCTACTATGAGTTACTCGCCCTGTGGGCCGACATCTTAAACTTCACATCAATAATGTCCTTGATTTGAACACATTACTATAGTGTACACTGAAAATAAACCGAGTGATAGCAATCTACCCAATAATTGAACTAAAATTTACCTCAAAAATAATTATCAACCATTTATATTGTGTCATTTGCTAAGGCCAGCAAAATATTTTTGAATTTTGTTATGTAGGAAATATGATTAGATTAGATTACATTACAGTATGGAAACAGGCCCTTCGGCCCAACAAGTCCACACCGACCCGCAACCCACCCATACCCCTACATTTACCCCTTAACTAACAGTACAGGCAATTTAGCATGGCCAATTCACCTAACCTGCACATTTTTGGACTGTGGGAAGAAACCGGAGCACCTGGAGGAAACCCACGCAGACACGGGGAGAATGTGCAAACTCCACACAGTCAGTCACCTGAGGCGGGAATTGAACCCTGGTCTCTGGTGCTGTGAGGCAGCAGAGCTAACCACTGTGCCACCGTGCCGCCCACATTTGTTATTTTCCTTTGCGTCATGAGAATGGGAAAATGTTGGGACAAATCTCTTGGAAGCCAGGGAAGATGTTCTTGATCATAATAGATCATATGACAAATGTATAAAATCAAGCAACTGAAGGTTTACTCTTCTGAAGCATTAATGATATAACTGAGGGAGATGCAACAAATGGAATCCCAAACCATATGATCTCTTAAAATGGTTCTCAGATTGATAATAAAGAGTTTACGGCATCAAATAGATTACTCCAAGATACCAGTTTACCAACACACACTCAAGCCCAACAGTGAAGTTGACAATGCAATGCAGTCAATGAAAGCATTGAAGAATGATGACGCCAACTAATTTTCACTCCTCAATTTCAAGTGAATTCCTCAAGGGAAAAAGACCGTGATCCCAACTCACTGTAAAAGGACGGGAAAAGAAAGACCAGTTCTGAAAAAGAGTAAAGCTGAGTCATGATTGAGAGAGGAGCAGAACTGACAGCTCAATATTACAGGGTACAGTATCTTCTGGTGAGATAAGGAAGGAGGCAAAAATGGAGAGGGTGTCTCAATCTTGATCAGGGAAACTCTTATAGCTGTAAGGAACGATGACATCTCTGGTGTAAACACGCAGAATCCCAGTAGGTTCTTTCTTCTGTTTTGGTTCTGCCATGTGTCTAAGAAACCCAAAAGCATCTTTGACCTGTTGACCCTTGAGTGATGGTTGACAATGGCTTATTTCTGAACCCAGACCATCACTGAAGCCAACTTCCCATCCATGGACTAATTTACGCTTCTCATTGCCACAGAAAGGCTGCGAACATCATCAAAGACCCCTCCCACCCCAGTAACGCTCTCCTACAACGTCTTCCGTCAGGAGGAAGATACAGAAGCTTGAACACACGCACCAACAGCTTCAAGAACAGTTTCTTCCCTGCCGTTATTAGACTGCTGAATGGACTGTCTAACTTCAAATAATGTCGATCTTGTTTTGCGCATCTTTGCAGTGTAACCTCGCATGTCTCACTCTATCTAAGTACCCTGTGATCTCTATGTTCTTGGAGAAAGTGAGGACTGCATATGCTGGAGATCAGAGCTTAAAAATGTGTTGCTGGAAAAGTGCAGCAGGTCAGACAGCATCAAAGTAGCAGGAGAATCGACGTTTCGGGCATAAGCCCTTCTTGTTTGCTATGAGCTGCCTGTACTGCTCACAATACAAAGCTTTTCACTGTGACTGCAATAAATCAATCGAATCAATTCTTCTTGGTGAATGAGCCAAATTCCTTTAGCTCCTTCTCCAAGGATATTGTGGCCAAAGCTTAAAAGTGTGGAGTGTTCATTGTAAATTATATGTGTATTTTAAACTCTAGTGCACTGTCGATTTAGCAGTTTTACAGAGAGTTGTTCCTTCTAGACCATATAGGTTTATCCTCGTAGACAGTAATTTCTGTTTCTGCCTCCATTGCCTCTAATTGTGGACCACAGAGTTTTTACAGCACAGAAAGAGGTCCTTCATCCCATCTATCTGTGCTGGTCATAAACACCCATCTCTTCTCATTCCATTTTCCAGCATTCCCCTAGAGCTTTGAATGTTATGGTGTTTTAAGTGTTCATCCAAATAGTTCTTAAACGTGTTGACAGTTCCCATCTCTCCCAACTTTTCAGGCAGTGAGATCCAATTTCCCACAACTCTCTGGGTGAATTTTTTTCCTCAAATTCTCTTTAAACCTCCAGCTGCTTACTTTAAAACTGTGTCCCCTGGTTGTTGACAGCTAACAAGGGAAAAGACATTTCCCTATCTATACTTTCTGTGCGCCTCAAACTTTGACACACTTCAATCAAATTTTGTTTAAAGCTGTTTCATTTCTACAGCATCTCAATACAAGTTGGATTTGGTTATTTTTAAGCTTGTATCGTTGCACTAAAACGATCTGCTTGAGACCATAAATCCACAAGACATAGGATCAGAAATTAGGCCATTCAGCCCATCGAGTCTGCTCTGCCATTCAATCATGGCTGATAAGATTTTCATCCCCATTGACAATCAAGAACCTATCTATCTCAGTCTTAAATATTCTCAATGACCTGGACTTCACAGCCTTCTGTAACAATGAATTCCATAGATGCACCACTGTCTGACTGAAGGAGTTTCTCCTTATCTCCGTTCTAAAAGGTCTTCCTTACTCTCAGGCTATGCCCTTGGGTCGTAGACTATCCAATCAAAACATCTTCCCAAATCCACTCTGTTCAGGCCATCCAGTATTTGGTAAGTTTCAATTAGGTCCCCATTCGTGCATCTAAACTCCATCGAGTATAGATCCAGAGTCCTCAAACGTTCCTTGTATGTTAAGTGTTTCCATTCTCGTGAACCTCATCTGAATATGCTCCATGGCTAGTAAACCCTTCCTGAATTATGGGGACCAAAACTAAGCACAGCATTCCAAATGTGGTCTGACCAGAGGCTTATAGTGCCTCAGAAGAACATCCCTGCATTTATATTCAAGTCATCTCAAGATAAATGCCATCATTGCATTTACCTTCCTAACTTCCTGACTCAATCTGCAAGTTTACCTTGAGAGAATCCTGGACTAGAACTCCCAAGTCTCTTTGCACTTCAGATTTCTGAATTTTCTCCCCATTTAGAAAACAACCCATGCCTCTATTCTTCCTACCAAAATGCATGACCTTACACTTTCCCACATTGTACTTCATCTGCCACGTCTTTACCCACTCTCCTAAGCTGTCCAAATCCTTTTTCAGCCTCCCAGCCTCCTCAATACTACCTGTCCCTCTACCTATCTTTATATCATTGGCAACCTAGCCAGAATGCACTCAGTTCCTTCATCTTGATCGTTAATGTATAAAGTGAGAAGTTGTGGTGCCAACACTGAGCCTTGTGGAACACCACTTGTCACCAGCTGCCATCCTGAGAAGGACCCTTCTATCCTCACTCTCTGCTAACTGCCAGACAGCCAAGCTTCTATCCATGCTAGAACCTTGCCTCTGACACCATGGGCCTTTATCTTACTCAGTAGTCTCCTGTACAGCACCTTGTCAAAAGCCTTCTTCAAGTCCAGGTAGATAACATCAATTAGCTCTCCTTGGTCTAACCTGCTCCTGTTACTTCCTCACAGAATTGCAGCACATTTGTCAGACATGATCTCCCCTTGACGAAACTATGCTGGCTTTGCTCTATTTTACCATACACATCCAAGTATTCAGAAATCTCATCCTTCACAATGGATTCCAGGAACTTACCCTAATGTGGTTAAGCTAATTCGGCTGTAATTTTCTGTCTTTGCCTTACACCCTTTTTAAAAAGTGGTGTTACATTAGCAATTTTCTAGTTCTCTGGGACCCTCCCTGATTGTAGCAATTCCTGAAAGATCACCACTAACGCCGCCACTATCTCTTCAACTATCTCCTGTGGAACTCTGGGGTGTAGTCCATCTGGTCCAGGCGATTTATCCACCTTCAGGCCATTCAGGTTTTCTAGCATCTTCTCCTTGGTGATGGCCACCATACTCAGCTCTGCTCCTCACTCTCTTGCATTTTGGGGATATTACTTGTGTCTTCCACTGTGAACACTGACACAAAGTAATTATTTAGTTCCTCAGCCATTTCCTAGCTCCCCAACACTATCTATCCAGTGTCATTTTCCAGTGGGCCAATGCCCACTTTTGCCTCTTTTGCCCTTTATGTATCTAAAAAAACTCTTACCATCTTCCTTTACATTACTGGTGAGCTCACGCTCATAGTTAATCTTCTCTCTTTTTTTTGTTGCCCTCTGTTGGTCTTTGTAAGGTTCCCAGTCTTCTGGTTTCCCACTGCCCTTTGCCACGTTATGTGCTTTCTCTCTTGCTTTTATGCTATCCCTGACTTCCCTAGTCAGCTATGGTTGCCTCATCGTCCCTGTACTATGTTTCTTTTTCCTCAGGATGAATCTCTGCTGTGTCTCCTGATTTACTCCCAGAAACTCCTGCCATAGCTCTTTCACTGTCTTTCCTGCTAGGCACCTCTCTCAGTCAATTCCACACAGTTCCTCCCTCATGCCTCTGTAGTTGCCTTTATTCAGCAATAATGTCATTACCTCTGATTCTATCTTCTCTCTCTCTCAAATTAGAGAATAAATTCAATCATATCTCGATCACTGCCTCCTAAGGGGAGTGTACCTTTTATTGCCTTCAAGTCTTTAGATTTGAGGGTCTGTAAAGACTGTACTATAGTAAAAATTATATGATAGCTTCCAATAAAACTTTAAATTGTGTAAACCTGCAATATTATATTGTGTTGTTTCTCTTGCAAGTTTTAAACAATGCAACATAGCAATATTGTACTTCTGTACTGTCTGCTGTAGTTTTCTTACCTGTTTTAGTGTTCAAAATTGTGGTTGTCATCTTCTGAAGCCAAGAAGGAAATTTTCTTGTTTCTTTCCGAGTAAAATTTACATTTTCCCAATTCTCAAAACATAAAACCCAATACATGTCCAAATACAATTCAATCTCTCAATAAAGTTCTTTAGCTGCAGCCTGGATAACTCTTCCCACTGAAAGCAGAGTTTATGTTATGAGTTATGCAAGTGCCTAACATGATTAAAATTCTTCTCATTTTCTTCTTCTCTTAGTCTCTTCCTTCAAATCTCTTAAAGTTGCTGTTTTATCTGGCACTGCACCCTTAGAATCAAAGAAGCATTCAGTGCAGAAGAGGCCATTCAGCCCATCCAGTCTGTAATACCAAACATATATCCACATTCCAGCACCAGGCACGTTAAGACACTTTCAGTGCTCATCCAAGTACCTTTTAAGGGTTATGCTGCTTCCTTCCTTAATTACCCTTTCAGGCAGAGCATTCCAGACTCCCCACATCCTCTGGGTGAAAAGGTTCTTCCTCAAAAAGTACAAACTAAATTTCGGCCCCTGTTCTGTCTCCTGTTGTGAAACCTAAACCAAAATAGCAGCTGATGCCAATTTCAATAGGTAAGTGCTCATTTTCATTTCTTTCTGTATAGCTTTATAATGTTATTGTAAAGTTTATCCCCTTGCCCTCCAGGGCTTGTAATTGGTTCCAGAGCCTCAAGTCCAAACAAGAGTTTTCATTTAACATAGCAGCGAGGCAGCCAGAAGGTCTAAACTGTGAAGAAGTGGCACCATATATGATTAGAATGGGTTAGTGGCAAAGCATGTGGCTGGGAAATAATCTCTTCAGCAGAGGTGAGTTCAGGTTCTTCTGGAGGGGACAAACCTGAGGGAACAGTTATCCTAGAGACATACGAGTGAGCATAGTGACTATAACAGGGTTAGCCAGGTGGACCTCATAGACCATGAGTTCCCTGATTGGGGCTGTTAATCTGGGTTCCATCAGGGAGCCCTGGAGGAACTTATGCTCGAAACATCAACCATCCTGCCCCTCGGATGCTGCCTGATGGCTGTGCTTTTCCAGCGCCACACCTTTTGATGATAGATATAAACAGAGGTCCTGTTCACTCTGATAACTGGCTCTGAGGATTGTGGATCAGTGACAACAACTGTCTAAATAAAAGGTGGCTTGGTCAGGGGATACCGCCCTCTGTGAAGTTATTCAGTGGCAACGAGAGAAAAACACGTTGCTGAAGAAATTCACTCACAACAGTCATTTTTGAGTTGAGGTAAGCGTTTCTGGCATCAAGTTGTTGGGAGGTTTGATTCGTCCCATCCTCCCATTGAAGACTGGACCCAGTATGTGGAAAGAATGTGTTATTTTTTTCTGGGCAATTGACATTGGGCAGATGAAAAGTAATGAGTAATTACCCTAAAATCTTGTGGACCTGCAACTTTTTTGGTTATTAGGAGCCAAATTTTCCCTAAGGCACGAGGTACTAAGTCTTCTCAGAAGTTGATGAATTTACTTAAGGAATATTATTTCCCCAAGCCTCCCCTAATGTTGAGATGCTGTCAGTTTTATGCAGCAATTCGAGAAACAGGGGAATCCATAATAGGGTTTTTGACAGGAGTAAGATGAGGGGCAAAGGCACGTGGGTTAGGGTTAACCCTTAATGAGATGCTGAGAGACTGTTTAGTCTATGGGACTAATGAGATAGCCATGCAAGAGCACCTATTGCTGAAGCCCAACGGGACTTGAAACAGGAGAAAGTGAGTACTGCAGATGCTGGAGAGTCAGAGTTGAAAAGTGTGGCACTGGTAAAGCACAGTGGGTCAGGCAGCAACCAAGGAGCAGGAGAATCAACGTTTCATCAGGAATATGGGGTGGGGGGGAAATGGGGGCTGAGAGATAAATAGGAAGGTGGGGTGGGACTGGAGGGAAGGTAGTTGGAATGGCGATAGGTGGATGCAAGTGCAGGGTAATTGTGAAGATTACAAGAGGACCGTGTCTCATCCCAGATCCAACCCTCCAATTCAGCACCCCTTCCTTGAACTATCCTACCTGTCCATCTTCCTTTCCACCTATCCGCTCCACCCTCTTTAATTTATCTTTGAGCCCCCCCTCCCTACCACCCAGCACCCCCATATTGCTGAGGAATGGCTTATGCCTGAAATGTCAATTCTCCTGCTCCTCGGATGCTGCCTGACTTGCTGTGCTTTTCCAGCTCCACACGTTTCAACTTGGACTTCAAACAGGCACTGTGACTGGCACATGAGTTGCACGGTATTCTGATGGGAGCAGAAGCCTTGCCAGTCTGACTGAGTTTAAGGAACACCACTACTTGGGCTACAGAATCAACAAGACTGGGTTACACTCATTGGAAGGTAACGTGAGGGCAATCAAGAATGCCCCAGCTCCCTCGACTGTGCTGGAGCTTAGGCCCGGTCATTGAGCTGCTGAACTATAATGGAAAGTTCATACCTAACCCGGTCTCCATTCTGGCACCTTTGCATCAACTTTAAAACAAAGATCAACCTCGGAAATGGTTGCATAGCCACGCTCAGGGAAGTGAAAAAACAGCTCTCATCCTCTGGGGTATTGAGGCCCTACAATCTCACAGAGGATGGTAAGAGTATGGAACAAGCTGCCAGAGGAAGTGGTAGAGGTGGTTTTAATTACAATAATTAAAAGACATTTGGACAGGTTCAGAGGGATATGAACCAAACTCAGGAAAATGGGACTAGCTTAGTTTGGGAAACCTGATCAGCATGGACAAGTCGGGCTGAAGGACCTGTTTCCATGCTGTATGACTCTATAACTGAAATGGAACAATAATGGAGGGATGTGGTTGTAAATTAGTCCCAATAAGAACTAGGAAGAAATTAAACTAGCAGTCAGAGATCGCAGGATTTAAATCAGGAGCACCACAGTGATCTAGGTCACTTTGGAAAAATATAAGAGAGGGAAAAATATTGAGGTATGAGTCTCATCTCTCCGTGTGCTGTGCTCTTTGTCTGTCAGTCTGTTAGAGTCAGTCATTAACCTTCTGTGGCTGTCAGTTTAAATTCTGTTGAGTGCTTAATGTGTGCGAAACATCTCAGCACAAAAGTGTTGAAAAATTGGTCGTAGAATAATTCATGAAAAAAAATGCATGTTCTGTTGTTCAAAAGCAATTGTTTCAGCTCAATGGGAACTGAATTTCTTGTAGGATTCCTTTGGGACTGAGCTCATAAAACCCAGTGTTCAAGAGGTAGAAAAGTGCAAGTTCCTTCAAAGAAGAGTTGAAGATTCTTTTTCCCTCCTTGTATGTGTAAAAGTTAGCAGTTGGAAAAATTTTTCTTTGAAGCAAAAATGTTGCTAAATTGAATGAGTGGTGCCGAGATTGTGTGTAAGTGCAAGGAAGCTTCAAGCACTGATATATGGTTGTGATTAAGCACACCTAAGGCAGTTTAAAGATGTGGAAGATTAAGTCGCTGATCTGCTAGACTTTTTGTGGAATATCACATCTTTTTATTTGGGCTAAATAGGCGAAGCTTCTACTCGGAAATAAATGTAATACATTTCAGGAGTTTCGAGAAGCGATAACAAACAATGAAACATGTTGCAAGGGTAATAAAGTAAATTGTTAAAAGAACAAGCCCTGAAATTAAGTGTACTGGCTAGAAGCATGATTCTAAGAGATCTGAAGAAGCATGTGGGAATTTTTAATTTGGATACACACATTTTCAGAATGTTTTCTCTTTTAATGTTTGATTGTGGGAATTGGGATGTTTGGAGTGATTATGAATAATTCTGAGTTGAAATGACCTTGGGTTAGAAACTTGCAAGGATGAAATATTTGAGGGTTTTGTCCCTGATACAATGTGTAGGCTGTTATTCCTACTTTTCTGGTCTGTCAGCTATGTGCTGGATATCAAATTTTCCAAGGCATTCCCAGCAACAGGATATAACCAATTGTTCTTCATTGAAGTAAAATGCACGATAAGGTAATGCAAAAGTCATAACACAGGGAGAGGCTGGGAATTTTTCCCTGGAGTGTAGGAGGTTGAGGAATGATCTCATAGCGGTTTAGAAAATCATGAGAGGCATAGATAAGGTGAAAGCCAAGGGTAGGGGAGTCCAAAATTCATCAGCATCAGTTTAAAATGAGAGGAGAAAGATTTAAAAGGACCTGAGAGGCAACTTTTTCACGCAGAGGGTGGTGCATATATGGAATGAACTGCTGGAGGAAGTGGTAGAGGCCGGTACAATTACAACATTTAAAAGACATTTGGACAGATACATGGATTGGAAAAATCACACAACACCAGGTTATAGAACAACAGGCTTATTTGGAAGCACTGACTTTCGGAGCACTGCTCCTTCATCAAGTGATTGTGATCCTGATGTGCACCTGATGAAGGAGCAGTGGTCCAAAAGCTAGTGCTTCCAAATAAACTTGTTGTTCTATAAACTGGTGTTGTGTGATTTTTAACCATGGATAGGAAAGGTTTAGAGGGATATGGGCCAAATAAGACCAGTTTTACCATGGGTAAAAACTATTGGCTATCTACCTTACCTATGCCTCTCATGATTTTATAGACATCCACAAAATTAGAGTGGTATCTCTAAATTGGCATGATTAACCTGGTTGGCAAGGATGATTTGGATTGTAGGGTCTGTTTCCATGCTGTATGACTCTATGACTATGACACATCAAACTGACCCAACAATGCTTACCAATTCAAATGCTGAAAATGTGTTGCTGGAAAAGCGTAGCAGGTCAGGCAGCATCCAAGGAGCAGGAGAATCGACGTTTCGGGCATAAGCCCTTCTTCAGGAATGAGGAAAGTGTGTCCAGCAGGCTAAGATAAAAGGTAGGGAGGAGGGACTTGGGGGAGGGGCGTTGGAAATGCGATAGGTGGA
>NC_057716.1:98326426-98336681 GCF_004010195.1 Chiloscyllium plagiosum
AATCTTCTTCCTGACCTCTCCGCCCCCACCCCATTCCGGCCTATCACCCTCACCTTGACCTCCTTCCACCTATCGCATTTCCAACGCCCCTCCCCCAAGTCCCTCCTCCCTACCTTTTATCTTAGCCTGCTGGACACACTTTCCTCATTCCTGAAGAAGGGCTTATGCCCGAAACGTCGATTCTCCTGCTCCTTGGATGCTGCCTGACCTGCTACGCTTTTCCAGCAACACATTTTCAGCTCTGATCTCCAGCATCTGCAGTCCTCACTTTCTCCTTACAAATTCAAATGGTCTGGTTTAAATGGACTTGTTCAAGGATCAGACTGAAACAGGGGATCATCCCACTCTATCTCAACCTCCAGTCACTGATAAGATACCTCCTCTTCCTGCGTTGCTAACTATTGCTCAGAGGCATGCTTTCTCTTGTATGTCTTTTCCATGTGAGTGGTCTATGTGGTCGAACCTTGACACAATCAAGTTTTCAATGATTGAGGTTTGACCACTTGCAAACATCAGCAGTGTACGATTTACAGTTAAGCTTCCACTCATTATGACAAATGTTAGTCTTCTCTGCAAAGAAGCTTATCTCTCAGTTTGAATGAACCTTGACCTCGGGCCAATTTGCTGAAGCTGCTCAAAAAAAGGTATCCCTTGCAGGTTTTGTGTCATCCCATCAAATATATGTCTTTTACACAGCACACCACTGTGGTGACAAAAGGTAACCCATCCCCTCTCGTTCACTGCATTTGTTTTAAATCAGAATTGCATCCAGATGGACAGCATCATCAGCTTAGTTCACCTACAGACTTATCCCTTCAGAAAGCACAGAAAGCATTTAATTTTCATTATAGCAAATCTCACATCTCTTTTTATAATTTTGGATAATCATGCCAATTTAGAGATACCACTCTAATTTTGTAGGTCTATAAAATCATGAGAGGCATAGGTAAGGTAGATAGCCAATAGTTTTTACTCATGGCTGGGGAGTCCAAAACTAGAAGGCATAGGTTTAAGGTGGAGGGGAGAGATATAAAGGGTTCAGAAAAGGAATTTTTTCACACAGATGATGGTGAGTGTCAGGAGCGGAACTGCCAGAGGTAGTGGTGGAGGTGACCACAATTTTGTCATTTAAGAAACAATTAGACAGGCACATGGATGGGATAGTTATGGAGGGATATGGATCAAATGCAGGCAAATGGGACTAGTTTAATTGTGAAAACTGGACGACTTGGGCACATTGGGCCGAAGGGCCTGTTTCCATTCTGTAAACCTCAGTGACTCTGTGATTCACAAATTCTCTAAAAGGAATATGAATTTTAATTTTGGATAACGCTAACTGGGAATTTCACAAGAATAAATGGTCTGAGTTTGGGTGTTGCAAAGTGTTAAAATAAAGAGAATTCAACAATGATAGGTTTGTGAAAGCAGCTAAACAAATTGAAGGCAATTGACATTGACCTAAAATACTGAGGACCTTTCTTGAGGAAAATAATAAATAAAGCTGTGAAAGCTATCACTTAATTCCCACACCTGTTCAGGAAAAAGATTTTTTTTAACAAAGGAAGAGTTTGAAAGAGAAGCTTGCTCACTGTTGTTCTAGAAACATTTGTTTGATAAGAATATAAAGAGGTGGTAGAGGAGATGAGCACAATGTTGCCATTTAAGAAACATTTGGACAGGTACATGGATGGGTTAGGTATGGCAGGATAGGAACCAAATGCAGGCAAATGGGACTAGATTCATTGTGAAAGCTAGGCAACATGGACAAGTTAGTCCAAGTGACCTATTTCCATGCTGTAAATCTCTATGACTATATAATATGTAAAAAGACATAAACTCTTCAATTGGAAAATGATTCATTCTGCTTTTTTGAAGAAACAGATAGCAAAAGGTTAACTCTACCTGTCAACAGGCTCAGAATTTGAGCCATTGGTTTGACCCATTCTACCACAAACATAAATGACCTTTTATTATTTTTGAAAAAGATTCCCAGCAACTCTGAGGAATACATGAGATTGTGATTTTGGAGAGGATTTGTAGCTTAGATTGTGGATCAAGTTGTAAGTTTGCTCACTGAGCTGAAAGATTTGTTCTCAGATGTTTCGTCACCACACTAAGTAACATCATTAGTGAGCCTCCGGTGAAGCACTGGTGTTCTGTCCCACTTGCTGTTTATCTGTCTTGGCCTGTTGTGGTGGGTGATATCACTTCCAGGAATTCCTGTGTGTGTCTTTGTTTAGCCTGTCCCAGGATGGATATATTATCCCAGCCAAACTGGTGTCCATCTTCGTCTGTGTGTATGGATACTAGTGATAGTGGTCATGTCTTTTAGTAGCTAGTTGGTGCTCATGTATCCTGGTGGCAAGTTTCCTGCCTGTCTGTACAATGTAATATTTGTTGCAGTCCTTGCAGGGCATTTTGTATATGGCTCGGAGAAAGCGAGGACTGCAGATGCTGGAGATCAGAGCTGAAAATGTGTTCCTGGAAAAGCGCAGCAGGTCAGGCAGCATCCAAGGAACAAGAGAATTGATGTTTCGGGCATTATTCCTGAAGAAGGGCTCATGCCCGAAATGTCGATTCCCCTGCTCCTTAGATGCTGCCTGAACTTGTGGGCTTTTCCAGCAACATATTTTCAGATTTTGTATATGTCATTCATTTTGCTGGTTGTTGGTATGGGGTCCTTTAAAGTTATCAGCAGCTGTTTCAGTGTGGTGGTAGGTTTAGGCAGATCTAAACAAGAAAACACAACATGCCTAGAAACTCTAGCCACACTACCATACATTAAAGACAACTGGGAGGTGATGACCAGACTATTCTGTCCCATGGCATCATGGTAGCCCACAAACTTACCACCACACTGAAACAGCTCCTGATGAATTTAAAGGATCCCATACCAACAACCTGCAGAATGAATATCATGTACAAAATGCCCTGCAAGGTCTGCAACAAACATTACATTGACAGAAGGGCAGGAAACTAGCCAACAGGATACATGAGCACATACAGTGTAGAAACAGGACCTTCGGCCCAACAAGTCCACACTGACCTGCTGAAGCACAACCCACCCAGACCCATTCCCCTACATTTACCCCTTCACCTAACTCTACAGGCAATTTAGCGTGGCCAATTCACCTAACCTGCACATTTTTGAACTGTGGGATAAAACCAGAGCACCCGGAGGAAGACACGGGGAGAATGGGCAAACTCCACACAGTCAGTCGCCTGAGGCGGGAATTGAACCAGGGTCTCTGGCGCTGTGAGGCAGCAGTGCTAGCCACCGTACCACCCAAATTATGACTAACTATTACTAGTATCCTTACGCACAGACAAAGAGACACCATTTCGACTGGGACAATACATCTATCCTGGCACAAGCTAAACAAAGACAGGCACAGGAATTCCTAGAGGCCTGCCATTCAAACCAGAACTCCATTAACAAATACATCAATTTGGACCTCATTTACCAACCTCTCAAACACAGAACCAGAAGTGATATCACTGACCACCACAGACCAAGACAGATAAATAGCAAACGGAATAGAATGCCAGTGCTTCCCCGGAGGCTCACTGATGATGTTACCTAGCACGGTGAAGATACATCTGAGAACAAATCTACCAGCTCAGCGAGCAAACTTACAATCAAAGTACATGTGATATTTAACCAAATAAAACTTGTTTGGCTTTGAAGAAATTCAAAGTTTGTGAGAAGATTTGTAGCTCGGGTGCTCGTTGTTGTGGTTCTGTTCGCCGAGCTGGGAATTTGTGTTGCAGACATTTCGTCCCCTGTCTAGGTGACATTCTCAGTGCTTGGGAGCCTCCTGTGAGGCGCTTCTGTGATGTTTCCTCCAGCATTTAAAGAAATTGATAACATTTGAAGAAATATTATCAGAACAAGCGACAGACGCACAGCTTGATGGTTTCAGTGGATATGGAAATCTTTAAAAATAATGTTCCTTTTGAAGAAAACAAAATTGGACAGAAACAAGACCTGTCAATGCAATAACTGTTATTTGAATAATTAGGCAAGTTATGTTTGAGAAAACAAAAAAGGTAAAAAAAAACAAAAAAAAAGTGCTAATGACTGGAACCAAATGGGAATATTTGGTTTTCTGTTTGAAAATGATTTTGCTTTTTTTTAAAACATAGAATCCCTACAGTGTGGGAAGGGGCCATTCAGCCCCTATCTAACCCTCCAAAGAGCATCCCACCCAGCCCCAATCTCACATGCTATCCCTGTAATCCCACAAATTACCATGGCTAGTTCAGCCCTTCAAAACTACAGGCAATTTAGCGTGGCCAATCCACCTAGCCTACACATCTTTGGACTGTGGATGAAAAGTAGAGCACCTGAAGGAAACCCACACAAACACAGAGAGAACATGAAGATCCACACAGTCACCAATGCTAGAATTGAACCAAGGCCCTTGAGCTGTGAGGCAGCAGTGCTAACCACTGAGCCACTGCAGCACCTCTGCATACAATGCATTTTCTCTAGATCCACATGAAATAAAATGGTAGTTAATACGATACTACAGTAAGAATGAGAGGTAAGCCCCCTTGAATGTGGTTTAATTAAATATATGAGTTTGAAATTGATGTAAGTTTCATTGAAAGTGTGGAACATTTCAGCTAAGAATAAGATCAAGCAAACTTTGTAAGAATTATTCACCAGACGAGCATTGCCGTAGGGAGAGCTGGAGGACCTTTTAGGTCCCTACATAATGTTATTTTAATGTTATTAAGTGAGATAGCCTATGATTAGAAAGCTTAGAAAATCCCACCACACTCACAGGCTATAGGGGAAAAGTGTGATGAAGAATTAGAATGAGTCAAGAGCAAAGGCCACACTGAAAGTACAAAGGGTGTTTGGAGGCTATAAGAGTGGCAGTGCCAACCAAGCCAGCAATGCCCTCATCCTGTGAATAAACAAAAAAAGTCTTCAGAGATTGCTGCTTACATCGGGGTGATTGGTAGTAATGTGAACATCACTGGCTAGGCCAGCATTTATTGCCCAACCCTAATTGCCCAAAGGGCAGTTCAGGATCAATGATATTGCTTGTACCTGGAGTTACATGTAGGCCAGACCAGGTAAGGATGTCAGTTTCCTGCCCTAAAGGGCATGAGTGACCCAGATGGGTTTTTTCCGACAATTGACAATGGTTTCATGGTCATCATTGAGATGGTTGATTCCAGATATTTATTGAATCCAAATTCTACCAACTGCCATAGCAGGTTTCAAAACCTGGTCCCAGATCATTACTGGATTAATAGTCTAGTGCTAATGCCTATAGGCCATTGCTGCCCCGCAATGGACAGGAGAGGTTGAGAGACAGGCAATGGAATGTCCCAAACACTTGCCTGGCCCAATGAATGATTGGTGTTAACACCCGCTGATAAAATGTTGACTCATGATTTACCACAGAAGGTACAGAGCAAATAAAGTCACCAGAAACCTACAGGGGCATTGGGCTGCTCACTCATTAGAGAGAGGAAACTGCTGGTGGTTTAGCCTGAGGGTCACCATGTCACAGGTCAGGGAGAGGGGAGAAGGAGAGTCCTTCAAGGTAACCTCACTCGTGCAAAAATTAAACCTATACTGTTGGTGTCACTCTGCAATGGTGGACCAAACGTTTCTGCGGAAGTGTCATTGAACCTGAAATGTTAACTCTGATTCCTCTTCATAGATGCTGACAGTCTGGCTGAGCTTTTCTAGTGATTTCTGTTTTTGTTGAGCTAACCGACACCCAACTTTGACAAAGGGTCAGTTAGACTTGAAACGTCAGCTCTTTTCTCTCCTTATAGTTGCTGCCAGACCTGCTGAGACTTCCCAGCATTTTCTCTTTTGGTTTCAGATTCCAGCATCCGCAGTAATTTGCTTTTACCCAGTGTTGAGTAGAATGGTATGGGATCAGTAGATTGTGGTCAAAGTACGAGACATCTGTTTGAACAGGAGCTGGGACAAGTACTGGATCAAGACACTGTCCTGGTGATTGGGATTGCAAACATAATAGACGAAAGTGAGGACTACAGATGTTGGAGACTAGAGTCGAGAGTGTGGTGCTGGAATAGCACTGCAGGTCAGGCAGCATCCGAGGAGCAGGAGAATCGATGTGTCAGGCAAAAGCCTTTCATTAGGAAAAGGTGGGTTGAAACATAATGATGAGTCTATAATGGATTTAAATCAAAAGCAAACAGCCACAACATTTAACATAGTTACTTTGTAAGTGAATAATTTTGATTTCACTTCTTTGAAAGGTAGAGGTGCAAAACCTAAAGGGGAAAATGAAGGATATTTTCATTAGAGAAAATATCCACTTGGACTCTATGCTGAAAGAGGACTAGATTATGACAGCCCGACACAGAGAAGTAATAGTATGGTGATATTATTAATTGATCAGCAATCCAGACGCTCAGGTAATGCTCAGGCTTGAATCACACCATGGTTGATTATGAAGATGCATTCAGTTTTATAAAAATCTGGAATTACCATGAAAGAATTGCCATCTGGTTCACTATTAGGGGAAGATAAACTACTATCTTTGCCGAGACTGACCTACATGTGACACTAAACCCACAGCAATGTGGTTCACTCTTAATTGTGTCCTAGGGCCAATCATCTTCAGCTGCTTCATCAATGCCTTTCCCTTCACCATAAAGTCAGAAGTGAAGATGTTCATGGATGATTGCATCATGTTCAGCACATTCACAACCCCTCACATACTTAATCAGTCCTTATCCAAATGTACAATATCCAGTTTTCTGTGGACAAGTGGAAAATTGCATTCATACCAAACATGTACCAGGAAATGAGGATATCCAACAAAAGAGAATGTAACCATTGCCCCTTGGCATTTAATGGCATTACTATTGCTGTGCCCCCCACTATCAACATCCTGGGTGTTGTCATTGATCAACAACTGAACTGGACTACTATGTACATACTGTGGCTACAAGGACATATCAGAGACTAGGAAACCTTCAGTGAATAATGCACCTCTTACCTCTCCATATCCTGTGCACCATCTGCAAGGCACAGGGACAGGATCCCACTCCCTCCTTCTGTGTTGTCACTGTCACTTCATCCTCAGTCTGAATGAGGAGCATGAGTTTGGCCAGACCTCCACTTGTCCATCTCTGTTTGCAAATGAATATGAGAAAAAAAGCTCCTTCACTCAGCTAGGAGTTAGGGTCTGGAAAGCCCGGAGCTTTGATGGAGGTCAGTTCAATTGAGGATTTTGAGAGGATGTTGGATATTGGAGGCAAGGTGCTGGCATGGATAGGAGCTTGGCTGCCTGGCAGTAGACACAGAGGGAGGATAAAAGGATGGCAGCTGGTGACAAGTGGTGTTCTACAGAGGTCAGTGCTTGGATCACAACTTTTCACTTTATACATTAACAATCTTAATGATGGAACTGAGGGCATTCTGGCTACGTTTACTGATGATACAAAGATAGGTAGAGGGAAAGGTAGCATTGAGGTTGTGGGGAGGCTACAGAAGGATTTGGATAGTTTAGAAAAGTGGGCAAAGAAATGGCAGAAGGAGTACAATATGGCAAAGTGTGAGGTCATGCACTTTGGTAAGAAATATAGAGACATGGACTATTTTCTAAATGGGTAGAAAATCCACAAGTCTGAAGTGCAAAGAGACTTGAAAGTTCTAGTCCAGGATTCTCTCAAGGCAAACTTGCAGGTTAAGGCAGTTGTTAGGAAGGCAAATAGAATGATGGCATTTACTTTGAGAGGACTTGAATATAAAAGCAGGGATGTACTTCAGAGGGTCTATAAGGCTCTGGTCAGACCACATTTGGAGTATTGTGCACAGTTTTGGTCCCCATATCTCAGGAAAGATGCATTGGCGCAGGAGTGGGTTCAGAGGAGATTCATGAGAATGGTCCCAGAAATGAAAACCTTAACGTATGAGGAACATTTGTGGGCTCTGGATCTACACTCCATGGAATTTAGAAGGATGAGGGGGGGGATCTAATTGAAACATACAGAATACTGAACAGCCTGGACAGAATGGGCATTGGGAAGATGGTTCTATTGGTAGAAGAGACTAGGACACGAGGGCACAGCCTTACAGTAAAGGGAAGACCTTTTAGAACAGGGATAAGGAGAAACTTCTTCAGCCAGAGAGTGATGAATCTATAGAATTCACTAACACAGAAGGTAGGGCATTGAGCATATTTAAGACTGAGATAAATAGATTCTTGAGTATCAAGGGGTTCAAGGGTAATGGGAAGAAAGTGGGTGAATGGGGTTGAGAAACATGTTAGCCATGATTGAATGGTGAGGGAGATTCAATGAGATAAATGGCCTAATTTTTGCTCCTTTAGGGGGCGGCATGGTGGCTTAGTGGTCAGCACTGCTGCCTCACAGCACCAGGGTCTCAGGTTCGATTCCAGCATCAGGTGACTGTCTGTGTGGAGTTTGTACATTCTCCCCGTGTCTCCAAGGACCCCCGCTCTGGTTTCCTCCCACAGTCTCAAGATGTGCAAATCAGGTGAATTGGCCATGCTAAACCGCCCATAGGTTAGGTGCGTTAGTCCGAGGAAAATGGGTCTGGGTGGTTACTCTTCGGAGGGTCGGTGTGGGCTTGTTGGGCCGAATGGCCTATTTCCACACTGTAGGGAATTTAATTTATGTCTTATGATTATTTGGATTGAAATAATGTGCAAGGGTTTGGGGAACAGAATACCCAGTTGGATAATCAGCCAGGATCACACTAAGCTGTGGAACTGGCTTGAAGGAGAACGAAAGCAAAATACTGCGGAAGCTGAGAACCTGAAACACAGATAGCGAATGCAGAAGAAACTCAACAGGACTGGTAACATCTGTCAAGAGAGGAACAGAGTAAATTTTCTGACTCCCATTCTGAAGAAAGATAACTGAGTTTGAAACATAAGCTCTGCTTTCCCTGCCCAGATCTGCTGAGTTTTCCCAGCAATTTCAGTTTCTGTTTCAGATCTCCAGCATCTGCCATTTCTTGTTTTATTACAACATCTCCTTTCAGGTTCAGTATCCTAGTTTGTTTTGTTATCTTCCTGTGAAATTGCGGGAATATATGTTATTATATTAAAGGCACTATATAAATGCAAGGCACTGGTCGTGTTGGTGTGTTTGTGAAATATCTGTTATTGCTTCATGTTCTTGACAGGAAAGTATTTCGTTGTCAAACCAAATGAACTTACCCTGGTTGAAAACATTACCTAAGTAAATGAATTGTAGCAGGTATCAGTGTTCTGTGCAGAAACTGTCTCTTTCCAGCACCAATATTAATATCAAATTGTTATGTTGGTAATAAATTAACGAGCGAATTTAGCCTTTTTTTCCCATAAAGTTCCTAATTTTCTGATACATTGGGAGATGCAGTTTCAATAAATTCTGTGTCCATTTCAGTAAACTGCACATTAAAGGAGGTGAAATTACTTTTAGTGCGTAGGAAGTACATTAAACAGCAGTTAAAAAAATTGATTGAATAAAAATTTTACTCAGTTTTTTAATATATTCACAAGGATGACTAACTGTACTGTGTTCATCTCTGAGAGCTCAAGGCTTCTCAAAGGCATGACTGAGTGGCCAATTAAAAATACAACCATTGTCCCCATCATTTGTCCTCCAGAATTCCATTGAAATATCCAGCATTTAGAAACTTCTGAATCATTGTAAGTGAGCAGATTCGGCCATTTCTTTGCCGTGACATTGTGGCTGCCATCTTTGCTGTCATAAGGGCCATCTGATATTCAAGGAATAGGGCAATATATCCAACAGCTCAGCTATTTGAGGGAGGTTTCGCCTTTCCTTTGTGTCTTGACTTTCTTTTCTCAGTTATCAAACTTGGAGAAGAGGGAACGGAGGCGGAGGTCCATAGGATTGGGTTCCCAAACACAGGAGGGACTTCCACCGAATGGGCAGCACAGGAAAAGGGTGCAGGTCCAGCTATAATACAGTACAGGCGAAAGTACAGTTAGCTTCCTGATGAAGGGCTTTTGCCCAAAATGTCGATTTTCCTGCTCCTCGAATGCTGCCTGACCTGCTGTGCTTTTCCAGCACCACTCTAACCTTGACTATAATACAATACAATTTATGGGGTGTGACTGAGAGCAGGGGAAATATACAAAGCTACATATGATAGGCTGAAAATGTGTTGCTGGAAAAGCGCAGCAGGTCAGGCAGCATCCAAGGAACAGGAGAATCGACGTTTCGGGCATAAGCCCTTCTTCAGGAATGAGGAAAATGTGTCCAGCAGGCTAAG
>NC_057716.1:98339898-98353135 GCF_004010195.1 Chiloscyllium plagiosum
TGAGACAATGGATAGATCAGCCATGATCCTAATGAATGACTTTTACACTGAAACTATAATTCTGCATTTACCATGGCTCACCCACCTAACCTGCACATCCCTGGACACTATGGGCAATTTAACATGGCTAATCCAAGTCATGGGCAGTGAGTAATGTAGTGATGTGGAAAGTGAACATCAGAGAATGATAGAAAGGGACGAGGAGAGTAAATGTACCAGCACTCAAAACTGGATTCTAAAGATCACAAAAATTGAAACTAAAAACGGTGTCTGAACGTGTGCTGCATTGTAACAAAAGTGAATGAATTGACTGCACACACTGAAGAGAATAATTATGATCTGAGACTCCTTAGAGGTATGGCTTCAGGATTACACGGATTGGATCCTCAATATCAAGAGGGTAGTCAAATGGGAAGCTAGGTAATTTAAGATGAAGGGTGGAAGGTATAGGAGGGATGTCAGGGGTAGATTCTTTACCCAGAGAGTGGGGGCATGGAATCCGCTGCCTGTGGGAGTGGCAGAGTCAGAATCATTGGTGACCTTTAAGCGGCAATTGGATAGGTACATGGATGGGTGCTTAAGCTAGGATAAATGTTCAGCACAACATCGTGGGCCGAAGGGCCTGTTCTGTGCTGTATTGTTCTATGTTCTATGTTCTAAACCCACCAACACACTAAAACAGTAGCTAATGAACTTGAAAGACCCAATACAGACAACAAGCAAAATTAATGTCATTTATAATATACCTTGCAAGAAACATAACAAACACTACATTGGACAAACAGGCAGAAAACGAGCCACCAGGATATACGAACATCAACTAGCCACAAAAAGACATGACCCTCTCTCACTAGTATCCTTACATATGGATGAGGAAGAACACCACTTCGACTGGGACAACACATTCATCCCAGGGCAAGCCAAACAGAGACACACACGAGAATTCCTAGAAGCATGGCATTCCAACCAGAACCCTGTCAATAAACACATTGACTTGGATCCTATTTACCACCCCCTGAGAAAAAGAACAGGAAATAACATCACCATAGGAAATGGCATCACCACAGGAAATGACATCACCAACCCAGAGAAACCCAAACATATAAATAGAAAGCAGGCCATGCCACCAGTGCTTCATCCGGAGGCTGACTGAAGATATTATCTAGTATGGTGATGAAATGTCTTAAATGCTACCTGGTTCACTAATGTTGTTTAGGGAAGGAAACTGCCATCCTTACCTGGTCTGGTTTACATATGACTCCAGACCCACAGCAATGTGGTTGACTCCCACCTGCCCGCTGGATAATAAATGTTGGCTTTGCCTGCAACACCCTCAGCCTTTGAATGAAGAAAAACAGATGCATATCAATATTGTTGAACCTTAACTGCCCTCTGAGATGACCAAGGAAGCCTCTGAGTTGGATCAAACCTCTGCAGGAGAAAGTATTGCAGGTGTACGTGTATAGTGAGGGCTATATGTTTCAAGATGGCAGCTCACCACCTACTCAAGAACAATGAGCAGTGGACAATAAATTCTGGCCTTCCCAGCAAGGCTCATTCCCAAGAGTAAATAGAACAGCAACAGTCGCAGGACCGCTGGTACCCAAACGAAAGGTTGTCACCTCCAAGGTAATTCACTTATTTACTCCAAAGAGAATGGAGTCTAAAAGTACTGAGATTTTCCTCAAAACAATTCAAGACATTAGTGAGATCACAGCTGGAATACTCTGAACAGTTTTGGTCCCCTCATCTAGGTAAAGATGTACTAGCATTGGAGGCAGTCCAGAGAAAGTTCACCCAGCTGATACCTGATGTCAGGGGCTATCTGTGAATAGATTGAACAAGATGTGAAGGAGCCAGTGTTGGACTGGGGTGGACAAAGTTAAAAATCACACAACACCAGGTTACAGTCTAACAGGTTTATTTGGAAGCACACTAGCTTTCGGAACACTGCTCCAAAAGCTAGTGCTTCCAAATAAACCTGTTGGACTATAACCTGGTGTTGTGTGATTTTTAGATTGAGCATGTAATCATTGGAATAAGCATAATCGGAGGCAACCTTATGGAAACACAAAAGATTGTTAGGTGATTAACAGGGTAGATGTGGAAAATTTGATTCATCGTTTTGTACACTCTAGGGTCAAAGGGCATTGTGACAGAATAAGAGTTTACCCATTTAAGACAGAGATGAGGAGGATTTTTTTCTCTAAAAGTGTAATGAATCGGTGGAGTTCTTTACCAGACAGGGCTGTTGAGGCTGGGTCATTAAGTACATTTGAGGCTGAGGTAGACAGAGATTTAATCAGTAAGGGAATTAAGGCTGATGAGGAAAAGGCAAGAGAGTAGAGTTGAGGATTATCTCATCAGCCATCATCTCATTGAATGGCGGATTGGAGTCAATGGGCTGAATGGTCTATATTTATTGCTATATTTATGGCCTTATGCTCTTATCAGTTAAGGACAACATTGATGTCCTCCTCAGGTGCACTTACCCCAGGATATCCTCAGGTCTTCGTCTGTAAATCCACATTCCTTTCTTATCTTCAGGTACATACTTGTGTGACAGTGCTGAGAACCAACCCAAATCATATGGGCCTATAATCTATCACTCTGTTACTGGTAACTGTGTCTTTAGCTGTCAATGTCCCCAGCTCTGAAATTGCCTGTATGTGGCGATGTATTGATTACAAGTATATGGGTTTATGATGGAACTGGATATAACATAAGTCGACCATAGCTGGAGTACTGAGTTGAGAGTGTGGTGCTGGAATAAGCACAGCAGGTCAGGCAGCATCCAAGGAGCAGGAGAATTGACATTTCGGATGTAAGCCCTTCACCAGGAATGAGCATGAGTACTGCTGGAGTACTGTGAGAGTTCAGGCCACCACTCCACAGGAAGGAAGTGATTGCATGAGAGAGAAGATTCCATAGCACATTGCCTGGAATGGAGTGTTTCAATTATGAAAACAGAGTGATAGCCTGGGATTGTTCTCTGTAGAGCAGCGATGGCTGAGGTGGGGAGGCAGGAGAATATGATTGAGCTGTACAAGAGTGTGATGGGCATAGACCAGGTACATAGGAAGAGACGTTTTCCTTAAGCAGCATTCATAGTTTTAAAGTTAAGGGCTAGAGGTTTAAAGGGGATTTAAGGAAGAATGTTTTCACTGGTGTTGGGGAACAGGGGATCTGGAACTCACTGCTGAAAGTGTAGTAGAGGCACCAGCTATCACAACATTTAAACATTATTTAGTAGTGTATTTGTTACACTGTCATATACAATGCCACTACTAAGTGCTGGAAAATGGGAGTAGAATAGATAGATTCTCAATGGCCAGCATGGACTTGATGGACCAAATGGCCTCATATTTTTTTTCCCTCAACTTCTCCATCTCTCTAAGCCTGTCTATCTCTCCCTCTCTTTCTCTCTCATCTTTTGAGACACTCCCAAAAGCAGACCATTTTACATAAGTTTTTGATCAAATATCCCAATGGGGTAATAGGGGTTTGTTGGCCTTGAATCTTAGTTGCTAGTTCTCCTGAGAAACATAGCAGCTCCAGTTAATAGCGCTCCCTAAATGAATGGCGTTGTCTTTGCATCATCACACCCAAAGTCGATGAGCTACAAGCTCTCTTTCACTGAGATTACTTTTCTCCAATGTCAGAGCTCAATATTCTGAGAGCTCCCACTTTATTCTTTCAGCCACTATTTTTAAATCCCATTATTTTCTGCAAGAGCTGAGTCTCAGAGCAGCATGTTGTTAATTTACACACGATATAATAAGAAAATAAGGCATAAGACCAGAAATAGGTCTTCTCGCCCTCGGGCCTGCTGTCTGTCATCCAGTAAGGTGTTGGATGATCTACTCAAACCTAGCTCCATTTTCCACCTGAAACTACATTCACCCACTGACCAAAGAGCCTATCCATCTCCGTCTTCAATACAATTACCAGCTGAGCTTTGGTGGCCCCCAGGGGTTAAAAAACTCTAAAGGTTCACAACCCTCTGAGTGGAGAAATGTCTCGAATCAGTCCAGTGTGAAACACAGACTCTGACGGGACCTTGATACAGGGAGGCCAGCCCTGTGATTGGAGTGCTGAGACTGTGGTACAGTCTTGGTCGGATTCAAAGAAATATATGCAAGATTAAAAAAAAGTATTGATATAGCACCTTTCATGATTTAATGGAATTTCACAGAATCATAGAAAATAGTAGGCCACTTGGCTCTTCAAGCCTTCCCCACCATTCTTAGAATTGTGTACAGTGAAACTTTTACAAGTCCTCACTTTTGGTGCCATCTTAGGTATTAAGATATCTAGGTACAGTATCTAGAATGGTACCATTCCTGAGTACCACTCAGTGCGATCATGGCCAATGATCCAATTAGCTTCCTGCTTTCTTCCCTTGATCACTTTATCGCTAAGAACTATGTAGAGTCATTGAGTCATAGAGATGTACAGCACAGAAACAGACCCTTCAGTCCAACTCATCCATGCCGACCAGATATCCTAACCTAACCTAGTCCCACTTGTCAGCACCCAGCCCATATCCCTCTAACCCTTCCTGTTCATATACCCATCCAGATGCCTTTTAAATATTGTAGTTGTACCAGCCTCCACCACATCCTCTGGCAGGTCATTCGACACATGCACCATCCTCTGCGCGAGAAAGTTGCCTAGAAGGTCTTTTTTTAACCTTTCCCCCTCATCCTAAACCTATGCCCTCTAGTTTTGGACTCCCCCACCCCAGGGAAAATACCTTGTCTATTTACCCTATCCATGCCCCTCATGATTTTATAAATCTCTATCTAAAAGCCAATGAAGTACTTTTGAAATGTATTCACTAATGCAGCATAGGAATACATATAACAATAAATGCTGCTCCAGTTACTGTGATGTTTTTTTAAAAAACTAATTTCCTAACCTTATAGAAGTTTATAAACTCATTAGGGGCATGGATAGGGTAAATCAACAAGGCCTTTTCCCTGGGATGAGGAACTGGAACTAGAGGGCATAGGTCTAGGATGAGAGGGGAAAGATTTAAAAGGGTCTAAGGGGAAACATTTTCACGTAGAGGATGGTGCGTGTATGGAATAAGCTGCCAGAGGAAGTGATGAAGGCTGGTACAATTACAACATTTAAAAGGCATCTGGATGGATATAGTTTAGGGGTTTAGGGGTTTTGAGGGATATGGGCCAATTACTAGCAAATGGGACGACATTAATTTAGGATATCTGGTCGGCATGGACGAGTTGGGATCGAAAGATCTGTTTCCGTGCTGTACATCTCTATGACTCTATAACAGCAACTCCCATGAGCTGAAATGTGACAAAGCCAAGAAAATCTGTTTTTCTAATGTTGGTAGAAGGATAAATATTGATCAGGACATGAGAGAGTTCTGTTGCTTTTTCTTCAAAATGGCATGAGATCTTTCAGGCTTACCTGAGAGAGCCAACTGGAATATTGGTTTAACCCCTCAACGGAAAGACAGCACCCACAACAGTGCAGTGCAACACTCCTTCAGTACTGCGCTAGAGATTTAGATTAGATTACTTACAGTGTGGAAACATGCCCTTCGGCCCAACAAGTCCACACCAACTCTCCAAAGAGCAACTCACCCAGACTCATTCCCTACATTTACCCCTTCACCAAGCACTATGGACAATTTAGCATGGCCAATTCACCAAACCTGCACATTTTTGGACTGTGGGAGGAAACCAGAGCGCCCAGAGGAAACCCACACAGACACGGGGAGAATGCACAAACTCCACACAGTCAGTTGCCTGAGGTGGGAATTAAACCCAGGTCTCTGGAACTGTGAGGCAGCAGTGCTAACCAACGTGCCACCATGCCATTTAGCCTGAATGGAACCCACTGGACATCTTTTCCCTCAAGATTATTGACACTCCTGGAAATTATGAATACTATAAGTTTTTAAGGTAAGGAGAGAGAGAGAGAACCAGAGTAAGAAAGATTAGTATTTTAAAAGTACAAAAAGCTTCAGAATTCATTTAAGTAAAGGTTATAAATATTTCACATGTTCATATTCCTGTGCCATTGTAATGGAGTTCTTAAGCAAGTCAGTCTATTGTGTTAATGCCAAAAAAACATCATTTTATAGCACTAAGCAGTTAAAAGCTGATCTTTGGATGGCAGGGTTGAAAGGGGAGACTGAGCCAAGCTATCAATCAATACGATGCAGCAGTTATTGAT
Source organism: Chiloscyllium plagiosum (assembly GCF_004010195.1). Lineage (NCBI taxonomy): Eukaryota > Metazoa > Chordata > Chondrichthyes > Orectolobiformes > Hemiscylliidae > Chiloscyllium > Chiloscyllium plagiosum. Next base: position 98,346,109 of record NC_057716.1, read on the forward strand.
TGAAAAGGAAAGGAATTGAAAACTAACTGCTCAAACTGTAAATGTTCACAGTTGTGTTATAAATTGTTAATTTCGTTTCATTCGACATTGCTACAACTAAGACCTGATCACTGGTATGTAAACTCCAAACAGAGTATATGATGGCATCCATCATTCTACATTTCTTCCTCATTACTGATCATAAAGCTAACTGGTAGATGTGCAAATGTAGCCACCCACACTTTACCCTCTGCACCAGTTTTGACAAAGGTCTCAATGGAAAGAGCTCAGTAGTGCTCTTCAAAGTACACTACCTATGTATTAAGTGGTCAGCCAGCATCACTCTTGACTGTAGCTTCTTGTGTTTTCCCATAATTTCTCCTCAGATCTAAGTATTCTCTTCTCAAAAACAACTGCACATAGATTTTGGCGCCCGCTACAGGTAAGTAATTTTGAAAAAAACTCTTACCTTAGCTGTAGTCTCCCGGGTTCACCTCAACTCGGCCGCTGCTCCCACTCAAAATCTCTTCTCAAAAACAACTGCACATAGATTTTGGCAGTCAATGATATAATTAAAGTTAGTTAGGTAATTAAATCCTCTAAGTAACTCATTGGCACTCAATCTCCATCTCCTCTTCCAACTCTTCCGCCTCCCCCCACCACTCCCACTCCCCACCCCCACCCTTTCCAGACTCATCGATTGAAGTTACACATCAAAGTCTTTGTACAATATCCCAAGGGCTGTAGGCAAGATTAGAGTGGTGCTGGAAAAGCACAACAGGTCAGGCAGCATCCGAGAAGCAGGAGAATCAATGTTTCAGGCAAAAGCCCTTCATCAGGAATTCTAATCTTGACTCTAATCTCCAGCATCTGCAGTACCCACTTTCGCTCCCAAGAGCTATAGTCTACAAAGCATCTAATATTACTCCTTATATGTTGAAGAGGGCTTTTAGGCCTAGCAGTCAAAGGTTTTTCCTTGTCTGTAACAAATCGTTAATTATTTTCTTTGTTTCTCATCCTGTTGATTTAAAAAAGCAATTGGTGTGATAATTGCTCAGTAAAGTTGATGCAGGAGACTTTTTTTGGATATTCAGCATTAATAGGCTTGTTTTCCTTTGACAACAAAGGTAAGAGAGTGGAGTCATAGACTCAACAGGATGCACCAGTGGAAATTTTCAACTAGAAGTCTTCAGTTCTAATTGATGTTACCTGGGCAGTTCCAACTGGCTCAGAATTCCAATCGAGATTCCCAGTTTTGCAATGGCACCTACATTTCCCATCTGACCCCGACAGAATCTAGTTCAAAATAAGAGTTGGCTTGCTCATTAGTTCAACTGGGATCATTAGCCACTTGGAATGCTTTGACTGAAAGCAAATTAAACCAACTGGTCCAACGTGCAAATGTGAAGTCATGCCAGGGACACCAGTTTCTGGTCTGACTTGTCAGTTATATTAAAGACAGCAGTACACCAGTGAATTCCAATTCTGAAACTCTCTCTTTTCTCGAATTTAGAAGAATGAAAGTTGATCTTATTGAAACTTTTAAGGTTCTGAGGGGTCTGTGCACACTGAGAAATCATCACATTTGGCTGAAGAGCAGAGAACAAGGGAGCATGATCTGAAAACAAGGCATTGATGGGTGGAATGGGGAAGGGGATGGGGGGGGAGGCATTGGGGAGCAGACAAATTGAGGTGACCAATGTCACGTCGACAGTTCCAGATGAACAGATCGAGTACAGGTAAACAGCCAGAGGGAGGGGTCCAGGCAGATGGAGATCGTTGGAGGCAAGTGAAAGGGTCTGTGGGAAGTGGAAAAGACTCCTGTCCAAAGAAATGGGCAAAGAGGTGAAGGCAGTGGAAGAAAAGTTCAACATCATGTTCTGCCCAAAATTCATACAGGTTCACACAGAGGGATAAAACTGAGACCTTTGCTGAAGACAGAACGCTCAGCATCAGAGAGTGGAAGGTCAGATGGGAAAGTGAAAACACAAGAGGTAGGGTTGGGAGAGGCAATCCAGTCAGAGTGAAGAGGAAGGGAGGAAAGTTCCAGAGGGCCATCTCCCATAGTTCAGCCCTCCCCCACCACTCCCTTCCCTTCCACAACAGGGATCAGATCTCCATAGTCCTCACCTACCATCCCACCAAGATCCACTTTCAGAGAATCATTAGCCGTCATTTCCGCCACCTTCAATGGGATGTCACTGAGTGATCGCTACTCTCTGTCCACGAAGAAGGCCCTGAAGCTTCTAGTTGCCTGCCATTTTCACATGTCACTTTGTTCCCTGGCTAACATCTCTGTCTCAGGCTTGTTGCAGTGCTCCAGTGAAGCTCAGTGCAAGCTGGAAGAACAGCACCTCATTTTTGAATCAGGAACTCTACAACACTACCTTTTAAGTTCACCAACTTTAGGGCTGGAGGTACCTTCTCCCATGTCCTTATCCCAACCCCCATACACCAGGCCTTGTTACCACATGGGCTGCGTTGTTAGCCAGTAATAGTCCCCATTAACAACTATTCATTCTCCCAGGCTGACCATTATCCACTCTTTTGTCTGTCCAACTGTTCCCTCTCTTTGATTGCTATTTCTATTTATCAGTTACTCCTTACCCCCTCCCCACACGCTACCTTCTGCATAAAAAACACATTTTTCCCGAGCTACCATCTATTCTGATACCTTGATATCTCTCTGTAGATGCTGCCAGACGTGCTGAGCTTTTCCTGCGATTGTTAGTTTTGTTACAGGAAATGACAGAGTCAATAAAGATACATTAATTCCACTGGTTGGATATTCTAGAACTCGGGAGCAGAGTCGAAAAATTAAGGCCAGAACATTCAGGTAAGATGTTAGAAACATAGAAACATAGAAGGTAGGAGCAGGAGGAGGCCATTCAGCCCTTCAAGCCTGCTCCACCATTCATCACGATCATTCACCTAATCCTGTTTTCTCCCCACAACGTTTGATCCCATTCGCCCCAAGTGTTATATCTAGCCATCTCTTGAATACATTCAATGTTTTGGCATCAACTGCATCCTGTGGTAATGAATTCCACAGACTCACCACTCTTTGAGTGAAGAAATGTCTCCTCATCTCCATCCTAAATGGTCCACCCTGAATCATCAGAGTTTGACCCCTGCTTCTGGATGCACTCACCATTGAGAACATCCTCCCTGCATCTACCTTGTTTAGCCCTGTTAGCGTTGTATAAGTCTTTATGAGCTCCCCCCTCACTGTCTGAACTCCAGTGAAAACAATCCTAGCCAAGTCAATCTCTCCTCATGTGTCAGTCCTACCATCCCCAAAATCAGGCTGGGAAACCTTTGTTGCACTCCCTCAAGAGCAACAGCATCCTTCCTCAGAAAAGGAGATCAAAACTGCACACAACATTCCAGGTGTGGCCTCACCAAGGTCCTGTATAACTGCAATGACACATACCTGCTCCTGTACTTGTAACCTCTCACAATGGAGACCAACATCCCATTTGCCTTCTTTACCACCTGCTGCACCTGCATGCTTACCGTCAGCGACTGGTGCACCAGGACACCCAGGTCCCACTGCACACTCCCCTCTCCCAATCTACACCATTCAGGTAGTAACCTGCCTTCTTGTTTTTGCTTCCAAAGTGAATAACCTCACATTTATCCATATTACATTCTATCAGACATTGATTTGCACACTCACCCAACCTGTCCAGATCATGCTGAAGGATCTTTGTATCCTTGTCAAAGTTCACCCTCCCATCGAACTTGGTATCATCTGCTAACTTTAAGATGTTACATTTTGTTCCCTCATCAAAATCATTAATATACATTGTGAATAGCTGAGGTCCCAACACTGATCCCTGTGGCACCCCACTCGTTACTGCCTGCCAATTTGAAAAGGATCCATTATTTCTGATTCTTTGTTTCCTCTCTGCCAACCAGTTTTCTAACCATCTCAATCCACATTCCCCCCAATTGCATGCACTTAAATCTTACATAATAACCTCGTTTGCAGGAATTTGTCAAACATATTCTAAAAGTCCAAATGTACCACATTGATTGGCTCCCCTTGTCAACTCTACTAGTTCATACAGGCATAGACACATAGAGATGTATAGTATGGAAACAGACCCTTCGGTCCAACTCATCCATGCCAACCAGATACCCTAACCCAATCTAGTCCTATTTGCCAGCATTTGGCTCATCTCCCTCTCAACCCTTCCTGTTCATATACCCATCCAGATGCCTTTTAAATGCTGTAATTGTACCAGCCTCCACCACTTCCTCTGGTAGCTCATTCCATACACACACCACCCTCTGAGTGAAAACGTTGCCCCTTAACCCCATTTGCTAAAGCTAACTCATGCCCTATTTTTGCTCTCCTGATTTTCCTCTTAAGTATGCTCCTACTGTCTTTATATTCTTCTACGGATTATGTCGATCTCTCTTATCTATACCTGACATGTGCTTCCTTCATTTTCTTAACAAACCCTCAATTTCTCTCGTCATCCAGCATTCCTTACACCTACCAGCTTTTCCTTTCACCCTAACAGGAATGTACTTTCTCTGGACTCTCGTTTTCTTATTTCTGAAGGCTTCCCATTTTCCACAGGCTTCCCTGTGAACATCTGCCCCCAATCAGCTTTTGAAAGTTCTTGCCCAATACCATCAAAATTAGCCTTCTTCCAATTTAGAACTTCAACTTTTAGGTCTGGTCTATCCTTTCCCATCACTATTTTAAAGCTAACAGAATTATGGTCGCTGGCCCCAAAGTGCTCCCTCACTGACTTGATGTCCAAAGGGAGCTGGGTGTCCTTATTCATCAAAAAGGTATGAAGTAACTGGGGTCCTAAAAGCTACCTGTAGGTCAGCAAGTAACTAGGATGGCTAATGATATGATGGCCTTCATTACAAGGGACTACAGCACAAGAGGTCTTGATGTATCTATATAGAGTCTGGTGAAACCATGCCTGCAGCCTGGAGCTTTGGTTTTCTTACTTAAGAAAAGATACACTTGCCATAGGAGTGAAATGATGAGGTTAACCCTGGAATGGCAGGACTGCCTTAGAGATTGAAGAATTGGGTGTGTATTCTGTCGAGAGCTTCCAAGAATGAGAGATGATCTGACTGAAACTAAGGAAGTTTTTCTTGGAAAATTGCTCAAGAACAAAGATGACTTAAATCCACTCCGGGGTTGTGGGTCCTAAAGTGACTAAACAATCCAATTTTGGATTTTCACACCCTACCACAGGTGGGTTGGTGAATGGGACACTGAGATTGCACACTCCTTTCACAGTATACACTTGGCCTTTAACTGGGTCCATCAGAGATGTCCGAGATGGTTGGCAGCTTCATGGATGTTTCTTCTTCTGTCTGGGTGTCTTGGACAAGGATTGGACATGTTGTATGTATTCAGGGAGGTTTTGAGGATATCCTTGAAACGTTTCCTCCACCCTCTTGGCAATCGCTTGCCATAATGCACCTTAGAGAAGCGAGCTTGTTTTGGAAGCCTCATCTAGCTGATCAACAGTAAACCTCAATACTGGCGATATTAGCCTGAGTGAGGATGCTGATATTGGAGCACCTATCCTGCCATTGGATTTTCAAAAGCATCATGGTTATATTTTGCAGGGATTTCGATGTCTGCTGTACATTTTCCAAGTCTCCAATGATACTGCTGGACAGGTAGCACTACTGTCCTGCAGACCACTAGCTTGTCAAACACTCTCTTGCGTACTGATAAAGACTGTGCTGGCATACTGGTAGCAATGTTGAATTTGATCATTGAAGTAGCCTGTTGTTAAAAAGGAGGCTTCCAAAGTATGAAAATTGATCCAGGTTGTCCAGTAGCTTGTTGTGGAACTTGATAGTTAAAGGATAGGATCTCTCAGGAGCAAGTTGGTACAGAATAGTTTAGCCTCAGATTTATTCTCTCACACACCTCCATGAATATGTTAATGATGGATTGGAGCTTAATCTATGAATGTGCACATACACACATTGTCTCGTACTGCAATTCTTGGTGGCCTTGATTCTGAACATGTTGAACAGCTTTCCACTTCTCCATTCTAGTGAGTCATGGATATAGAGTGGTGGGTTGTGACAAGGAAGAGAGAGAGAAAAAAAGGTGGTGTGATATTCGGCCTTGCTTGACTTAGTTTCCATATGTATTGGGTCTGTGGTGATCTGTTGGTGAGGCTCAAGGTAGGACCATGTCCACTGTGCTTCTTGCTGAACAGAATCTACATTGTGAATCCTTTGTGAGTACTTCAGCCACTGGGAAAAGATGATCAAGGAGGATTTTTGCAATGTCGCAAGCTATGACATGGTAGATGCAGGGAGGATATTTGCTCGACCTGTTAAGTCGAGAATCAGGTAACACATTCAGAATAAAAACCAAGATATTTAAGACTGAGATGAGATTAAACTTCTTGACTCAGTGATGATCAGCATAGAATTCCAACAGATTTGTCAAGCATGATCTTCCCCCTAGAAAACACCTCGACACACAAATGGTGGTAGATGTTTGGAACAAGTGGCAGCTGATGCTGGATTAGTTGTTAATTTTAAATTTGAGATCAACCATTTTTTTCAGAGGGTTGGGAATTGTTGTAGTTTTCCACCATCAAGACTATGGATCTCGCCGATGGATTTTACTCCAGGCTGAGGCAAGGACTGATTCGGAATTGAAGAAGGGCTTATGCCCTAAACGTCGATTCTCCTGCTCCTTTGATGCTGCCAGACCTGCTCCGCTTTTCCAGCAACACATTTTTAAGCACTGATTCGGGATAGTCAACATGGCTTTGTACATGGGAGATCATGTCTTTTGGGAGATTGAGTTTTTTGAGGAAATAACAAAGAAGATTGATGAGGGCCGAATGTTAGATGTGATCTATATGGACTTCAGTCAGGCGTTCGACAAGATTCCCATGGGAGACTGATTAGCAAGGTTAGATCTCACGGAATACAGGGAGAACTAGCCATTTGGATACAGAACTGGCTCAAAGGTAGAAGACAGAGGGCGGTGGTGGAGGGTTGTTTTTCAGACTGGAGGCCTGTGACCAGTGGA
>NC_057716.1:98353325-98365722 GCF_004010195.1 Chiloscyllium plagiosum
ATCGGAAAGATGTTGTGAAACTTGAAAGGGTTCAGAAAAGATTTACAAGGATGTTGCCAGGGTTGGAGGATTTGAGCTATAGAGAGAGGCTGAACAGGCTGGGGCTGTTTTCCCTGAAGCGTCGGAGGCTGAGGAGTGACCTTATAGAGGTTTACAAAATTATGAGGGGCATGGATGGGGTAAATAGGCAAAGTCTTTTCCCTGGGGTTGGGGAGGCTAGAACTAGAAGCCATAGGTTTAGGGTGAGAGGGGAAAGATATTAAAGAGACCTACAGGGTAACTTTTTCACACAGAGGGTGATATGTGTATGGAATGAGCTGCCAGAGGATGTGATGGAGGCTGGTACAATTGCAACATTTAAGAGGTATTTGGATGGTATGTGAATAGAAAGGGTTTGGAAGGATATGGGCCGGGTGCTGGCAGGTGGGACTAGATTGGGTTGGGATATCTGGTTGGCATGGACAGGTTGGACTGAAGGGTCTATTTCCGTGCTGTATATGACTCTAATAGGTTTTTGGACGAAGAAAGAATTAGCTGGTGGAGGCGAGTTAATGAGTAAGTATGAAGTTAAGATCAGTCAACATTTTAATGAATAGTGAAGCAAGCTTGAGGGTTGGGATGGCTCAGTCTACATTGATTTCTCATCTACTTATAAATAAGGTTATCGGAATCAGAAGTGGCCTTTCTTTGATGGATCCAGACAATACTTAGTGATAAGCCTGACAACACTTTATCGGCAATTTTGCAAATTGAATGAAACTTCTTGTGCATAACTGAGACTTCATGGGACTTACCCCTCATTCCCTCTTCACTGTTGAGAAAAACCCACACAGAGAGGAAAGAAGACCTTGAACAATTTTTAAAGTTATCTCATAAACAGGAAGTGCATCATTGACCAACTCTAACTGACCCTTAACTGAGAGGCTTACTCGGTCATCTCTGCAGGCAGTACTGAGTTGGGAGTCACCAGAGCTATCAAGACTGGCAGATAGATTCTATTAGTAAGCTTTTCAAGGAGGAGATCCTAGAAGAATGCACAGAATCTTTACAGTGTAGGAAACAGGCCGTTCAGCTCAACAAGTCCACTTTGACTCTCTGAAAAGTATCACACCCAGGCTCACCCTCCTATCCTATCCTATCCCCATAACTGTGCATTTAGCATGGCTAACCAACATCATCTGCGCATCCCTGGACACTACGGGCAATTTAACATGGCCAATCCACCTGAGCTGCGCATCTTTGGACTGTGGGAGGAAACTGGAGCACCCGGAGGAAACCCACGCAGACACGGGGAGAATGTGTAAACCCCACACAATCACCCTAGGTGAAATCGAACCCAGGTCCCTGACACTGTGAGGTAGCAATGCTAACCACTGAGTCACTGTACCACACCTACAGTTAAGTATAGCTTGTAGGGCTGAAAGGAACTAAGGGGATGGGGAGAAAGCAGAAACAGGGGACTGAGCTGGATGATCAGCCATGATCATGTTGAATGGCAGAACAGGCTCAAGGGGCGGAAGGGCCTACTCCTGACCCTATGTTCTGACATGTTCCTATGTCAGCCATTTAGGATTGAAACAAAGGGAAATTTCTATTTCCAAGGGCTTGAAAGGCAGAATCGCCAATTCCTGTTTTCTATGTTTCTAGATATTGTGTCCAGTTCTGGATGCTCTGTTTTAGAAAAGATTTTATTAAGCTGGAGAGAGTTCAGAAAACATTTACCAGGATGTTGTCAGGTGTGGGAGGTTTGAATTATAAAAAAAGGCTGGATAGGCTGGAACCTTTTTCACTGAAGTGTAAGGGGTGGCGAGGTGACTTTACAGAAGTTTATAAAATAATGAGGAGTATAAACGAGTTAATGGTTGTTGTCTTTTCCCTATGACAGGGGCTTTCAAGACCAAGGGGGCACATTTTTAATGTGAGGGGAGAGAAATTTTAAAAAGACATGAGGGGCAATTTTTTTTACACAGAGGATGATTCACGTGTGGAATGATCTTCCTGAGGAAGTAGTGGATGTGGGCACAGTTACAATGTTTAAAACACATTTGGCTAAGTACATGAGTTTGGAGGGATATGGGCAAGGAGCAGGCAGGTGGGACCAGTTTAGTTTGGGATTATGTTTTGTGGGAAACGAAGCTCACTGTTCAATTATTTCAGTCTGAGTCAAATTCTGAAGCAGTCTTTATTCATACGTTCTTGCAAGCCCCGGTGACCACAAAGTAGGCACACTTCTGAATAATTTTATTGCACATTTATACAGTTTTCTATGAGCCCCTCTGTACCTCCCCTTTTGCGTCGTATGTGACAGTTGTATTGCTCTGTGCAGCTGCTAATCTAATCGGTTTACCACATCAGTCTGTGGCCTGTTGTTAACGTGCAACCCCCCCACTTGATAGCTGGGTCTTATTACTTTTGCTGACGCAACACTGGGTCTTATTTGGTTACCTTGTTCATACTAACTCCCTATGTGCGTGACAATTGCAACTGTCATGTCAATACATCTGTTTCTACTTGTCGACCACCTCTCTTTATGGTTAGTTATTTCTTGGTATATACCCTCATGATTCCGCCTTGCGAGTTTTGCAGAAACAACATTTGCAAGCACCTCTCACATGTTTGGCATGGACTGATTGAAGTGAAATATCTGTTTCTGTGCTGTATGACTCTAAGACTCTATGACCCCACTGTCACTGTCACTATCATTGAGGCAAGTTTTCAATTCCAGATATTAATAAGCAAGTTTAGATTCCACCAGCTGCCAAATCCCCAGAGGGTTAAGCAGGACTCTCTGGATTGGCATTTCCACTACATCATGCCTTACCCTTCCAGAATAGAAATTGTTCTGTTCCCTGCACCTCTGACTTTGAGGAAAGAGAACCATCATCATGACAATGGTTTTGAACCTAGTTAGGAAGTGAGGAGCACAGACTGTACCTCAATCTTAAAAGCTTCCAATCATCTGAGAAATAGGTGGAATTCTGCAGGACAACTAACTGGGATAATGACCATTAAGGTGTGCAATAATTTTAGCACCTTTGAGCTTTCAGGAATGAACACATAAATGTTAGACATTCTTGTGAACACATTAAAACACCAAATAAAATTTTTATTGAATCAATTTTAACTGCTGTTTAATGCACTTCCTGTACATTAAAAGTAATTTCACCTCCTTTACCCAATAGTTTACAGATATTAGCAGTGAATTTATTGAACCAGAATCTCCCATTGCAAGAGAGAATTAAAAATAGAGGAGAAAGAAATGCTCAATTCACCAGTTAACAATCTATTCAAAAATAAGAATTAACTTGCCTTTATATAATGCCTCAGAACATCCTAAAGTGCTTTATAGCCCAATGAACTGCTTTTGAAATAGGTCATGTTGCAACATAGGAAATGTAACAGCCAATTTGTATACAGCAATGTCACATAGAAGAAGGGCTCATGCCCGAAACGTCGATTCTCCTGCTCCTTGGATGCTGCCTGACCTGCTGTGCTTTTCCAGCAACACATTTTCAGCTCTGATCTCCAGCATCTGCAGTCCTCACTTTCTCACACAGAGAATAGTCTGACAATCTTTTAGTGCTCAGTTTTAAGGGATAGCTGTTGACCAGGTTGAGAGTCAAACTCGGAGAAAGTGAGGTCTGCAGATGCTGGAGATCAGAGTTGACAGTGTGGTGCTGGAAAAGCACAGCAGGTCAGGCAGCATCCGAGGAGCATAAGAATCAATGTTTCGGGCCTAAGCCCTTCATCAGGAATGAGAGGGAGACTCTCCCAGCCTTTGTCAGAATAGTGCCATGGGAATCTCTAACCTGAATGTGGAAGTGATGCTTTGGTTTATACCTCATTCAAAAGACAGAACGTCCAGCGTGCATTGTCTTGTGTCTTACGGTCATTATGTTGGCGCATGCTTAAAAGGCACATCCATGGTAATATCAATATGTCCCAGAATGTGTTGCAAGGGTATAATGGCTCATACTCCATCTTACTTAGATTACTTAAAGTCTTAGGGTGGCATGGTGGCTCAGTGGTTCGCACAGCTGCCTCACAGCTCCAGCCTCAGGTGATTGTTTGTGTGGTGTTTACGCATTCTCCCCGTGTCGACATGGGCTTCCTCTGGTTCCTTCCACAGTCCAAAGATGTGTGGGTTAGGAGGATTGGCCATGCTAATATACCTATAGTGTCCAGGAATGTGCAGGCTAGGTGGGTTAGTAATGGGAAATGTAGGGTTACAAGGGTAGACCGGCAGGTCTGTGTGGGATGCTGTTCAGAGGGTCAGTGTGGACTCAATGGGCTGAAAGGCCTATTTGCACATTGTGGGGATTGTATGACAGTCTACTGGAAGCTCTGTTGTAATTGTTAACCCAGACACTTAAATAGAATATTTGCAGTCACCTGTAATACATGCCTGTTGGCATTTATTTGGGAGTGGATATTGTGGTATTCTTCTGTTACTCCCAAATTCTTATGTTACAAGGGGATAACATAACACTTTGCTACATGAGGTAAAGCATGTTGTTAGAGGAAACAGTCTCACCACAGTGTAGGATATGTATTCAGTCCTGTACTGAATGTACCATGGATCAAGTATCATCCTGTATTATGTGCCCAAGCCTCTGGTTTGGAGCTTGAACCCCCGAGTGCCTGCTTTTGAAGCAAGTGGCTCAGATAAGAGGATTGCTTTCACAGGACACAACCAAGTTGCAAATGTTATTTGTTTTATTTTGCATTTTTTAATCAAGCTAAGTTCATTAGGACCTTGAAGCACTATCTTATTATAGAGGTGTTATAAACGTATCATTGCACATCACAAATGAATGTGCGCCAGCCTTCAGAAGAAAAGAATCTTTCCAGGTGCGTGCTATTAAATCTTTTATATCGGTCACTGTGAAGTCTGGCTTGCTGCCTTGTTACCTCGGCTATGCCAATGCTCACTGGGCTGGCCTCCCACATTTTACCCTCTGTCGCAAATCATTGCTTTATAATAAAAGCATAAAAAAAAGGGTTCTGAGAAAGAGTCATTCTGCATTCAAATCATTAATTCTATTTCTCTCCAGAGATGCTCACAAACCTTGCTGAGTTTCTCCAGCATTTGCTGTTTCTTATTGTTTCATAAGTCTCCTTGAATGTGTGTTGAGACGCTTTATTGCATTAGAAAATGCCATATAACTGCAAATTGTTACTAAAAGTAGGGAAGTGTAAATTTAAAGCCATCAAAAATCTATAGCTGTGCCCCATTTAGACTAACTAACTGCTCTGCTTGCTGACCTACAGTATTAAATTTCATTCTGAAGTTTAACATTTCCTTCCTGATTATCACTTCCGTGCAGAAGACATGGTCTCGCCCTTTCTCTATAATCTTCTCTAGCCTCCAAACTATCTACACTTCTCTCATTCTGGCCTTGAGAATATCCTGATTGTAATTGCTCCAGCTTTGCTGGTCCTGTCTTCAACTGTTAAGGTTCCAAACTGTGGAATTCCCAGACTAAGCTCTCTGCTTCTTGAGCTCTCTATCCTTCGTCAAACATGTCGCCCAAAACTATTCCTGTTGAAGGGCTTATGCCCAAAACATTGACCCACCTGCTCCTCGGATGCTGCCTGACCTGCTGTGCTTTTCCAGTGCCACACTGTTCGACCCCAAAACCTATCACTTTGACCAAGCTTTCTCAATATGTTAAAATGTCAAAGTTTGTGCTATTATGTACACTGATTGTGCACAAGGTTATTGAGATGATTTGGGTGGCATGGTGGCTCAGTGGTTAGTAGTGCCACTTCATAGCAATAGGGACCTGGGTTCAACTCCAACCATGGCAACCATCTGTGTGGAGTTTGCACATTCTCCCTGTGTCTGTGGGTTTCCTTCGAGTGCTCTGATGTCCTCCCACAATCCAAAGATGTGCAGTTTAGGTAAACTGGCTGTGCTAAATTGCCCATAATGTTCAGGGATATGTAGGTTAGCTGCATTGGCCAGAGGTAAAAATGGGTCTGGGTGGGGTTCCTCTTCGAAAGTTCAGCATGGACTTGTTGAGCCAAAGGGCCTGTTTCCACATTGTTGGATTTCTATGCTTTATAATAAGTGCCACATATCGACAAACTGTTGTTAAAAATAATTGTTGTATTGCCAGACCATAGGGGCTGCTCTCTCAATAGAGAGAAGCAACTGGTGGTGATTTAACCTGAGGGCCACCAAACCTAGAGGTGAGGGAAGAGGCTCAGTAGGATGGTCCTTCATGGTATCCTCAGACTGGTGAGGGGAATTGAACCTATGCTGCTGATATAATATTGCTCTGTAAACCAGCAATTCAGCCAACTGAGCTAAACCAATTCCCAGGCACTAAAAATAGTAAAGTGTGAGAAAATGGTGGGTGACAATTCTTATTTAGGTTGATTTCTGTTGGAACCATTTGTATGTCTTGGGTACATTCACTGCCACCAATCCTCCTTGATTGTAGCAATCTAAGTTATTGACATTTTGTGCGGAAGAATACTCACACAAACTATTTGGCAGAATCCTAGCTCAATCTTGATGATACCAGTAAACAGGTTTTATTTAGTAGCTGATTACAACGTATCTGAGATTCACAATTGTGTCTTGTGGGATTATTAGGCTCAAGTGAAGAGTAAGTATACATTATTCCGATAGCTGCAAGCTGTTCATACTAAGAACGAACAGTAAAATACTATACATTCCCTGGTGTAAACATACGGAACTACTCGGAGATAGGGAGAGTTATGGTTGATTCTTACAAAGAATATTCTTGATATTTTCTAATCAACTTAATCTGTGATGTTTCTAGAGTCATAGAATCACACAGTACAGAAAAGACCCATAAGCTCATCAAGTCTGTACCACCAAAAATGCACTAAATCTGCATGAGAGGGATATGGACCAAACAACAGGCAAATGGGTCTAGTGTAGTTTGGGATTATGTTCGGTATGGACTGGTTGGACTGAAGGGTCTGTTTCCATGCTCTATGACTCTTTGGTCCTACTTTCCCACACCAGCTCTATAGCCTTAAATGTTATGACACTTCAAGTGCTCATGCAAGTATAGCAAACTTTTTATTAACAGGCGCCTATGGAACTAGGAGTGGGCTGTTTGTTTGGAGCTTGAACATTCTCCCTGTGTCTGTATGGGTTTCCTCCCACAGTCCAAAGATGTGTAGGTTAGGTGGATTGACCATGGGATATGCAGAGTAATAGGATAGAGGGGTGGGTTTGGATGGGATGCTCTTTAGAAGGTCAGTGTGGACTCAATGGGCCGAAGAAGGTTCACTGGATTCTAAACATTAACTCTGCTTTCTGCCCACACAGATCTGCTGAGTTTTTCCAGCATTTTCTGATTTTGTTTCTGATAGCCACTCTTTTTTTTCTTATACCTTTGTCTCTCCAGGTGGTGGAGAACATAGACTTGGAAGATGACTGCCACATACCTTGTAGATGCTGCCACTGTGCATCATCAGTGGGAGGAAGTGGATGTTGAAGTTGGTGAATGGGATGTCAAGATGATGTCAACATTCTTTCATGTTTATGGAGTGCACCCATTCAGGCAAATGGACAGTATTCAATCACACTCCTGACACGTGTCTCCCAGATGGTGGGATATTCTCCGCAGAATTCCCAGCTTTTGATATTCTTTCATCGCCATGGAATGTATACTATGTCTTATGACTGTCTTGTGAGGAGTGCTTGAGTAGGTTGGGCTTGTACTTGTTGGAATTTGGAAGAACAAGAAGCAACTTTGTCAAACTATACAACATTCTTAGGGGATCTGACAAGGTAAATGTGGAAAGATTGTTACCCCCCCTTGTGGGAGTGTCTCGAACCAAAGGGCATCAACTCACTATAAGGGACCACCATTTAGGACCGAGTTGAGGAAGAATTTCTTCTCTCAGTGGGTAGTGAATCTGTGGAAGCCTTTACTGCACACTGCCATTGAGGCTGAGTCATTAAGCATATTCAAGTCTGAGACAGTCAGATTTGAAATCTGTAAGGGAATCTGGGGATTTCAGGAAGTGGAGTGGAGGGCATGCCCCTGTCTGCGTCAATTCAGCTGAGGTGGAGATGGTTGAGATGGTTCCTAGGAGTACTGATCACGAGTAATCTGTTCTGGTCCACCCACGTTGACTCCCTAAGTCAAGAAAACACAGCAATGCCTCTACTTCCTCAGGAGGCTAAGGAAATTCAGCACATCCACAAGGACTGCTACTAATGTTTATGATGCACATTAGGAAGCAGCCTATTTTGGATGCATCACAGCTTGGTATGTCAATTGGTCCTCGCAAGATGAAACAAAACTATGGTGGGTCATGACTACAGCCCAGTCAGTCACACAATCCAGCTACCCATCCATTGACTCCATCTATACTTCCCGCTGCATCGGGAAAGCAACCAACATAATCAAAGACCCCTCCCATCCTGGTTATACTCTCTTCCACCCTCTTACATCAGGCAGAAGATATAAAAGTTTGTATACACATATGAACAGTTTCAAGAACTGCTTCTTCCCCGCTGTTATCAGACTTTTCAATGGGCATCATTAATGTTCATGTTGATCTCTTTCTGTTCCTTCTCAGCAGCTGCAACATTCTCTCCTGCTGTTACCCTGATGCACTTGTGTAGTACGGTCTGCCTGTAAACCACGTTAAGACAACACTTTTCACTGCACCTTGGTACACGTGATAGTAATAAATTAAATCGAATCAAAAGCACAAAAAATCAAAATTCACCATCTCATGATTTTGATCTTCCACCTCAAAGGTGATGATATTCAATTAATCCCTTTTCTTGTCTCTTCCAAAAATGCATGACTTTGTAGCAGATTGCTCATGTGGAGTGGGAGGCAAAGAGTAAAAGTGAAGCAGATATTCGGCAGATGCGTTGCTTCTTCACGTGCATTGACAAATACTTTGTCGATTGATATTGATTTTGCATCTTGCACACTTCAGATGGACTTTCCGATCATTAAAAGATCTGGGCTTTAGGCTCAGCTGAATACAAGACAGCCCCAGTTCAGGTAAAAATTAAAACTTACTTCCTAATTTAGGCTGGCACTCCAGTATAGGAATGGTTCAACAATTGCCTTAAACATAAGACATGTTCATTTATCTGGGAGTGAGACCTTGCAGTGCTCAAACTGCCTGCTGGCTTCCCTCCATCACAGCAATGATTCTGTTTGTGGCTGAGGCCAGAAAGAGGGGGCACTTTTTTTAAAATTAGGTGTCACCCTTTCAGGACAGAAATTAAGGGAATTTTTTTTCTTTCTTAGGGGATTGTGTGACTTTGGAACTCTCTGCTCCAGAAAGTAGCGCAGGCAGAGTCATTGAATGTTTTTAAGACAGAGATTCTTGTTGGGGAGGGGAACCAAAGCTTAGAGAGTGTAGATGGGAATGTCGAATTTGAAATGCAAACAAATTATCTTATTGAATATTGATTCTGGCTCAAAAGTCCAAAAGATTACTTCTGCTTTCAATTCATATGTTCATATTGCTTCAAAGAGCCAGTAAGTAGTTGATTGTGAAGTATTTTGCAATGTTGTAAAGATGTGTAAGGTGCCATATTAATGCAAATTGTAATTGTTGCCAGGAGTGGTGACCCTCACTTCCTCCTCTCTGTGTTGTCATACCTCACTGGAGTAATGTGCTGAAATTGAAATCCTTTTGCTATAATAAAGCTATAGATTAGATTACATACAGTGTGGAAACAGGCCCCTCAGCCCAACAAGTCCACACTGACCCTCTGGAGAATAACCCACACAGACCAATTTCCCTAACTAAAACACCTAACACTCTGGGTAACTTAGCATGGCCGATTCACCTAAGCTGCACATCTTTTGGAACGTGGGAGGAAACCCATGCAGGCAATGTGTAAATTCCACACAGACAGTCACCTGAGGTGGGAATTGAACCCAAGTCCCTGGCGCATTGAGGCACCCTCATTAGGCCAAGTGGCTTGTTTCCATACTGTAGGGATTCTATGATAGATTTTATAAACGTTTGCAAAATGCTCCTAGTTCCCTGTCTATAGACCCAGGTTGACAGGGAGCACGGGTAAGGTTTCTGTGCTTAACAAGGATTACTATTGACTACAAATGAATACTATTTTTGTTTTATTTGTTCGTACAATGAGGGCATCACTGGCTAGGCCAGCATTTATTGCCCATGAGGGCAATTAAGAGTCAGCCACATTGCTGTGGGTCTGGAGTCATATGTAGGTCAGACCAGGTAAGAATGGCAGTTTCCTTCCCTAAAGGACAATAGTGAACCAGGAGGGCATTTCTAACAATTGACAATGGGCTCACGTTCATCATTAGACTCTTAATTCCAGATTTTCTTTTAAAAAAACAGATTCAATTTTCACCATGGCAGGATTCAAACCTGTGTCCCTAGGACATTACCTGACTTCCTGGAGTAATAGGCCAGTGATAATACCACTAGCTAGATGAAAATAATGACGAACTGTTGACATATAACTCTATTAATCAAAATCTAACACCCCTTATAAAACTCCCGCAACATATATATACAGATAAGATACAAAGAAAATTGATGTTATGCATGAAGGAAAAACAGGGAAGGTAATTCAATGGTGCCTGACTGAGATGATCTTTTCAATCTTTGCTGTTTAATAACCTCTCTCTTCTCAATGTGCCTCCAGGGGGGTATAGTGTGATTGGCTCACAATCTATAAAGTCTCTGACGTATTGGTTAAAAGTAACAACTTACAGCAACCAGTGAGGGAAAATAAACAGGCGTTCTTCATGTTTTAGGTGTGTTTTACTGCAGAATGAAAACCCTTCATGTGGTGGTCCAAAGGCTTCTAACTAGTCTACCTGGGAGCCAATCACACGATTGTTGGCAGGCAGAAAGCCTTTCTCGTCAACAAGTGAACACAACTGCACAAACCAAACTCCCCAAACCACTACTGTCCTTTCAGATGATAGGACTATCATGATGTTCTTGGAAACCCACAAACTTTGAGCCAGCAGACGTGAGGGAATGATCATGTAATTATTGAAGAGGATCTTGTAGTTGATGAAGCAAGGAAAAAGGATGTGTGAAAGACCTGTATTCACTTTTAGAGAACATATATTTAAGGTGTCAGAAGATTAGGTTAACTGCCAAAATGCCAGAGAGTATTCTTACTTAATTTAACATAAGCCCCTGGGGGTTACTTTATCTGTGTTTCATGAGTCTACCAGCATCAAACTTCATTGACATATGATGAATCAGATAATTGCAGGTTATTTTGTAGGTGGATCTACTACATGTACATGTGACTTTTTAAGATGTTAACGTTGTCTGGTTCAGTCAAGTGATTTATTACAGTTGAACATTAAGGAGACTGTTGTCGGTGAAATAGATACTTATGCTCCACGACCAAACCTGATGGGGTGTTTGAACATGTGTAATTCAAGGGCTACGTTGAGCTTTCCTCAGTATTACCCAAACTGTCTCACATAATATTGAAAATTAACCATGGATTCCATAATTTATAAGTGGTAGGATTCCTTCTTCACATTTCTAATGTCTAAGGTACTGACTAAGGAGTTTATTATCTGTTTTGTCATTTGTGTGGGAGGCCAAACTCTATTTTGTCTTGAAAACGACTGCTACTCAAGTCCACTGTCTCTGGCCCTGGCCCCAGGTGAGATAGTGAGATGATCAAGTTACTGGATTAGTGGTGCTGGAAGAGCACAGCAGTTCAGGCAGCATCCAAGGAGCTTCGAAATCGACGTTTCCAGCTCACTCTCTCAGTGGAGCAGGTAAGGCAGTGGCTGCTTGAAGGCTCGGTGACATTTATTTAACGGTTTAAATTTGAAAGTTTTTTTTTAAAAAAAGCGCAGAGTGGACCCGGAAGCTGGTGTAGCGCAAGCTTACCTGGGTAGGTTTTTTTTCCCTATAAAATTGCGCAGGAGAGGAACCCGAGGCACTACTGAGGTAGTGCCTCCCACCCACCCTCCTCCTCTAACCTAGTAATATGGCCCGTTGTGGTAAGTAGGTAAGTGCTGCATTTTGCTTGTTCTATTCTTTAGATCTAGTTTTTTTTAAAGGTTAATTTTAGAGGGATGGCAGTGAAGGCAGTGCAATGTTCCTCTTGCAACATGTTTGAGGTGAGGAATGCCATGGACGTCCCTGCTGATTACACTTGCAGGAAGTGCACCCATCTCCAGCTCCTCCAAGACCGTGTTAGGGAACTGGAGCTGGAGTTGGATGAACTTAGGATCATTCGGGAGGCAGAGCGGGTCATAGATCGGAGCTTTAGGGAAGTAGTAACTCCAAAGATGGCAGATAGATGGGTGACAGTGAGGGGGACTGGGAGGAAGCAGCCAGTGCAGGGACCCTCTGCGGCCATTCCCCTCAAGAACAAGTATACCGTTTTGGATACTTGTGGGGGGGA
>NC_057716.1:98368536-98394538 GCF_004010195.1 Chiloscyllium plagiosum
AACCGAATAAAGATTCGTGCACCTTGTGTCTTTTCACTGTGTCTCGCATCTACACACACACAACATGGGTGCTGGGGAAAATAAGCTCTACCGCAGTAAGGTCGTAGTGTGGGAGTTTAATTAAAAAATAGGGGTGTCAGAGAATCTGTTCACTCTGAGAGCTGGCTCTGAGAAAGCCAGACCAGTGTCAAGTACTATGCACGTATAAGTAAAGGGTGACTTGGTGATGGGATACCAGCCTCTGTGGAGTTATTTTAATAGTAACAAGAGAACGTAAATGCTCCTGAAGAAATTCACTCGTATTTGATTGTCTTTGATGTCTTTGATTTGGGGTAAGCATTTCTCACACCATGTCATTATTTGGAAAGCTTGATTTGTTACTAGTTACCATGCCCCTATAGTGCTTTTCTCATATGGTGAAAGCCTGATTCTCCCATTCTTTGGAGATGGAAGGATGTGGAGGCACTGGAACGGGTGCAGAGGAGGTTTACCTGGATGTTGCCTGGTATGGTAGGAAGTTCGTATGAGGAAAGGCTGAGGCACTTGGGGCTGTTTTCATTGGAGAAAAGAGGGTTTGGGGGTGACTTGGTAGAGGTGTACAAGATGATTAGGGGTTTAGATAGGGTTGACCGTGAGAACCTTTTTCCACGTATGGAGTCAGCTATTACGAATGGGCATAGCTTTAAATTAAGGGGTGGTCGGTATAGGACAGATGTTAGGGGTAGGTTCTTTACTCAGCGAGTCGTGAGTTCATGGAATGCCCTGCCAGTGACAGTGGTGGACTCTCCCTCTTTATGGGCATTTAAACAGGCATTGGATAGGCATATGGAGGATAGTGGGCTAGTGTAGGTTAGGTGGGCTTGGATCGGTGCAACATCGAGGGCCAAAGGGCCTATACTGCGCTGTATTTTTCTATGTTCTATGTTCAATACAACAGATCCACAAACAAAAACTCACTCTACCACTGAGGTTCAGCAGCACCTGTGTGGACCATCGCCATGATACACTGCAGAAATTCACAAAGGCTCCTTCAAAAACCACAACCACTACTGTTTAGAAAACAAGGCCAATCAATACATGGGAACATCACCACCTGCATGTTCACAAATGTCGAAATAAAAACCAAAAGAACTCTGAATGCTGCAAATCAGAAACAAGAACAGAAATTGTTGGAAAAGCTCAGCAGGTCTGGCATGAGCTTTTCCAGCAATTTCTGTCTTTGTTTAGTTCATTAATGTCCTTTAGGGAAGGAAACTGCCATCCTTACCTGGTCTGGCCTACATGTGACTCCAGACCATCAGCAATACGGTTGACTCTAAACTGCCCTCTGGGAAATTTAGGGATGGACAATAAACATTGACCAGCCAGCGAGGTCCTCGTCCTGTGAATGAATAAAGAAAAAAAATGCTCCCTTCCAACTTCAGTGCTCTCTATAAGAGCTCAGTATTCACAGCTTGGTAGATATATACATTGTCTTAAGACCATGATAGAGATTCTAATCCCTTCCAATTCTCCTAATAGAATCATTAGACACTGACAGCATTATTACAACATTATAAATCATCATCATACATTTTACTGATACTTCCTTACTCTACAATATCCACTCCTCCTACTTGATGATATAGCCATAGAATCATACTGTACAGAAATAAGCCATTTGGCCCATTCTGCTTTTGGAAGGAACTGTACAATTTAATCCCACATCTCCGCTTTCCCCTCAGTATCCTGCAAATCAATTATTTTCTTAATACATGTGGCAATCCTCCAGGATGCAACTCCTTGGATCAAACATCACAGCCTATATGATATGGTCTGCTCATTGATTTCAACCCCAGTGAGAAGCCTCCTAAAGGATGCCTACCTTGAAGAAGTTCTCCTCCTCTCTCTGCAAGGACAAGCATCATTCCTGATGAAGAGCTTATGCCCAAAGCGTCGATTTTCCTGCTCCGCGGATGCTGCCTGACCGGCTGCGCTTTTCCAGCACCACATTCTCGACTCTGATCTCCAGCATCTGCAAGTCCTCACTTTCCCATGACCTGACAGCTGCACTATATGTTGGCTCATTTTAGCAAACTTTCAAATCGTTAGATTTAAAGCCATTTGGGTCGATGGAGAGAAAGAGGGAATGTGACATTGAGATAGAGGATCAGCCATAATCATGTTTAATACTAGAGCAGGCTCAAAGGGCTGAATGGTCTATATTTTAAATGCAATTTGAAGGCAGATTTAGCCATGCATGTAATTGACAATGTAAAAGCTTATTTGTGGGATACTGATCAGGATTATTCTATCCTTTTTCTCCTGTCTCCTCTTGCTTCAAATCCACATCCTACAATACTTCAGCATCTTTGTTATTTTCACTAATGACTAAACACACCAGGAGATCTGTGTTACCAAGTGGCTCACAATTTTCCTAGACTTCCCATTGACATGTAATGATCAGATTAAAAGGCATCTGAGGAAGATTATTGACTTCTTTAGCCCGTCTTAACACACTGGAGAGCATCGATTTTCACAAACCGCAACACAGATCTCTGTGTTTAGAAATACACTGCAGTCAGAGAAGCGCAACGCTCTGCCTCAATCTCTTACTCTTTACGTCATTCTTCATATGTCGTGCCCACAGAGCTCTAAGGCTGCTGAAGTAGAATATATGCACAGATATATGTATGGTTATATCCAGACTGTAATCTGGGTCTCAGTTTGGGAGTAGATCATTACGGCCCTCAAACCTAATGTCTCATTCAATCAAATTTTTGCTGATCCATTCCTGGAAAACATCTGCCTTCCTTAACAGTGTAATGTTGGGAACTTTTGCCACCACTTCTGGTCTGGACTCCACAAACCAGGTGGAATGTTTCCTGCATCGTGTCTATCCAGCTTTGTGAGAGTTTTATATGTTTCATATGTTAGATATTTTAGTGCAATGTAACTAACACATTATTATGGAAGGAATGAACTTGCATTTATATAGTACCTTCAGTATTACCCAATTTTTAATTCATTCAATGGATGCAGGCATCATTGGCTTTGCCAGCATTTATTTTCTATTCCAAACTGCACAGAGAGTCATTAAAAGTCAACCACATTAGGCAGCATGGTGGCTCAGTAGTTAGCACTATTGTCTCACAGTGCCAGGGACCCGAATTCGATTCCAGCCTCAGACGACTGTCTGTGTGGAGTTTGAACATTCTCCCTGTGTCTGTGTGAGTTTGCTCTGGTTTTCTCCCAGAACCTAAAGATGTGCATGTTAGGTGAATTGGCTATGCTAAATCACCCATAGTGTGAGGTGCATTAGTCAGGGGTAGGGGAATGGGTTTGGGTGGGTTACTCTTTGGAGAGTCTGTGTGGACTTTTGGGTCAAAGGGCATGTTTCCATACTGTAGGGATTCTATAAATTGCTGTGGGTCTGGAGTCACATGTAGACCAGACCAGGTAAGGATAGCAGTTTCCTTCCCTGAAGGGCATTAGTGAGCCAGATGGGCTTTTCCAACAATGGTCCTTAATTCCAAATTTTGTTTTCTCCCTGTTGAATTTAAGACTTATCATCTGCCGTGGCGGGATTTAAACCCAGGTCCTCAGAACACAATGTGAGTCTCTGGGTTAACAGTCCAGTGATACTGTCACTCAACCATCACTACCTCTTGGTTTCAGGCCAGGCCAAAGTGCTTTGCTGCCAATGCAGTACTTTTGAACTGAAGGCATTGTTGCAATATGAGAAAATCCGGCAACCATTTTGTGCACAGCAAGAGTCCACAAACATGGTCGGCTAATCTGATTTGATGAAGGTGATTGATAAGGAATAAAAGCACTATCGAGAACTCCCGGCTCTTCTTTGCCAAGTAGCCACAGCACCTTTAATTTCCACCTGAAACAGCTGGCAGTTCTTCAGTTTAGCAGCTCTGCAGAAAGACTGCACCCAATATTGCATGCACTTTCTGGTCTCCTTCCTATTGGAAAGATGTTGTGAAACTTGAAAGGGTTCAGAAAAGATTTACAAGGATGTTGCCAGGGTTGGAGGATTTGAGCTACAGGGAGAGGCTGAACAGGCTGGGGCTGTTTTCCCTGGAGCGTCTGAGGTTGAGGAGTGACCTTACAAAGGTTTACACAATTATGAGGGGCATGGATAGGATAAATAGACAAAATCTTTTCCCTGGGGTCGGGGAGTCCAGAACTAGAGGGCATAGGTTTAAGGTGAGAGGGGAAAGATATAAAAGAGACCTAAGGGGCAAGTGTTTCACACAGAGGGTGGTATGTGTATGGAATGAGCTGCAGGAGGAAGTGGTGGAGGCTGGTACAATTGCAACACTTAAGACATATTTGGATGGGTATATGAATAGGAAAGGTTTGGAGGGATATGGGCCGTGTGTTGGCAAGTGGGACTAGAGTGGGTTGGGATATCTGGTCGGCATGGATGGATTGGACCAAAGAGTCTGTTTCCATGCTGTACATCTCTATGACTCTATGACTCTATGATTCTGACAATGCTGTACTCGCTTGGCAGATCATCACCTCAACAGACGAAGAATCGCGTTCTTCAAGTTAGCTGAACTCCACAACAGGAAAAGCAAAGTTAAATTGAGACAAG
Source organism: Chiloscyllium plagiosum (assembly GCF_004010195.1). Classification (NCBI taxonomy): domain Eukaryota; kingdom Metazoa; phylum Chordata; class Chondrichthyes; order Orectolobiformes; family Hemiscylliidae; genus Chiloscyllium; species Chiloscyllium plagiosum. The sequence continues at coordinate 98,373,128 of NC_057716.1, forward strand.
TGCATCCTTAAAAAATGCCACTCATTTGCAATGAATCATTTCTTTTGGTTTTGAAGTGTCATTTACAGATGCCTCTCACTTTGAAAAATAAACAAATTTCTATCTTTTTAATGAATTTGATTTTCCCAACCCATATTCCCTTGATGTTGACAGCTCAGAATGTGTTGATTAATAATAAGATGGAATGTGTAATATCATTACTCAAATAGGTAGAAAGTTTGCAATCCAAATACACAAGATATGAAATAGAACCAGTTGTTCCTGAAGAATTTATTATTGTGGGACATTATTATTTGCTTTTCATTTTCATTATTCCTTGGCATTTAGTAAATTGTTGTCGAATTTTAAACTTCAATAAGTCGGGATTCTTTAAACTTCAATAAGTCAGGATTCTTTCCCTGTGTATCTCAACCTGGCCCTTAGGGGTACAAGATGATTCTGTGACACTGGAGTTACAGAGAACAAGGGATTTACTTCTGATGTTGGAGAGTCACAGAGTCATATAGCACAGAAAAAGACCCTTCGGTCCAACTTGTCCAAACTGACCAGACATCCCAATCTGACCTAGTCCCATTTAGCAGCATTTGATCCACAGCCCTCTATACCCTTCCTAGCCAGATGCCTTTTAAATGTTGTAATTATACTAGCCTCCATCTCTTCCTCTGGTGGCTCGTTCCATACACACACCACCCTCTGCGTGAGAAATTCACCACTTGGGTCCCTTTTAAAGCTTTCCCCTGTCATCTTAAAGCGATGCCCTCTCGTTTTGAACTCCCCCACCCTGGGGAAAAGACCTTGACAATTCACTTTATTCATGCCCCTCGTGATTTTATAAACCTCCATAAAGTCACTCTCAGCCTCCGATGCTCCAGGTAAATCAACCCCAGCCTATTCAGCGTCTCCCTGGAGGCGCAAACACTCTGAACCTGGCAACATTCTTGTAAACATTTTCTGAACCCTCTCAAGTTTAACAACATCCTTCCTACAGAAGGGCAATGACAATTGTATACAGTATTCTAAAAATGGCCTCACCAATGTCCTGTATAGCTGCATCATGATGTCCCAACTCCTGTACTCAATGTTCCACCAATGAAGGCAAGCATGCCAACTGCTTTCTTCACCATCCTGTCCTGATCAAAGGTTATTCTTCATCCAATACCTGTCTATGTAGGTTCACTAGATTAGTTCAAGAGACGAAGGGTTTGTCTTAAGAAAAGAGACAGAGTAGTTTAGGTCTCTGGAGTTCAGGAGAATGTGAGAAGACGTAATTGAGGTATGTACGATGTCAAAAGGGATTGATAAAATAGATGTAGTGAGGACAGTTCCTCGTGTGGGACAATCCAGAATGAGAGGTCACTGTTTTAGGATAAGGTGAGGCAAAATTACATCTCTCAAAGACTCGTAAATTTGTGCAATTCGTTATCCGAGAGTGCGGTGAGTGCTGGGACATTGAATAAATTTATGAAGGGGATCGACAGATATTTAACTAGCGATGGGTTGACAGGTGTTTGAGGGCACAAAGCAGACATGTCCCCTCCAAAAACAAGAATGGCACTGGCAAATCTAGACACCCATGGTTGTCTAGAAAAATACAGGGGAAGATTAAACACAGAAAGAGGCTAATGGTAGTCTCAAAATCTCAATGTTGTAGATAGCCTAGTGGAGTATAGGAAGTGCAGGATTCAAGTTAAAAAAGAAATAAGGAAATTAAAGGAATGGCATGAAGAAATATTAGTAGGAATGTGAAAGGAAAACCGAAAGATGTTTTACCAGTTTATAAAGAGCAAAACAATAGTTAAGGGAAAAAATGGGATCTACCAAAGGTTAAGAAGGGAACTTGTTTGAAGATGCTGAGGATATGGGAAGAATTTTACATTTTTTTTTGTATCTGCTAATCTTCATAGGAAAGGGGTGATGTAAATGTTGTAATCCAACAGGAGTAGTGTGAAATGTTGGATGAAATAGTCACAATGAGAGAGGACGTGTCCGAGGAGTTGGAATCCTTGAAAGTGGATATGTCTCCAGGGCTGAAGAGTTGTTCCCAAGAATACTGAAAGAGGTCAGGGAGGAAGGAGGAGATGCTCTGAGGATTATTTTCTTCACTAGACACAGGTAATGACTGGAGGAATGGGCAAATGTGATTCCATAGTTTGAAAAGGGTACAAAGGAAATGCCAAACAATTATAGTTAAGTTAGTCTTATTTCGGTGGTGAGCAAATTGTTAAAATCAATCCTGAGAGATCGGAGAAACTGTTACTTAGAAAGGCATGGACTCATCAAGGATAGCCACCATGTCTTTGTTACAGGATCATCATGCCTTACAAATTTGATCAACTTCATTGGGGAAGTGATAAGGAGGTCCATGAGGATAGTGCAGTGGATGTTGTCTACATGGACTGTGTGCAGGAAGACGGGATTAGAAAGGGCATCTGGATCTCTTTGGTTTAGCATAGACCAGATGGGCCAAATGGCCCCATCTGTGCCGTATCATTTCCGTGGTTCTATGGTTATGCAGAGCTGACAGAAATGTGGAATTGAAGCTGAGAAGAGATTCCGCGATAATTGGGTTGAAAGGCACATCAGACATGAGGGGCTGAATGGTCTACCCCAACTCCTAACTCTTCTGTTCATGATGGCATTACAGGTTGCAGAATCTTGCTGTGCACAAATTTCCTGCCGTGTTTCTTACCTTACAATGGGGACTATTTTCAGAAGTACTTTGGTGGCTGTAAGATGCTGGAACTACCTGAGGTCCTACAAGCCACTGTAGAAATACATCTCACTCTTCTCTTTCTGAGAGAGATCTTTTAAGAGTAGTATTGAGTTACCGACCTTTCACACAGCTGCAGAGTCTTGTGGCCTGCTATAACACTACCACTCTACAACAACTTGTATTTGTATAGCACCTTTAACATTGTAACATGCCACAGGGTATTTCACAGGACCATTACCAAACAAAATCTGACACCGGCTATATAAGGTGACCAGGTGAACAAACACTTGGTTAGAGAGATAAGTCTGAAGGAAGAAGTTATGTAGATAGAAGTGAGGCCAGTGATGATTTGGAAACAAGGATGAGAAATTTAAAATTGAGTTCCTGAACCAATTTATGCCTGTGAGCACAGAGGTGATGAGTTGAAAGAAACTAGTGTAAGCCAAAGTTAACAATCAGAGAAATACAGACTTATGACAGCACTAAAGGAGACAATTCAGCCCATCAGCTCCATGAGTGAGCAATTCACCCAATGGCATCCCCTGCTTTTCCCTATAGCCTTGCACATTTTTCATTTTCAGATAACAAAGACAAATTCTCTTTCTATTCATGTTTCTGCATATCATTCATATTTTTAACATTTATCATTTCGATTGTGTTTAATATTTTTCTTCTCCATGTTTTCATCCAACACTCACATCTCCAAAGACTACAGGGCTACACTTCTGAGCTATTCCCTGTTTGAAACGCATTATTCGAGAGTGTTAGTGACAGGAGTAAAGGATTTCTTAATGCCTTTTTATAATATTCCTTCAGAAAGATGAACTATTTACTAAAACATGATTAAGTGGAAAATGCATTGAGCAATTTCATACTAACACTGCAAAAGAAGCATTATTAGGTTTTGGGCTCAACTCAAAAATAAGTTTGCCTCACAAAGACTTTAAGACGTCACTTCCAATTCCATGAGCTCACATAGTGAATTAAGGATAATGAAATCTTTTCCCCATTGAGTTATAGAAACTTATTCTTTCCTACCTAGATATACTTTTCTCTTTATATCAATCAAATGGAGTAGAAAGAAAAATCACATAGTTTTCTCTGTCTACACCCAAAACCATTCATAGGAATCTAGAGAATACTGAATGAAAGAAGACTAAATTCTATCTACATCTGTACTATTCTCCATCATATGATGCTAATGGAGCTGTTGATTTATTATAGCAATCAACCTCTATTAATTAGTCTACAAAAGACACATTAAGGAGGCCAAAATCTTTTGCATTCATTCAGGACATTTGCCTCGCATTAAAGATGGCTCGTACCTTTTAGCTCCTGACAAGGTGGAACAATGATCCCAACAAAATCCTGAAAATCACAATTACAGGTTGTTCTATAACGCAATGGTTTTATTCTTTTGCAACCGCACATTATAGAAAAAATCACGCTTTAGAAGCCAAGCTTAAAGTGTTGGTGATGTAATTCCCGTTACAGCCAACGCATGTTCTGAAAGTTCATACTTTAGAAACAGCAGCCCCAATTCTTCAATCGCGTACAGCGAATTTGTACTAACAAAATGCTTAATATAGCAGAACAACCTAAATGGCAAAACTCACCTTCTCCTTTGAAGTTTAGATGTGGCCAATTTAACAATCACTGCTCATAACCCAAACCCTCATTCTGCTTGTCTTTCAATCAAACTCTTAGAACAGAATGGCGCACTCACTGATGCAGGATTCTCAGTATCCAACATTGTCCACGTATGAGCTTTTCCCTATGCTGATTGACTCATTACCAATTAGTGTGGATGATAGAGAGTTTGTGCTACACACCAACACCCACATGGTCTCATGTTTCTATCACACCAAGTCCAAAGCCTGATAAGGATAACATTCAACCCATCAATCTGAGTGGATGCTTGAGTGAAGGTAAATTATTCTCCCCTAGCCCTGTGTTCAGATTTACCTCTCAAAGCACATAACATTCACACTATATAAGCACTAAGCATTGATCATCTCCAGCAGCAGAAATTCCAACCATTACCTTTTACCATTCAATGGCTTTACTTTTATTGAATCTCCCATTATCAACATTCTGAGGGTTGTCATTGACCAGTCACTTAACTGGAGTAGCCATGTAGATACTTTGGCTATAAGAGTAGGTCAGAGGCTTGAATCCTGCAGTGAGTGCCTCATCTCATTGCCTGTCCACCATCAACAAGACACACATCAGGAGTGTGATGGAATACCCCTCACTTGGCTGGATGGGTGCAGCTCCAACAACACTCAAGAATCTTAACACCATCCAGGAGAAAGAAGCTCACTTGTCTAGCTCCCTATCTACCACTTTAAATCGTCACCGCTCAACTGACATAAACGAAAGAAAAGCATTATACTTTTTGAAGTTCAGTGCAATCGGATGAAGTATAATAAATTTACATTGACACAAATATCTCTCAACAGTGGGTTTGAGACCATTGGGTTGATCATCCAATTCCATTGATAATATTCCACATAACTTCCATAAGTAACTGGCCTGCTAACTTATGGCACAGCAACATCAGAGAATATGCAAGATTCCTGCTTGTGCCAATTCAATTTGCGTCAGACTGTAGTGACATTAAAGTTACTTAGTCAACCCAAAAGAAATTTAGGAAAAACTTAACACTGTTGATTTCTTTCTGATCACAGAAGCTTTGATTGCTCAACTAGGTATCAAGTTTGGAACAACTGGAGTGAACTGCAAACTTAGATCAAGAGTTTCTGAATGTTGGGAGAAAGTGAGCACTGCAGATGCTGGAGACCAGTGTTGAAGAGTAATTGCTGGAAAAGCACAGCCTGTCAAGCAGCATCTGAGGAGCAGGAGAATCGCTGTTTTGGGCATAAGCCCTTCATCAGGAAGTCCTGATGAAAAGCTTATGCTTGAAACATTGATTTTCCTACTTCTCGGATGCTGCCTGACTGATTGTGCTTTTCCAGCACCAGTTTCTGAATGTTTTTAAAGGCATTATTGAAGATGACATCAATCTATGAATTCACTGCAATGCACATGAGTAATACTTTATTTATTTCATCTGAATGAATCCAAAATGATACATCTCTTGCAGATCCCTATATTGCCATGCTCTCCATGTAAAGAATAACTAACTTGTCAAATTATTTATTAATTTGAGCTTGTGAGCAATTACGAGCTACAGTGATTGGTCATTTATCTCCTCAAATCTTTTCATTTTGTGTAGGCCACAGATGATCTCTTCCCTCCAGCCACATTTGTTCCATTTTCTGCTGTAAATGTGGAATAAACATCTGTAATCTTGACACTTTCAGTTAAAGCCCACACTCAACAGTTCTTTTAAGGCAGAGCATTTCAGAAATGCATTACATTTTTTGAGAGGAAGACCACCCAAGTTTCACTAAAGCAAACTATTTTTGAGATTGTGATGCCTCCTTTTTCTGAACTTTGCAACATCAGAGGAAAAGGCTTCCAACTTTCCTAACTAAGTTATTGGACTTGTGAATGAACCTTTGAAATATCAAATCTAATGTTGATCTTGCTTTTTTTGTGCACCTCCCCTGTCGCCATAACTCTGTGTTCCTCGCTCTGTTCTATCACCCTTTGTACGTTATGATCTGCAAACTTTTTCACTGTATTTAAGTACATGTAATAAGAATAAATCAAATGAAATAACAGCTGCCTAAATTATCATGAACGACTCAGCTGGACCGGAATCCAATCTTCTCTGCAAATGAAACTAAAGCCTTAGTCTATGCAACTTCTCCAGTCCGTCTGTACTGTCCTGAATTAAACCACACAGTTTTCACAAACAGAATTCCAGCCCCTTTACTTGAAGCAACAACTTCCATCTAATATTCTATGTTCCACACACATAAACATTCCTATATAGCATAGTGGGATGGTGGCACAGTGGTTAGCACTGCTGCCTCAGAGCACCAGAGACCCATGTTCAATTCCTACCTCAGGCGACTGACTGTGTGGAGTTTGCATGTTTTCCCTGTGTCTGTGTGGGTTTCTTCAGTTTCCTCCCACAGTCCAAAAATGTGCAGGTTAGGTGTGGGGGCAGGTCAGTGTGGACTTGTTGGGCTGAAGGGCCAATTTCCACACAGTCAGTAATCTAATTAAAACCTCTTTTCTGAACTCTTGCTTCCCAACTATTATGGTAACATTGATCCACCAGAACCAACTTTACATTTACTTTTTGAATAATTGATAGTACTTAATCTTCACTGTCTAAGCCAGCATTTACTTCACTGTCTAAGCCAGCATTTACTTCACTGTCTAAGCCAGCATTTACTGTCCTTCTCTAATTATCCTTGAGAAGGTGGTAAACTTTCTTCCTGGACTGACAGCACTGTTCGGAAGGCAGTTGCAGAATTTTGATTCAGCGGCAGTGAAGGAACAGCAATACATTTCCAAATTGGGATGGTGCGTGGCTTGGAGAGAAACTTGCAGGTGGTGATGTTCCCACATATCTGTCGCTTTAGAAGTATTGAGGATCATGAAGAATTGGAATATGGTATTGCTTTATCGTCATTGATTTAAAAGCATTTACAAGGCTTTGAAGGAACATGAGTCTTCTTGGAATTGTTCAGCAGCAATGTGAGCTGCTAATTGCTGAAAAGTCAAGCAACTTTAGAAAGGAGATAAGCAAAGCTTTTAAGAGAGATAAAAGATGAGTTTGTTGTTTTAATTGATGGACAAACTTGGGTTGAAAGAGATGGAGCTTATGTGCTAAAGGTTGCTCAGAGCACCCTGAGAACAATTGCATGGGAACTTGTGTGGGGTGTGTGGGGGTGTGGTGGGAGTGGTGGGAATGGGGGAGGAGTGGACCACGGAGCCCAGAAGGAATGATCCCTGTGGCAATCTGACAAGGGGAGGGAAATACTCTCCTGGATTTGGTTTCTGTTTTTCCAGGTCACCTGTGTGTGAGTAGAAGGAAAAGACTGTCAAAGCAAAACTATCTCTCCCTGGAAAAGATAAAAAGAAACCTTAAAGCAGGAACAGCTGAAAAGATCTCTCTCTTTCACTCCCTTTCTTTTTCTCTTATAGAGTCATAGAGTCATAGAAATGTACAACATGGAAACAGACCCTTCGGTCTAACCCGTCCATGCCGACCAGATATCCCAACCCAATCTAGTCCCACCTGCCAGCACCCGGCCCATACCCCTCCAAATCCTTCCTATTCATATACCCATCCAAATACCTCTTAAATGTTGCAATTGTACCAGCCTCCACCACTTCCTCCGGCAACTCATTCCATACCCGTACAACCCTCTGTTCTTAGCGAAGTATTTATTTGGAAACCTGGGAAAGTTTACAAATATCGATATTTCTGACCACCTCAAAGAACCTGTAAAGCTTAGATTCTATTACTTAGATTCAAAACTGAAATCTAACTGACTTCTCATCTGAACTGAAGTCTCACCTCAAGACTTTGCACCACCGTCAGTATTTTGCTTTCATCAACAGGAAATGAGGGAAACCATGAGAAGTCATTCTGTCTTACATTCAGTCTGGGCCTTTGGAACACATGGGTACTTCATGTAGAGCTTTGTTTGTTTTTAAAAACCATCTCATCTTTGTAGAGTTGTATTGTCTTGTTGGTTATACAAAGTTAAAAACGAAAGTCGAGAATGTGGTGCTGGAAAAGCACAGCGGGTCAGGCAGCATCTGAAGAGCAGGAGAATTGACATTTCGGGCATGAACCCTTAATCAGGAAGGGCTTATGCTTCTCGGATGCTGCCTGACTGGCTGTGCTTTTCCAGCACTACATTCTTGACTCTGACCTCGAGGATCTGCAGTCTACACTTTCTCAAAGTTAAAAATCACACAATATCAGGTTACAGTCCAACAGGTTTATTTGGAAGCACTAGCTTTCAGAGCATTGGTCCAATCACCTGATGAAGGAGCAGCACTCTGAACCTTTTTAACTTTGGACACCCCAGCCCAACACCGGCTCCTCCAAACCTTGTTGTTTGTATAAATGTCTTTATTTGGGATTAAGGCATCTCATTTAATTTCAGACTATATTTAAATGATGAGTTTGTTCATAACAAATGAATATTTTTGAGTTTTTTTAAAGAAACCTGGTGAAAGTTTCCTTCAAGCCAGTCAATGAGACAAAAAAATTAAGGTAACTACCTTTGTGGACATAGAGGTGTGGAATCATAGAGTTATATGGCACGGAAACAGAAACAGAAATGTTTCGATCCAACTCATCCATGCCGACCAGATATCCTAAATTAATCTAGTTCCATTTGCCAACATTTGTCCCATATCCCTCCAAACCCTTCCTATTATTATACCCATCCAGAAGCCTTTTAAATGTTGCAATTGTACCAGCCTCCACCACTTCCTCTGGCAGCTCATTCCATACACACACCACCCTCTGTTTGGAAGATGTTGCCTCTGAGGTCCCTTTTGTACCTTTCCCTTCTCACCTTAAACCTATGCCCTCTAGTTTTGGATTCTTCTATGCTGGGGAAAAATCTTGACTATTCGCCCTATCCATGCACCTCTATAAGGTCACCCTTCAACCTCCAACACTCCAGGGAAAATAGCCCCAGTCTATTCAGCCTCTCCCTATAGCTCGAACTCTTCAACCCTGGGAATCCATGGTCTATGCTCAGGGTGTTTTGGATGGGGTTTCTCTTCCTGGGGGGTCTTGGACTTGCCTGGACGATTATGGCTAGTCATTCGATTAAATGGTGCACCTGGAATGTCAAGGGGAATAATTCACCAGTCAAAAGGAATAGGGTTGATATAGCTCTCCGACAGAAGACACATTTACTGAAATTACAACAGGGTGGATTTGATCAGGCCTTCTTTTCTTCTTTCAGCTCAAAAAGTAGGGGAGTAGTCATTCTTATTCGGAAGAATCTCCCTTTCAAAATCCTAAGTCAAATAAAAGATGAATCTGGATGATATATACTGATTAAAGCCCTTATAAATGGAGAGAAGTATGGGATTTTGAATCTGTATTGTCCCCCGGTGCATCCTTTCAAATTTATAATGGAAGCTTTCTCCAAACTGATGGCTCTCGGCGCTCATCATGCAATTATAGGGGGAGACTTTAATTGCGTTATGGACCCGGAGATAGACAGGACACCCAAGAGTACTGCAGGTGTATCCCCCAGATCCAGACAATTGGCAGATTTGAAAAAAGAATTAGGATTAGTAGATGTGTAGACGTGCTTCCATCCACAAGGCAGAGATTTCTCTTTTTACTCTAATCCACATAAATGTCACACAGGAATTGATATATTGTTTGCCCCCTCGACCTTTTTGAATTTCATATCATCCTGCAAAATAGGTAATATAATAATTTCTGAGCACGCTGCTGTGTATATGGAAATCAAGGCTAGGAACAATGAGGCATCTCCCCGACATTGGCGTATGGATTACTTCTTGATGAAGGATAGTAAATTTATAAAATGTTTTTTTCAAGAATTCAAAACTTTTTTGGAAATTAATTCAGGTACGGCTAGTAACCCGTCAATGATGTGGGAGACCATTAAGGCTTATGCGCGAGGTCTGATCATTTCATGCTCGGTGACCCAGAAAAAACAAAAGGGAAGACAACAGGGTCTACCTGAGGTTCGCTTAAAGGCAGCTGAAACAGCGTGCATAGAACATAGAACATAGAACAATACAGCACAGAACAGGCCCTTCGGCCCACGATGTTGTCCGAACATTTGTCCTAGCTTAAGCACCTATCCATGTACCTATCCAATTGCCGCTTAAAGGTCACCAATGATTCTGACTCTGCCACTCCCACAGGTAGCGCATTCCATGCCCCCACCACTCTCTGGGTAAAGAACCTACCCCTGACATCCTCCCTATACCTTCCACCCTTCACCTTAAATTTATGTCCCCTTGTAACACTCTGTTGTACCCAGGGAAAAAGTCTCTGACTCTACTCTATCTATTCCCCTGATCATCTTATAAACCTCTATCAAGTCACCACTCATCCTTCGCCGTTCCAATGAGAAAAGGCCGAGCACTCTCAATTTATCCTCGTACGACCTATTCTCCATTCCAGGCAACATCCTGGTAAATCTCCTCTGCACCCTCTCCAAAGTTTCCACATCTTTCCTAAAGTGAGGCGACCAGAACTGCACTCAGTACTCCAAATGTGGCCTTACCAAGGTTCTGTAAAGCTCTAAGTCCCTCTGCAGCCGACAACAGCCCTCCTCACTGTCCACAACTCCACCTATCTTCGTATCATCTGCAAATTTACTAACCCACCCTTCATTAATAAAAATTACAAACAGCAGAGGACCCAGAACTGATCCCTGCGGAACTCCACTTGTAACTGGGCTCCAGGCTGAATGTTTACCATCTACCACCACTCTCTGCCTTCGACCGGTTAGCCAGTTTTCTATCTAATTGGCCAAATTTCCCTCTATCCCATGCGTCCTGACTTTCCGCATAAGCCTACCATGGGGAACTTTATCAAATGCCTTACTAAAATCCATGTACATTACATCCACTGCTCTACCCTCATCCACATGCTTGGTCACCTCCTCAAATAATTCAATAAGACTTGTAAGGCAAGACCTACTCCTCACAAATCCATGCTGGCTTTCCCTAATCAAGCAGTGTCTTTCCAGATACTCATAAATCCTATCCCTCAGTACCCTTTCCATTACTTTGCCTACCACCGAAGTAAGACGAACTGGCCTGTAATTCCCGGGGTTATCCCTATTCCCTTTTTTGAACAGGGGCACAACATTCGCCACTCTCCAGTCCCCTGGCACCACCCCCATTGACAGTGAAGACGAAAAGATCATTGCCAACGGTTCTGCAATTTCTTCTCTTGCTTCCCATATAATCCTAGGATATATCCCGTCAGGCCTGGGGGACTTGTCTATCCTCAAGTTTTTCAAAATGCCCAACACATCTTCCTTCCTAACAAGTATCTCCTCGAGCTTACCAGTCCGTATCACACTCTCCTCTTCAACAATACGGTCCCTCTCATTTGTAAATACTGAAGAAAAGTATTCATTCAAAACCTCTCCTATCTCTTCCAACTCAATACACAGTCTCCCACTACTGTCCTTGATCGGACCTACCCTTGTTCTCGTCATTCTCATGTTTCTCACATACGCATAAAAGGCCTTGGGGTTATCCTTGATCCTACCCACCAAAGATTTTTCATGCCCTCTCTTAGCTCTCCTAATCCCTTTCTTCAGCTCCCTCCTGACTGTCCTGTATCCCTCCAACGCTCTTCTGAACCTTGTTTCCTCAACCTTATGTAAGCCTCCTTCTTCCTCCTTACAAGACATTCAACCTCCCTCGTCAACCAAGGTTCCCTCACATGACCATCTCTTTCCTGCCTGACAGGTACATGCATATCAAGGACACGTCATATCTGTTCCTTGAAAAAGTTCCACATTTCAATGACATTCTTCCCTGACAGCCTATGCTCCCAATTTATGCTCCTCAGATCCTGTCTTGCAGCATCGTATTTACTCTTCCCCCAGTTGTAAAACCTGCCCTGTTGCATGCACCTATCTCTCTCCATAACCAAGGTGAAATAACAAGCCCATCACTTGTCCCGGTTCGTTACCAAGTACCAAATCCAATATGGCCTGCCCTCTGGGTGGACAATCTACATACTGAGTTACAAAAGCTTCCTGGACACACAAGGTACATTGATAGACCTTCTATTGCTAAATTACAAAGGATTACGGCCCTTAGGACAGCCCTGAATACCGCGCTTACCCAAATGGCAAAGAGGGAAATATTATTTGCAAAGCAAAGATTATATGAATTTGGCGATAAACCTGGTAGATACTTAGCATTTCTCGTAAGGCACAAAAAGGCCTCTCAAGCTATCACGTCCATCAGGGAAAGTGCTGGCACTCTGACTCACGATCATAAAAGGATCAACACAATCTTCAGAAAGTTTTATTCTGATTTGTATAAATCGCAGGATTGTGAAGATAGAGTCAGGAGAATGCAGTCCTTTTTTAAAAGCCTTGCCTTTCCGGACCTAACCCCGGAACAGATATCAGTCCTGAATGCTCCCCTAACAACCCAGGGAGTACTTGACTCAATAAGGCAGCTTCAGAGTTGGAAGGCCCCTGGCCCAGATGGATTCCAGGCTGAATTCTACAAAGAGTTTACAGGAGTATTAGCTGGTCCACTTATGGACATGTACAACTACTCATACAGTCAGGGCTGTCTCCTGCCTTCACTGAAAGAGGCGAATATCTCCCTCATTCTCAAAAAAGGAAAGGACCCAGAAGATTGTGCATCATACAGACCAATATCCTTGTAAAATGTAGATTTTAAAATTCTTTCTAAAATATTAGCATTGAGGCTAGAGGGGGTACTGCTATATATCATAAAAGAGGATCAGACGTGGATTATCAAGGGCTGTAGATCATCTAATAATATTAGAAGGGTTTTGAATGTGATTCAAGCCTATCATCAGGAAAAAATACTGGGAATAGTAATCTCACTGGACATGGAGAAGGCATTCGACAGGGTTGAATGGTTATACTTGTTCTATACATTACAAAGTATTGGCATTGGAAAGGTATTTGCTAAATGGGTCTGAACACTGTATAATGATCCCAAAGCAGTTGTGATCACCAATGGATTAGGCTCGGATAGCTTCAGTGTGGGTAGGGGCTGCCGTCAGAGATGTCCTCTCTCACCGTTGCTATTCACGCTAATAATTGAGCCACTAGCAGAAGCTATACAGGCTGACTCTAATATAACGGCCCCGAGGGTTAGTACAGGTAAACATAAAATTACCCTTTATGCAGATGACGTTCTCCTTTTTCTCAGTAATCCTCTGATGTCCATGCCTCACTTAATCCAAGTTATTAATATATTTAGTGCATTCTCAGACTACAAAATTAATTTCTCAAAATCGGTGGCTATGCCGATGGGTGGCCTCACTAGTATATCCCACTTATTGGACGGATCTCACTTTCCCTTTCGGTGGTTTCTAGAGGGTTTCTTATATTTAGGTATTTTTATCACCCCAATATTTGGCCAGCTATACAAGGTCAATTTTGTACATCTACTGGAAAGGATAAGGCAGGACCTTCAATGTTAGGGGAATTTTCCAATTTCCTGTCTAGTTAGAATAGCTCTAATTAAAATGAATGTCTTGCCCCGTCTCTTATACCCTATGAGAATGCTCCCGGAGATGCTGCCGAGGTCGCCACTGCACAAACTGTATGGCTGGCTTGGTTCTTTCATCTGAAATCATTGATGGCCCCTCATTAAGTTAAAGAAGCTACAGCTTCCACAGGCAAGGGGAGGGTTTGTTTTTCCAGACTTTAGGAAGTATTAGCTCAGTTCACTGTTAAGCTATGTAGCCAATTGGGTCTCGTCTGACCCGCAATCAATCTGGCTGGACATCAAGGCTTCTCAAGTAAAGTGCCCTCTTATTAACCTCTTATTTTTGGATAAGATGAAAATCATTATGGACCATTGTAAAAACCCCATAGTATTAAAAACAATTAAAGCCTGGAATATAATGTGGCAAAACGAGGGTAATTCACATAAAACATCCCCCTATACTCCTATAGTGGGGGCATGGAGTTTTCAACTGGGCATCGCAGACACCACATTCAAATCCTGGAGGACCAGGGGTATCTCCTGTTGAGGGAATCTGTTTGAGGAGGGGGTCCTGATGTCTTTTGAACTGATGCATCAGAAATTTGGACTACCTAATGGAGACCTCTTTCGATACTTCCAAATTCGAGATTACGTACAGAAGAAGACTACGCTATTAGATAGCCTTTATAAATCAGATAGAGAACGTAGAGTGTTGTGGCCAATGGGTGTACCCTCGGTCAGCACTCTCTATCATTTATTACATAATGAAGTGTCGGAAGTTATGGACCATCTGCTGAGAACATGGGATCAGGAATTGGGGCTGGAAATTTCCACAGAAATGTGGAATGACATCTGGGAAAATGCCAGAAAAATCTCCATTTGTAATAGAACCCAGGCAATTCAATTAAAGATACTCCATAGGACTCATATAGCACCAGAACGATTGGCAAAATTTAGGGCAGGAGCATCTCCAGTGTGTCCCAAATATAAAACAGAGGTGGGCACTCTCACACCCTACTTATGGACATGCCATAAGATCTGCAAATACTGGACCAAAGTAGCAAATGTCTTGACAGAAATCTTGGGAACAGAAATTAGAGCAGGTCCAGTATCTCTTCTCCTGGGCTTCTCGTGCTTACCTTCTCTGGGTGTGCACGGGAGGTAATGCTTTTCCATTCTCTCCTTTTGTGCAAGGAAAGATATCTTAGTAAACTGGGTGGCTGAGGGCCCTCCAGGACTTCCAAATTGGCACAGATTAATCTCCTCGACTTCCTTACAAATATGGTGCACCAAAAAACTGAATTATTCCATAAAATATGGCAGCCCTTCTTGAATTACATAGATACAGATATTTCGGCCATTTTGTCAAGGGCTTTCATCTAGTTGAGGTAACGGTTCTGGCTGGTTCAGAGCCCAATGGGGGAGGAATCCCGCATGAATACAGGTTTTATTATGATTTGATGTTAATTAATTCCAAGCATGTACTTCATTATTTAATTACGATGTTATGCTTTTTTTCTCTTGAGTAATGTAAGATATTTGATCATTCGCTCTGGTTAGCTATAGGTTAGATTAATAGTTAGTTGAGTTTTGTCCTTTTCCTTTTTTTTCTCTGTATCTCTTGTTTGACAGATTTTGGCCATTATTTATTTAAGATTTAATTGTGTATCAGTGTTTGTACTTGATTTTTTTTATTTGTAAGCTTGTAAAAACATTTCAATAAAAATATCAATTTAAAAAAACCCTGGAAATCCTGACCTCTATTCCTGATGAAGGGCTTTTACCCAAAACATCGATTTTCCTTCTCTTCGGATGCTGCCTGACCAGCTATACTTTTCCAGCACCACTCTGATCTAAACTCTGGCAACATCCTTGTAAACCTTTCTGAACCCTTTCAAGTTTCACAACATCTTTCCTATAGCAGGGAGACCAGAATTGAAAACAGTATTCCAAAAGGCCTAGCCAGTGTCCTGATTAGCTGCAACATAACCTCCCAACCCCTAACTTAATGCACTGACCAATAAAGGTAAATATACCGCGTGCCTCCACTCTTTATATTGAATTGACTACTCAACTTTGCACTCCTTCTGTGCAGCAATGTTACAGGTGGTCTTTACATCAGGTCTTTCCGAGAATAAAAGCAAACTAATGTGAAAGTTGAAAATCTAAAGTAAAAAGGTAAAATGCTAAAGGTAAAATGATGGGTCTGGCAGCATCTGAGGAGACAGAACAGGGTTAATGTTTCAAATCTGATATAATTCTTCTTCAGAAGTGTTGTTGGGACCTCAATATTTTGATAAATATCACACAACACCAGGTTATAGTCCAACAGGTTTAATTGGAAGCACACTAGCTTTCGGAGCGACGGTCCTTCATCACCTGATGAAGGAGCGTTGCTCCGAAAGCTAGTGTGCTTCCAATTAAACCTGTTGGACTCTAACCTGGTGATGTGTGATTTTTAACTTTGTACACCCCAGTCCAACACCAGCATCTCCAAATCATCAATATTTTGATGTTGTGAGTGCCGAAATAACTGTGACCACGTGAAGCTCTGACTGAACTAAAAGAGCTACGATCCCTCTCAAACGGAGCTCCAGTCTCACAACTATTCTTGCAGCTGTCAACATCCCCATTTTCACAGAGATTGTAACAATTTTCAAATTGGAGTAAAGGCTGGATAAAGTTTAAGAAGCAATTATAAATTTATATGTATGTATGAAATGTATGTTTTGTTTCAGATTTTCCAGCATCTTTAGTTCTTTGTTCCATATTATTGTTTAATTTTATTATACATATATGCTAAAATAATTAATGACCACCACCTTTTAATTCTTAAGCTTAAGTAAAGGTATTAACAAACTCAACAATTAATTAATGAAACATTAACATCTGTTCTGACTCATTCCAAGTGAAAATCCATTGTCATTTACTAATGCAACCAAATGTATAAATATCTCTGAGAAACACAACATTCCTCAAACTGCTATCCTAACTGTAGTTGTGAGTATGTTCGCCAAGCTGGGAAATTGGTTTGCAGACGTTTTGTCCCCTCTCTAGGTGACATCCACAGTGCTGTGGAGCCTCCTATGAAGCACAGCGTTGGTTAGAATTTATTTGGTTTCATTCCCACTACTTCCAGTTGTTCGTGCAATGTTCGGTATATTGGGTCCAGGTCAATGTGCTTGTTGATGGAATCTGTGGATGAGTGCCATGCTTCTTGGAATTCTCTGGCTGTCCTCTGTTTGGCTTGTCCTATTATTGTTGTGTTGTCCCAGTCAAATTTGCAACCTTTATCAAGAACAGATATCCCCTCAACTTAATCTGCAAATGACTGGCAGTCAAACAACGTGACAAGGACATACCCAACATGACCCAACACACTAGCCATGCTACCCAATATAAAAAACATGTCAGAACTAACAGCCAGACTCCTCCGACCACTGGGATTCATGACAGCCCATAAACCAACAGCCACACTCAGGCAACCACTCACCAGGATAAAAGACCCATCATGTGCAGGACAAACGTGGTGTACAAAATTCCATGCAGAGACTGCACAAAACAGGCAAACAACTAGTGATCCGCATTCATGAACAGCAACTAACCACTAAACACCAGTACCTAGTAGCTATACACACAGACAACGAGGATCACAAATTCGACTGGGACAACACAACAATCATAGGACAAGCTAAACAAAGGACAGCCAGAGAATTTCTAGAAACATGGCACTTATCCATGTACTCCATCAATAAATACATTGACCTAGACCCAATATACTGACCACTGCAATGAACTACCGGAACTGGGAACTGGAAGCAATGGGAACAAAACCAAATAAATTCCAACTGACCCAGTACAGTAGTACTTCACAGGAGGCTCCACAGCACTAAGGATGTCACCTAGACAGGAGTCAAAATGTCTGCAAACCAACTTCCCAGCTCGGTGAACATACCCACAGTAACTGAAACCAGTACCTGAGCTGCAGTTCTAACTGTATCTTAGGAATTGCACTCAGTGCCATGTGTGACTAGACCCCTCTCTCTCTCCAGCAACACTAACTCGAAACCATCTTGACCCACACATCCTTCACCCCAGCCACTGTTTTTGATAAAATAACTATTTCTGTTCCTCACAGAAGTTAAGGAGCTCAAGTTTTTTTTTAAGATTTTCAGCATCTGCAGTATTTTGCTTCTGTACTGGTTAGCAGAAGGTTTATGAATTCATCAGGCTAAACAGAATAAACATTCCTTCCTTCATTCAGGTCTACTGCAGGTGCCAATTCACACATGGGGGTAAATATCCCTGAAGGTGATCGTGCAATAATAAGGTAATCTTACAGGGCTGCCATCTTTTTGAAAGTGCCCTTTAGGTAAATCGCTTTCTATTTGGGGGCCAAGAAGATCCTTGTCTAATACCTGTCATGATAACATCATACCAAGTGACATTACAATGTATTTTGTCACGAGTTGTCACATCCATTTATCAACAAATGCAAAAGTTTGGCTAAGTGCAATCTTTTTCACACAGGCTATGTGCCTCTTTAATTATTTTTGCACAGAAAAGCCTGAAGGCTTCTGTGTTAGCAAGTCAAATTATTTTAATTATGTATTAATAATCTCTCAAGGGTGTGTAAACATGAAATCCACTACTTTGAATGTTAATTCTCTGTCTAGTTCAGATGATAATGCATTTTGTCCGACTACAGCGCTTCAGTAAACTGAAGTTTCTGAGTCTATGGGATCTATTGGAGCAGGGAAGGAATACCTGAGGTTACTAGCTTTTTGAACTTTATCTTATTTCTTTGATGCATTCAATTATTATTCTGTTGCTTCATAGTAATGAATCACAATTTCAGCTTTGAGAACAATCTTGAGGGGTTATGACAGAGTCAATAAGGGAAAGCTGTTTGTGGTAGCAGATCAGACAGTCATCAGATTTAAAGTAGGTGGCAAAAGGACCGGCGGTGGAGAGCAGGAGGATTTTAGTTTTGCAGTTGGGTTGTCGTGATTTGAAATACATCACTTGGAAACAGCAGTGGAATTGAATTCAGTGATAACTTTCAAAAGGGAATTGCTTGAAAGGGGACAATTTTCAAGTCTGTGGGGGGAGAGAGCGATGGAGTGGGGTTGAATTGGACAGGTTCTTTCAAAGGCAAGATGGAACAAAAAAAACATAGAAAACTGGAACAGGAGTAGGCCATTCAGCCCTTTGAGCTTGCTCTGTCATTCAGTCTGATCCTGGCTGATCATCCAACTCAGTCCCCTGTTCCCATTTTCTCCCCATATCCTTTGATCCCTTTATCCCTAAGAACTGTTTCTAACTTGAAAACTGAATGGTGTGCCTTATGCTATATAAATTACTGTATGAGATTCAAATTTATCCTTGGAGGTTTAACACTGTTATTCACTTGTTAACACTAAATTCTTCCTTTAGCATAAGGGTTTTCTCTGTCTTGCAAAGGCCCACCCTCACAAAGAATACAAATCACTCACTTTTTGTGTTTTTTTGTGCACCTATTCGAGAAATCATAAGGTTAAAGAGTGTGTTTTTTTATTCGTTTTTAAGTTACAGGAATTTGTCAAATAATCCAATTCAAAGTCAAAAATTATGGCACTGGAAAAACACTGAAGGTCAGGCAGCATCCGAGGAGCAGGTGAGTTGACATTTCTGACATAAGCCCTTCATCAGGAATGTGGGGGGTGGGGGGCTAGGGAAGGGGGTTGAGAGATAAATAGGGGAGTGGAGGTGGGGCTGGGGTAAGGCAGGTGGAAATTAGTAGGGAGACTGGAATAGATAGGTGGGAAGGAAGATGGACAGGTAGGACAGGTCAAGAGGGAGGGCCGAGTCGGCGGGTTGGATCTGGGATGAGGTGGGGGGAAGGGAGACCTTGGACGGAGGTGAGGGGAGAGGTGTGGGCACAGGTTTTACACCTCATGCAGCAGCAAGGGAAGGTGCCAGGAGTGGAGGGTGGATTGCTGGGGGCCGTGGACCTAACGAGGGAGACGTGAATGGAATGGTCTCTGCGGAATGCTGATAGGGGTGGGGAGGGAAATATATCTTTGGTGGTGGAGTCAGACTGTAGGTGGCTGAAATGGCAGATATTAGTGTGGTGGATGGTGAGGACCAGGGGGTTCTATCCTTGTTGTGTTTGGGGGAGTCGTGTTCAAGGGCAGAGGTGCGGAAAGTGGAGCAGATGCACTGGAGGGCATTGATGATCACATGGGAGGGGAAATTGTTGTCCTTGAAATAGGAGGCCACCTGGGATGTCCTGGAGTGGAAATGCTCCTCCTGGAGGCAGGTATGGTGGAGGTGGAGGAATTCTGAGTAAGGGATAGCATTTTTATGGTAGGGTAGGTGGAAGGAGGTGTAATCCAGGTAGCTGTGGGAGTTGGTGGGTTTGAAATGGATATCCGTGTTGTGTCAGTTGTCAGAGACACTTGGGAACCTGCAATCACATGGCATCAATGTCGACTTCACTAGTTTCCAAATCTTCCCTCCCCCACCTCATTCCAGATCCAACCCTCCAACTTGGCACTCCCTCTTGACCTGTCCTTACCTGTCCATCTTCCTTCCCACCTATCTGTTCCACTCTCCCTACTGACTTATCACAATCACCCTCCAACCTGTATCCACCTATTGCCTTCCCAGCTACCTGCCCCAGCCCCACCCCCATCCTATTTATCTCTCAACCCCCCTTACCCCAACACATTCCTGATGAAGGACTTATGCCTGAAATGTCAACTGTCCGGATGTTGCCCAAACAGCTGTGCTTTTCCAGGTCACTGTTTTCGACTCTGTGTCTCCAGCATCTGCTATCTCAGTGCAATTTGAGGCAGCAACACACAATATCATCATATATATGTCGAATCTATAGCAATGAATAGGCTATTGGATCCAGCTGGATCAATTCCGCAGAGATCGTTCCCTCCAGGACAACCTAGTCCATCACACACGTCACCTTCCCATCACACCTAACACCTCTCCCATCACGCACGGCACCTTCCCATCACACCTAACACCTCTCCCATCACGCACGGCACCTTCCCATCACACCTAACACCTCTCCCATCACGCACGGCACCTTCCCATCACACCTAACACCTCTCCCATCACGCACGGCACCTTCCCATCACACCTAACACCTCTCCCATCACGCACGGCACCTTCCCATCACACCTAACACCTCTCCCATCACGCACGGCACCTTCCCATCACACCTAACACCTCTCCCATCACGCACGGCACCTTCCCATCACACCTAACACCTCTCCCATCACGCACGGCACCTTCCCATCACACCTAACACCTCTCCCATCACGCACGGCACCTTCCCATCACACCTAACACCTCTCCCATCACGCACGGCACCTTCCCATCACACCTAACACCTCTCCCATCACGCACGGCACCTTCCCATCACACCTAACACCTCTCCCATCACGCACGGCACCTTCCCATCACACCTAACACCTCTCCCATCACGCACGGCACCTTCCCATCACACCTAACACCTCTCCCATCACGCACGGCACCTTCCCATCACACCTAACACCTCTCCCATCACGCACGGCACCTTCCCATCACTCCTAACACCT
>NC_057716.1:98395239-98403664 GCF_004010195.1 Chiloscyllium plagiosum
CAGCAGCTCCTCCCCCTATAATCTCTCTATGCACTGTCATTATCACCTCTTTATTGCTACCTTTGCTTCTGGAGCCATGACTCACCTTCTCTCAGCCTCGTATAAATACCTCCCGATTTCTCCCTTTTTTTAGCTTTGACAAAGGGTCAGTTAGACTCAAAACGTCAGCTCTTTTCTCTCCTTACAGATGCTGCCAGACCTACTGAGATTTTCCAGCATTTCCTCTTTTGGTTTCAGATTCCAGCATCCGCAGTAATTTGTTTTTATTCAATACTGGAATGGGTGACTGAGTCATTTGAGTTACAAGGCCTGGGTTCAAATCCTGCCTGTTCCAGAAATGTAGACTTTTTTTATTCATTCAGAGGATGAGAGTGTTGCTGTCTGGGTCACCATTCATTGCCCATCCTTAATATCCCCGAGGATAGCTAAGAGTCATAGAGTCATAAAGATGCACAGCATGGAAACAGACTTTTCGGTCCAACTCGTCCATGCTGACCAGATTTCCTAACCTAATCTAGTCCCACCTGCCAGCACCCAGCCCATATTCTCCCAAACCCTTCCTATTCATATACCCATCCAGATGCCTTTTAAATGTTGTAATTGCACGAGCCTCCATCATTTCCTCTGGCAGCTCATTCCATACACACACCATCCTCTGTGTGAAAAAGTTGCCTTTTAGGTCTCTTTTAAATCTTGCCCCTCTCACCCTAAACATAAGCCCTCTAGTTCTGAACTCCCCCACTCCAGGGAAAAGACCTTGTCTATTTACCCTGTCACTGCCCCGTGTCTAATGTCCCATGTAGACCAGGCCATGTAAAGGTGGCAGTTTCCTTCTCTAAAAGGATGTTAGTGAACCAGATGGGTTTCTCTATGATCTGCACTGGATGCATGCTCATTATTCGACTCTTAATTCCAGATTTTCTTTTGTTGAATTCAAATTTCACCATCTGCCGTGGCAAACCCTGGTCCCCAGACCATTACCTCAGTCTCTGAGTTAATAGTCCAAAGGTGATACCACTAGGCCATCATCTACCCCATTAATATCTCTGTACAGGTTGATACAGAAAATTCTATGCAGAAAGGTTCACCAGGTTAGGCTTGTACTCACTGGTGTTTCGGACAATACTCGGAATCTGCTTTGAAATGTTTAAGATCCTCAAGAGTCCTGTCAGTCTGGATATGGAGAGGATGTTTTCTTTTCTGGGAGATTCTCAAATTACAGGTCATTGTTTAAAACTAAGACAGCACCCTTTTAAGACAGACATGATTCAAAATGTTTTCTCAGAGGGTCTCGGGTCACAGGAACACTCATCCTTGAAATGTAATAGAAGCAGGGTCTTTGGAACATTTTAAGGCAGAGGCTATTAATAAGCAAAGCGTGCGAGGTTGACATGGGTTGATAGGAATGTGGAAAAATCCAAAGAGCCATGATCTTAATCAATGCTAGAACATGATGAATGGGCAGAGTGGCCTACTGCTCATTCATATGTCAGCAATTCAGCTTCATGCTACCTTCAATGCCACTTCATCAAAACCCAATCAACATATCTAACTATTTATATATTTGCACAGGTACTTATCTAGCTTTCATTGAGTTAATGCTATTGCCCTCACTAACTCATTATAGTTGAAAATGTCACATCCTAACCACACTTGGTTGACATAGACATGCCATGATAATAACACCTGATAATAAATGCACACACACTTAGCAGCTGAATGGTAAATTCATCAGAGTTTATGCATCAGAGTTCCTGAAGGCGAAGGAGTGGGGGCTCATGGTTGACCAGAATTCATCATGTTTTTGGATAGTACTCCTAATCACCTCTTTACTTGTACATTTTTGACATTACTCACTATCAACAAGTAAAGAATAGCAAGGGAACTATTGGCCAGTGAACCTTACGTCAGCGGTGGGTAAATTGTTGGAGGGAATTCTGAGGGACAGGATTTACATGCATTTGGAAAGGCAAGGACCAATTAGAGATAGTCAACACGGCTTTGCACGTGGGAAACCATGTCTCACTAACTTGACTGAGGTGACAAACAAGATTGAAGAAAGCAGAGTTGTGGACGTTGTCTATATGGACTTCAGTAAGGCATTTGACAAGGTTCCACTTGGTAGACTGGTTAGTAAGGTAGGATCACATGGGATCCATAGGGAGCTAGCCAACTGGATATAAACTGGCTTGAAAGTAGGAAACCGAGAGTGGTGATAGAAGATTGCTTTTCAGACTGGAGGCCTGTGACCAGCAGTGTGTCACAGGATCTGTGCTGGGTCCCCTGCTCATCACCATTTCTGTAAATTATTTGGGTGTGAACATAGAGGTATGGTTAGTAAGTTTGCAGAGAATACCAAAATAGGTGGTGTAGTGGATAGTGAAAAAGATTATCAACTGGACAAATGGGCAAAGGGGTGGAAGATGGAGTTATTTAGATAAGTCTGAGGTGTTCCATTTTGGTCAGGCAAATCAGGGCAGGACTTATATAGTTAATAATAGGGAACTGGGGAGTGCTGCCAAACAAAGAGACCTAGGGTTGCAGGGCTCAGTTCCCTGAAAGTGGAGTCACAGTTAGACAGGGTGGTGAAGAAGGCATTTGGCACATTTACCTTCATTGGTCAGAGCATTGAGTAGAGTTGGGAGGTCATGTTGTGGCTGTACGGGACATCGGTTAGGCCACTACTGGAATATTACATGCAATGTTGGTCTCCCTACTATAGGAAGGATGTTGTGAAACTTGAAAATGTTCAGACAGGTTTAGACAGGTAGAAGGCAGGTAGACCTGGTTGGTCAATGAGACGAATGAATCCAGTAGGTGGCTGGGAGGAGTGGAAGGGATGGGGAGGGGCTGGGAGGGGAGTTGGGGGATGGGAAGGAAGGTTGTTTGAAATGTTGAGTCCTCCAGGCTGAGGGCTGCCCAGGCAGATGATGAGGTGTTGTTCCTCCAACTTGCATTTTGGTTTGTTGTGGCAATGGAGGAGGCCAAGGATGGTCGTTGTGGCTGTCTTCACCTATCCCCACTTCACTACTCAACCCCCACCACCCCCTTTATCTGCAGCTTCCCTTACACCCTCCCCCAGTCCAGAAGAAGGGTTACACCCAAAATGTCGACTTCTTCTGATGCTATCTGGCTTGCTATGTTGTTCCAGACTCCTGCTTGTCTATCTTGGAATCCATCATCTGCACTTGGAATCCAATATCTCTAACCAAACATGATACCAAGGAATATAAGGCAATGGGTCAAGTGCAGGACTGAATGGCTAGGTTTTTGTTTTTGACTGACATGGACACAATGGGTCGAAGAGTCTTTTCTCTGGGCTGTAGATCTCTATGACCCTATGATTTATGACATTGTTAAACACGTTGCAAACAGTGAGAACAAGAGAGATTCTTAGTCAGTCATGTAATGTAAAGGGAGATATAACCATTCCCTTCACTGTCCATGGCTCTAGACTACATGGACATGAAAAGTGTGTGTGACCATAATTTGGACTCTTTGACAGGATGGGTGCTCAAGCTGGACAGCTCATTGGATCGTTGGCTGTAGTGGACCAGGAAGGCCAAATGTGGCTGGGGAGGATTTGGGAACTGCCTCCTTGTCCGACCTGTGGTAGATGTCGCATAGAAAATAAAGACCAACATCCCATTAGCCTGATGTAAAAGTGAAATACTGCAGGCGATGAAAATCTATGAGAAAAAGAGAAAGTGCTAGAGAAATGCAGCGGGTCTTAAAAGATAGAGTCATAGAGATGTACAGGACTGAAACAGACCCTTTGGTCTAATCCGTCCATGAGACCAGATATCCCAACCCAATCTAGTCCCACCTGCCAGCACCCGGCCCATATCCCTCCAAACCCTTTCTATTCATATACCCATCCAAATGCCTTTTAAATTTTGCAATTGTACCAGCCTCCACCACTTCCTCTGGCAGCTCATTCCATACACATACCACCCTCTGTGTGAAAACGTTGGCACTCAGGTCTCTTTTATATCTTTTCCCTCTCACCCTAAACTCCACCACTGATGTCAGGCTCACTGGTCTATAGTTCGTTGCTTGTCCTTACCACCTTCTTAAACAGTGACACCACGTTAGCCAACCTCCAGTCTTCTGGCACCTCACCTGTGACTATCGATTACATAAATATCTTAGCAAGAGGCCCAGCAATCACTTCACTAGCTTCCCACAGAGTTCTAGTGTACACCTGAGCAAGTCCTGGGGATTTATCCACTTTTATGCATTTCAAGACATCCAGCACTTCCTCCTCTGTAATATGGCCATTTTGCAAGATGTCACCATCTTTTTCCCTAAAGTCTATATCTTCCATATTCTTTTCCACAGTAAATACTGATGCAAAATACTTGTTTAGTATCTCCCCCATTTTCTGTGGCTCCACAAAAAGGCCGCCTTGCTGATCTTTGAGGGGCCCTATTTTCTCCCTAGTTAACCTTTTGTCCTTAATATATTTGTAAAAACCCTTTGGATTCTCCTTAATTCTATTTGCCAAATGTATCTTATGTCAACCAAACCTTCAATTTCTTTAGTCACCCAGCATTCCCTTTACCTACCAGCCTTTTCCTTCACCCTGACAGGAATATACTTCCTCTGGATTCTCGTGATCTCATTTCTGAAGGGTTCCCATTTTCCAGCCGTTCCTTTACCTGTGAACATCTGCCCCCAATCATCTTTTGAAAGTTCTTGCCTAATACCGTCAAAATTGGCCTTTCTCCAATTTAGAACTTCAACTTTTAGATCTGGTCTCTCCTTTTCCATCACTATTTTTAAATCTAATAGAATTATGGTCGCTGGTTCCAAAGTGCTCCCCCATTGACTGTCCTGCCCTGCCCTGCCCTGCCTTATTTTCCAAGGGTAGGTCAAGATTTGCACCTTCTCTAGTAGTTACATCCACATACTGAATCAGAAAATTTTCTTGTGCAAACTTAACAAATTCCTCTCCATCTAAACCCTTAACACTATAGCAGTCTATGTTTGGAAAGATAAAATCCCCTACCATAACCATCCTATCATTCTTACAGATAGCTGAGATCTCCTTACAAATTTGTTTCTCAATTTCCCTCTGACTATTAGGGGGTCTATAATACAATCCCAATAAGGTGATCATCCCTTTCTTATTTCTCAGTTCTTCAAAAGGACTTGTGAGTCACACCGGACTTGAAACGTTAACTCTGTTTCTCTCTCCAAAGATGGTGCGAAACCTGCTGAGTTTCTCCAGCATTTTCTGTTTTTATCCCAAAAGTCTTTTTAGTTACATTTTGTACCTATTCACTAGCTGAATGCCTACTGCAGTTGGAGCCCAAACACTTTTGGCATCTCCACAGCTTCTACTCTGTTAATGGACACGTGTAAATAACCTGTGGTGTGTATGAGATGTTTTCTGCTCAAGCTGGTACATACAGTCATAGAGTCATAGAGATGTACAGCATGGAAACAGACCCTTCGGTCCAACCCATCCCTACCAACCAGATATCCCAACCCAAACTAGTCCCACCTGCCAACACCCGGCCCATATCCCTCCAAACCCTTCCTATTCATATACCCATCCAAATGCCTCTTAAATGTTGCAATTGTACCAACCTCCACCACATCCTCTGGCAGCTCATTCCATATGTGGACATAACAGCGGTGTGTTCATTAGACATCTGTTGGAAAGCCCAAGACCAAAATAAAATTGGCTATCCCACAACTGCCTTACAATTCAGTCTGTTCTTATAGACCTCAATGAATTGCATTTTTAAAAATAGGTCATGTTCCCTTTCACTCAAGTTCCAATATTCCAGGGTCTCTATGACATACAATCTGGGATCATTAAAAAGCTTGCGAAGCATCACTGTTGGTTAACCAAAGAATCTACTTCCAACTAATAACAGAATGGTTTTGTGCACTACATGCCTCTCCCCGAATGGAAGGGAGTCAACAAACGACTGGCTACATATTTGTTCAGTTAAGAATTTTATAACTTTTCTTCTTCATTTGTGTTGCTAATTAATAAGACCCTTGTGTACCAGGAGGAGGTTTAAAGATTAATTGGGATTAGCCACATGGTATATTCATTCTCATTAACATTGTGACAGATTGGATTGAATTTCTTCCTTAAGACTTAATTAAATATTCCGAGATTGCCTGACTAGATTTGTAATTAGCACGTTTGTCGGCTAATTATTCCCATAAATAACTTATTTTTGTCAACTGGTTTCAGTGGTTATAGGATCTAGCTATTGAATGATGCATCTGATGAATGATATATCAGGGGAGGTTAAGGCAGTCATTTTAACTGCCCCCTAGACAGCTATCACTGTTGTCTTTGGATGGTGAGAACATTGCCAATAGCCAGGCAATTCATTTAAAACATTGCAAAAGAGATTGCCATTAGGTGCTTATGAGATATATTCTGTTTGACTTGATGCTTTTTCCTGTAGAAATGCTTTCAGCTTCAATTCACCTGTAAGACATCTGGGCCTCTGTAGATTGAGGTTCTGGCATCTGCCAGGAAGCAACCAATGTTGTATCAGACTAGCCCCTTTCAAAGCATTGCTTGTGTTTCCCCTTGAGGTAAGACATCAGAAAAGATACAACCAGCTAATTACAGCACCTTCATCGAAGAGTGGGGTGCTGGAAAAGCACAGCTGGTCAGGCAGCATCCAAGGAGCAGGAGAGTCGATGTTTCGGGCATAAGCCCTTCATCAGGAATGAGGTTGTAGAGGTAGGAGGAGAGCTTATGTACGGAACATCGACTCTCCTCCCCTTCAGATGCTGCCTGACCGGCTGTGCTTTTCCAGCACCATACTCTTTGACTCTGAACTCCAACATCTGCAGTCCTCACTTTCTCCTTATTACACACCTTGTCAATTCCTGGGTCGTCTCGAGGTTAATTGTAATTGCTTGTAAATTTCTGTTTCTTCGCTTTGGGGAGATGTGACATGCAAAGCCAGCTGTATATATCTTTACTAATCAAACCCCTGTTTACTGATGCTAGTACACACCTCTGGAGCAGTGGGACTTGAACCTAGGGTCTCTGGGCTCAGGCATAGAAGTGGCAATACCCTAGTGCCGTTAGTGGACTATTAATCTGAAGACCCAGGTAATGTCCTGGGACCTGGGTTCAAATCCTCTCAAACCAGATGTTGGAATTTAAATTAAATTTTAAAAGATCTGGATTTAAGAATCCAATGATGACCATAAATCCATTGTTGATTGAACCCATCTGGTTCACTAATATCCTTTAGGGAAGGAAACTGCCATCCTTACCTGGTCTGACCTCCATGTGACTCCAGACTCACAGCTCTGTGGCTGACTCTTAACTGCCCTCTGGGCAATAAATGAGAAATGTTTTTGTTTGACTTGACACTTCTTCCTGTGGAAGTGCTTCTATTCATCTGTAGGACCTCTCGGCTTCTGCAGACTGCGGTCAGGCATGTACTGTTCAATCAGACTAGCCCCTTTCAGAGCATTGCATGTGTTTTCCCTTCAGGCTAATCATCTGAGTAGATGCAACCAGCTAATTACACACCTTGTCAATTCCTGGGGTCAGCTAGAGGTTAATTGTAATTGCTTGTAAACTTCTGGCACTTGGCCTTGGGGAGACGTGACTAGGAAATCCAACAGTCTTCATAAACGTTGTGGACGACTGTACATCTTACCAGCTTTTTTGCACATTCTGCTTAATGTAGTGGAGTCATTCCTAGTTTCTTCTTTAACTCAGCTACGTCTTTCTTTAATCGCAAACACTTGAGAAATTGTTTGGTTTAAACAATAATGCCCTCATTCTGTAAATGAATACAAACAAAACCCACCACTGCGCCAGAGGAACCCTGGCCCAGCTGTATACAGAGCAACCTTGATTATCCGAACACGGATGGGGAGTATTTTGTTCGGATAATCAAAAATTCAGATAATCGAATGTTCGGGTAATGCAGTTTACCCAAGCATCAGGACCTTGAGATCTTGTTCAGATAATCCGAAATTAGGATAATTGATGTTCGTTTAACCGAGGTTGTAATATATATCAGCATTTCATTCCGTTCACTATCCCCTTGACTCACCTTCTGCCCCTAGCCTTTCAAAATATGTCTCCAAAGCCTGATGGACGGGCATTTGCCAATTTTATTTTTATCCAATCATAAGATGTAGTCATCTTGGTCAAGGCCAGCATGAGTTGCCCTTCCTTACTTACCCTTGAGAAAGTGAACTCTCTTCTCAAAGTGGTAAAAACAATGACTGCAGATGCTGGAAACCAGATTCTGGATTAGTGGTGCTGGAAGAGCACAGCAATTCAGGCAGCATCCGAGGACAGGCAAAATCGACGTTTCGGGCAAAAGCCCTTCATCAGGAATAAAGGCAGAGAGCCTGAAGCATGGAGAGATAAGCTAGAGGAGGGTAGGGGTGGGGAGAGAGTGGCATAGAGTAC
>NC_057716.1:98403875-98417513 GCF_004010195.1 Chiloscyllium plagiosum
ACTCTCTCCCCACCCCTACCCTCCTCTAGCTTATCTCTCCATGCTTCAGCCTCTCTGCCTTTATTCCTGATGAAGGGCTTTTGCCCGAAACGTCGATTTTGCCTGTCCTCGGATGCTGCCTGAATTGCTGTGCTCTTCCAGCACCACTAATCCAGAATCTCTTCTCAAAGTGCTGAGTCTATTGAGCACAGGCAGATCCACAGTGTTGGAAGAAAGGGAATGTTGTGTATTCTGAAAAAAAAAATACTGGACTCGAAGTATTAATTCTCTTTCTCTCTTCACAGATGCTGCCAAACCTGCTAAGTTCCTCTTGCTGTTTCCATTTTCTTTCAGACTTCCAGCATCTGCACAGCTTCACTTCTACTTGTGCCTAAGAATGGTGACTTTATACACTTTTCACTGTACTCCTGTAATTGAGTACATGTGACAATTATCTGATTTTAATTCTATTTCAGAGCTGTGTGTTTGCTGGGTTGCTGTATAATTTATTTATCTAAAGCAGACATGAATCTGGTTCTAATTACAAACACTTAACAGAACTTTAAAATATCTTGACACAAACAGAAGTTCCAATATAACCAAATACAAACAGGGTTCCACTGAACACTTCGGAAAGTTCCTGGATTTTGACTTGACAACAGTGGAGTAATATAGTTCTAAGCCAGAACTATGTGTGGCTAAGATCCCTTAATGATCCCTTGTGGCTGCTGCCTTTAGGCATCAGAGTGGGCAGATTGGAAAGATATTGTCAAAGAAGCTTTGGCGAGTTGTAAAAGATACCCATTATTGTACTGAGGAAGGACTGAGGCAGTGGATCATGGGCTGAACAAGGGGATGGATGGTTTGTCCTGGATGGTGTTGAGTTTTTTTGAGTGTTGTTGGAACTGCAGTCAACCGGGCAAAGTGGGGAGTATTGTATCACACTCCTGAACTCTACATATACATATGAAAGTGTCTTTTGTTGCCTAGATTTGAGTTAGTCACACCTGAGCTCCAGGTCACTGGCTTGTCATGATAGGCACAAGATTAGAGAATATCCTGTGGCATTGCTCATTGCATTTGCTATTTAATCATATGTAACAAAAACATGAGGGTCCATACTGGTTACAGCTGACCATGCATGCAAGGGTAAATTGGACCCAATGGCTGGTAAAACCACTTAATGCGATTGCAATGTACTGCTAAATAATAAGAATGACCCTTCGGTGTAATGATGCAATTTCTCGGACCTGTTACTTGTTTAAATGTAGTCAATACTGATGACGAGATGTCCTGTGCCACTTTAAGTGGAATAGCACCAACAAATATGGAAGTGTCACTTCCTTACATTATAACAGAAAGGACTAGAGAAGTTTTGTTTTATTCATTCATGGGATGAGGACGTTGCAGGCTGTGCCAGCATTCATTGCTTACCCCTAATTACCCAGAGGGCAATTAAGAGTCATTGCTGTGGGTCTGGAGTCACATGTAGGCCAGACCAGGTAAGGATGGCAGCTTCCTTCCCTAAAAGGAACAAGATGGATTTTCCAACAATCGACAATGAATTCACAGTCAATATTAGATGCTTTCTTCCAGATTTTACTGAGTTCAAATTGTACCATCCACCATGGTGGGATTCAAACCCCTGTCCCTGGAACATTACCTGGGTCTCTGGGTTAACAGTCTAGCAATAATGCCATTAGGCCATTGCCTTCTCTAGATTTAGCAGGACTGGTAACATGCATGGAGAGGAGAGCAGAGTTAACATTTTGAGTTGGACAGTACAGCTCTGAAAAGTCATAATGTCCATATCACAGTAGGGGAGGTGTTGGGTGTATTAGAATGTATGAAGGTGGATACATCTCCTGATCCTGACCAGATATATCCAAGAACACTGCAAGAAGCTAGACAAGAAATTGTAAGGCCCTATCTGATATTTTTGCATCATCGTTAGCCACAGGTGAGGTCCCAGGAGACTGGAGGATAGAACATAGAACATAGACTATAGAACTGCTCCTCGGATGTTGCCTGAACTGCTGTGCTCTTCCAGCACCCCTAATCCAGAATCTGGTTTCCAGCATCTGCAGTCCTGTCAGTCTCCACCCTGTCTACCTCTCTGATTATCTCTTATGTCTCTATTAAGTCACCTCTCAACCTTCTTCTCTCTAACAAAAACAGCCTCCAGTCCCTCAGCCTTTCCTCGTGAGACATTCCTTCCATACCAGCCAACATCCTAGTAACTCTCCTCTGCACTCTTTCCAAAGCTTCCACATCCTTCTTAAAATGCAGTGATCAGAACTGTACACAATACTCCAAGTGCGGCCGCACCAGAGTTTTGTACAGCTGTAGCATAACCTCATGGTTCCGGAACTCAATCCCTCTATTAATAAAAGCTAAAACACTGTATGCCTTCTTAACAACCCTGTCAATCTGGGTGGCAACTTTCAGGGATCTGTGTACCTGGACATTGAGATCTCTCTGCTCATTTACACTACCAAGAATCTTACCATTAGCCCAGTACTTTGCATTCCGGTTACTCCGATCAAAGTGAATAGGGCCTATTCCTGATGAAGGGCTTTTGCCCGAAACATCGATTTTTCTGCTCCTCGGATGCTGCCTGACCTGCTGTGCTTTTCCAGCACCACTCTAATCTAGACTCTGGTTTCTAGCATCTGCAATCCTCACTTTAGCCTATTAGATTTTAAAACAGATGAAATATTTCCAGCACCACTCTGATTTAAAATCTAGTAGTCAACCTAGCTAACTTACTCCTGCTAATTTGCACTGTACACTTACTGAAACAAATTGCAAAGTTACGATCTGGGGCTGCCTGTTTAAGAATGTTTTGAGTGGTCTGGCCTAGTCCATAGCAGTCGGCATGGACCAGTTTGGACCAGAGGGCCTGTCTGTGTGCTGTAGGACTCGGTGACTCTGTAACATGACTGAAATCACTAACTTGGTTTCTCAGGTGCTGCCTGACATCGAAAGATTTTCAGCATTATTTTAAAAATGTCAGATTTCCAGCATCTGTAGTATTGATCATGTTTCATGGTTTTCAATTATTCACTTACATATGTTTGCTGTTTTATTTGCTACCAAGGTGCAAACCAATTAAAGCTTCAGCTGTTTTCTCAATGACCCCCTCCCCACCTTTATAAGATCAGAAGTGGGATGATTGCCAATGATTGCTCAATGTTCATTTGTGACTTTTCAGCAGAAGCCTATAGACCAGACACACCTGGACCCGGACAGCAATCGGTTTCAGCTGATGGCTGACAAGTAACATAATTCAAACAACAGTGAATACTTTTTGAGTAGCAGAGCAAAGAGATCAAACATGGATTAGAAGCAACGTGGACAGAACATCTTTCTCTCTATGTATCTATACAAACAATGACTGCAGATGCTGGAAACCAGATTCTGGATTAGTGGTGCTGGAAGAGCACAGCAGTTCAGGCAGCATCCGAGGAGCAGTAAAATCGAGGTTTCGGGCAAAAGCTTGATGAAGGGCTTTTGCCCGAAACATCGATTTTACTGCTTCTCGGATGCTGCCTGAACTGCTGTGCTTTTCCAGCACCACTGATCCAGTATCTATAGGGTAGATAGCAATCAATAATTAAGCAAATTGGACAAACCGCTTAAGTCACACTTTACCACTGCTGAGGATTCATAAGCAACAATTAATGTATTATCTAAAGGTGAGCCACAGTCAGAATCTCCAATATTGGTGTGCCCAGCGCAAGCAGTTATAGTTATACAGTCTTCCAGCACAGAGACAGGCCTTTAGCCCAAACTGGTCCATGCCAAGCAAAATGTCCATCCACGCTAACCCCATTTCCCTGCACTTGGACCATATTCTTCGAAACCTTTCCTTTCCATGTATTTATCCAAATACCTTTAAAATGTTGTTAATGAATCTGGCTCAACCACTTCTGCTGGCCGTTCATTCCATATGCATACCACCCTCTGTGTAAAAAAAGTTGCCCTTTAGATTCCCTTTTATTCTTTCCACGAAACCTTAAACTTTAAACCCCTCTAGTCCTTGACTCCACAAACCTGGGAAAAAGACTAAGTGCATTCACCTTATCTATGCCCCTCATGATCTTATCCACCTCTATGTGGTCCCCACTCAGTGTCTTACATTCTAAAGAAAAACGTCCTAGCTTGTCCAACCTCTCCCTAGATCTCAAACTCTTGAGTCCAGGCAACATCTTTGTATGTTTTTTCTGCACTCTTTCCAGTTTAATAACATCCTTTCTATAACAAGGTGTCCAAAACTGAACACTATACTCCAAGTCTGGCCTCACCAATGTCCTGTATGACTGCAACATAACTTCCTAACTTTTATACTCAGTACTCTAATAATGAAGTGGAGGTGCCAGTGTTGGACTGGGGTGGACAAAGTTAAAAATCCCATGACACCAAGTTATAGTCCAAAAGGTTTATTTGGAAGCTCTAGATTTCAGCGTGCTGCTCCTTCATCAGGTGGCTATGAAGCAGGATCATCAGATGAAGACAAGTGTGCAATAAACCTTTTTCACTGCCCTGTCTACCTGTGACTCTACTTTCAGAGAACTGTGAATCTGTACTCCAAGATCCCTCTGTCCCATTACATCTCTTAATTCACAAGCCCGATCATTCACCTTGATTTAACTTTCCAAAATGCAAGACCTCTCACTTATCTATATTAAACTCCATTTGCCATTTCTCAGTCCACTTCCCCAGTTGGTCATGGTCCTGCTGTAAATTCTGATAACTTTCCTCACTGTCCACGATACCACTTATTTTGCTGTAATTGCAGAGGTGAATGAGCCCAGCCCTAGAAGATGGCATCTAAGGATTGGCAACTCCAAGGTTAGTTGGGCCTGGTATAAACAGCAGCAACACCCTCTGGGGTTCTGAGTGTCTCAGAACTTGAACATAGATGGATTCGAAAGCTATATCTTTTAGTTTTTCTTTTTCTTAAACTCAAAATAACACCGAATCATGGCAATGTATGAATACTTTTCACTGTATTTTATTATATTTCTTACTCTAAAATACATGTGACAATAAAATCATTCATAAAAAGATCCTCGTCTGTATTGGATACTCCCTTTTGAACTTATTACCTGTGTTTGTCTATGTGTGTGTGTGCTTAATTGTATTTTTTTCTTAGGGTTATTAGGTAACAAAATTCCTCTTTCTTTCACTCAATGAAACTTCGGTAATTGATTTTGTTCTTTTTAACTACATTTCTAACTGAAGTGTGATAGCTGTATGCTGAAAATAAATAAAGATATTTGCTCTGGTAGGGCAGTGTCAAAAGCAAGTCTGAATTCCCCTTGTAACAAATTTGGAGGTTCAGCCATGACCTTCTCACAAGTGAATTACAGAATTGGAGAAGGAGAAATATTAATTTTTCAGAAGTTGTTTTCTCAATATAAGCAAGCAACTGCAGAGATT
The DNA here is from genome assembly GCF_004010195.1 of Chiloscyllium plagiosum. Classification (NCBI taxonomy): domain Eukaryota; kingdom Metazoa; phylum Chordata; class Chondrichthyes; order Orectolobiformes; family Hemiscylliidae; genus Chiloscyllium; species Chiloscyllium plagiosum. The sequence continues at coordinate 98,409,300 of NC_057716.1, forward strand.
TTCCTGAGTCTCTAAGATTAAAGATATTCAAATGTTTGATATTAATGCCTTCTTAGGGCAGAATGAAATCACTTATGAGAAACTAAAATCCTTCCAGTTGGAAGAATCAAAGAGATTCTCAATACCTCGAACTAGAGTTCCAACGAATGCTATTGAAGTTACAAAAATGGTGATTCAGTATCTAGAGCTGGAAACTGAGATCATTGAAAGAGATCAAGTGAACCTGGAGAAGATGAAATTAGAATTAGAATTCCAACAGAAAAAAAGAGGAAAGAGAATTTCAGGATCAGAAAGAGGAGAAAACAAAGAGGTAGGAAATAAAAGAAAGATGATAATTCCAAGAAAGGAAGTTGCAACTGAGACAGCTTGGGCTGTGAATGGGGAACAGCCCTGCTGAGGGATTGTACTTAACTCAGACTTAAGGACTCGAAGCATTCAAGTTTACAAATTAAATCACTAAATTTGATGAGGATGAGGTATATGACCTTCTTTAATTCTTTTCAAAGGTTAGCACAGCAGATAAAGTGGCAACATTCATTGCTACTGCAGAGGAGGCTTATTATGACATGGGGTAAACCCTCCTGCTTATTTAAAGCAGCAATACAAAAAAGATTTATCCCGTGCAATAATCTATGAAAATTCAAGAGGCCAAGAACTATTTAAAGTAAAAACTAACACATATATTTCTTAAAGTATAACAGAATAATTAACTAACAACTACTCACAACTCCTTCCTCTAATCAATCTTTTACTTTCCCTTCTATAATACTAGTCTGATAAAACTCCCAATTAAGATTTACAAAACAAAACTTTTTATCTCAAAACCAGGTAGCTTTCGGTTTTTCTCTTTTTCCTGTCTTCTTTTCTTCTTCTTGGGGATTCTGCTTCACAGGTTACTGACCGATAAAGATACCTTTAAGAGAGCTATTCTCTGGACAGTTTGCAGATGTCGTTGGCTTGGCAGTGTGCGAGATATGCGGCTGTCCGGCCCCATCTCCGGCACTTTTATTTCCCTTCCCAGGAACAAAGACACGGAGGAGTCTGTCCAAAACTTTTCATTCAACTTTGCAAAGTCGGGTGTTGTTCCCGTGGGTACACACACAAGCATAGTAATCTCCACGCATTATATACACGTATATGTGGGCTGGGTCTCCTACTGCTGTCTTGACCAATGAGTGCTAGAGTTCCCCACTGTTTTTCCTTATTTGGGTTCTGGTGCCTGCGATTATTTTGTTATTCACTTGGCCAATCAGTGTTCAAGCTCCCCGTTCTTTCCTTATATGGATGATGTTGTACAACTGTGGTTAAGGGCGGTCTTTCAACTATCGAGGAAAGCTGTTACAATTGTTTCATTCATAAAAACATGGGGGAGGTCCGGCAACAGTTTCGAGTGTCTGCTTGTGTTTACTATAAGGTAGAAAAGACTAAAATGCAGCTAACCGTTTAAAAATTACACTACCCCCTACAAATCCCCTGTGTCTTTTCTTACGGCCTGTAATTTTTAAACCGTAAGTTTCTTCTCCAGGGCGTTTAATAACTCCCGAGCTTGTTCATCAAACTGCCCATCTCTAATACTACCCCCGCACAAGAGGGATTCACGTTGTTCCATCTTGAGATTCATTCGTTCAACCTGCCCACAGGGAACATCCCTCTTAATAAGGGCGGTTTCGATCAGTCGTTGAGTTAATCCCCGAACGCAGGGAATAACGCAACACCCAAGGGCAGTGAGTACCCCTGCCACCACTATACATGAGACAAGAAAGGAAACGACCACCCCGTCCATTTACCGAACCAAGCTTCCAACCAGTCCGTGAGGCCAGAGTCGATGCCCGAGTTTTCGGCCAGTTTGTCTGCCAATGTGGTGAGTCCATCCAGGGCGCGGGTGATGGACCCATCAGAGGCTGTGTTGTTGGGGATGAAAGTGCAGCACTGAGTGCCTATCATGAAACAAACACCCCCCTTCTCTGCCAACATCATGTCTAAGGCCAACCTATTTTCCCACGCCACCCTACTAGTGGCGTCCAGTTGTTCTGCTATTCCTTTCACTGCATCCCGGGTATAATTAATGAACCTCTGCTGATTGTAGTAATTATAATTAATCCAATCCACGTTCTTATTGATGGTCACCCACCAGAACAGTGACGACTCAAAACCCGCCGCTATCTGGTTCCTAGCCTTGTATTCGTCAGGAACACCCCTGGGGACCCCTATGGCATCTAAATATATGTTATCATCGAAAGAGGTCTCCAAAGCTCTCTCAGTTCTTCCACTGGAACGGGGTTGCTCTTGTTTTTCGAATGCCAGGGTGAATGGGATGGCCAATTGAACGATTGCACAAGTGCCCGTCCATTTTCGGGGCAGGGTCTGTCGCAGAACCCTCCCACCACAGTACCACCAGAGGTCTGCCCTAGGCACATGAATGTGGGAGTAATTCCCGCCCCCGGTAGTTTCATTGTAAATGTCCCCACATCGTTGTCCCACTGTAGTCCCGTCCGAGAGACGCAGGCCTGGTGCGTACCCGTTACCCCTGAGAATGATGGCGGGCGGGGCGCCCCCTCAGACTTGACGGGGGGGAACTTCAAACTCAAGGGTCGACAAGTGGAGTCGTTCCAGGCCTCTTGGTCCTGGTACAGCCTTATCATGCAGTCCAAGGCTCGTGGGTGTTTCTCCCATCCCAGCGGGAATGGGCCCACCTGAGGGTTAGGGCGGGCACTCGTGCATGCGTAGCAATCACTCTTTTTCATGCTCCTCACAGTATATTTGACCCATTCCATCCAGGCATTCGCCTCCCCGTATCCCGTTTCTATTTCAAAGGTCTTTTCCAAATCCGTCACCTCAATTATTCTAATCTTTTCCTGCTCATCGATGGCGGATGAGCCCCCAGACTCAGCTTCAATGATCGTGATACGCGTGCAGCACAGCTGCAACCCCTCCTGTCCTGCCTGGCCCCCAACCCTAATACCCAGGATTGTTCCACTAAGGCTCGTCCCGTTGTTTCCCAAGTTCTTTATGGTCAGATAGAGCGGATTGCACTGATTCTGCCCACAATCCCGTCCAGGGGTGATGGGATCACGGACAACTGACACCATAGCCTGGACCCCGGGGGCTGGAGGCCTATTTACGCCTTCCCTACCATGCAACTGTAATACTAACGTCTGACCCTGGAATCCCCTTTCTCTCTCTAGGTTCCGCTTAGTCTGATTCAGTTCACTTTTAGTTGCACAGGGCACCAACCCACATAGGTCTAAACTAAGTGTCTGTGTTGGCTTGTTGGCGGGAACGGAGATGGAGAGCCACCGACGGTCCTCTGCTTGTTTTTTCCAGAGGCCAAATTGGGTAACACGCGCACTATGACCTAGCCCAAGGATAATGGCATAGCAAGTTAACAATACGATTGACCGCATTTTGTCGCGACACCTGTAGCCAGAGGGCACAGTTCCTTTAGACTCGCCAAAGTCCGATTAGTTTGTTCTCAGGGTCTCTGTTCCTTAGATGCCTTTGTCAGAGAGGTTCGTTCGTCCTCTGTCGGTTGTGGCACTGGTCCCTTGACTCGAGTGTAATGTGTCCAGCCCTTTTCGGCCGTACGGACAGCCGTTTCGGTAGTCAAAAGTACCAGGAAGGGACCGTCCCAAGTTGGTTCGAGGGTACGTTGCTTCCAGCTTTTAATCAGGACCCACTGACCCGGCTTGACGGTGTGCACCGCAAACTCGAGGGGCGGCGTCTGTGCCAAAGGTCCCTGTTGGCGTAAACGAGATAGAGCAGACCCCAGAGCCACCACATATTTTTGCACAAACATATCCCGAGACTCGAATACAGGAGGTTCCCCCTGCGGCCTATGGAACGGGAGGCCAAACAGCATTTCTAAAGGGGAGACGCCCAAATCCCGCCTTGGCTGGGTGCGAATTTGCAATAGGGCAAGGGGTAGGCATTTGGTCCAAGGCAGGCCGATTTCACTAGTGAGTTTGGTTAGCTGCTTTTTGATGGTCTGGTTCATTCTTTCGACCTTGCCCGAGGAGGGGGGATGCCAGGGGGTGTGCAAATCACAGTCAATCCCCATTGCTTGCACTACATTGTGGAGGATGGTCGAGGTGAAGTGGCTCCCCTGGTCAGAGTCAATAGCGCGGGGTAGCCCAAATCGTGGGATGATTTGTTCGAGTAGAATTTTGCTAATCTGAGTTGCCGTTGCCGTGGCAGTGGGGAAAGCTTCCACCCATCCTGTCAGGTGATCTACTATTACTAATAGATACTTCAGGCGACCTATGTGGGGGAGCTCAGTGTAATCTACCTGGACATACTCAAACGGCCTATAGGCCGGACTCCTACCCCCTTGTCTTGCATGCTGCCGCAGCCCCCTTTTGTTAATCTTTCGACATGTTATGCAATCTCCTGTGACCTGCTTGGCTACCGTGTACAGACCAGGGTGAGCATATCGGCGCAGGAAGGCATCACACAGTGCCTGGGCGCCCCAGTGACCCCCTTGGTGTAGACGGGCAATAATGTCCCGCGTCAACTGTCGATTTAGTAGCTGGCGGCCATCGGGTAAGGTCCACTTCCCTTCCCTATCCTTTGTACCCCCCAGAGACGCAAGAAGAGTTTCGCCTTTGTCAGTAAACGTGGGTACCTCGGTAATTTCGGATATCTGGGGAATCCTTACCAGGCAGTTTATTATTTCCTTTCCCATCCCGGCCAATCTTGCCTGTTGATCTGCCAATTGATTCCCCAGGGTCTCTATTTTATCGTCTTTCTGGTGCCCTTTATCTCTTGTGGCAGCAACAAATCCTCCAAGATCATGGCTACTAGTTCCTCGTGGACCAACTCTTTTCCGCTACTATTTATCATTCCCCTTTCCTTCCAGATCTTCCCAAAGGTGTGTACTACCTCAAAGGCATACTTAGAGTCAGTGTAGATTGTCCCGGCTATTCCCTTTAAATTCCTCAGAGCCCGGTGCAAGGCGTACAATTCGCACGTTTGTGCGGACCAGGCATTCGGTAGCCGTCCACTTTCCACTAATTCCCAACCAGTCTCACTAATGACTGCATAACCGTTGTGTCTTTTCCCATCTATCACTCGAGAGGACCCGTCAATGTACCACCGCCTTGCTGTATCCCTCAGATCTTCCCTCACTTTACTCTGGTACTCTATTATGTCTGAACAGCAGTGTTCCAGTTCCTCCTCCCCTTCCCCTTTCCAAAGAAAGTCCGCCGGGTTCTGGCAGCCCCCGACTTCTATTCGGAGGTCTTCTCGGTCTAACAATATGGCTTCATATTTCAGAATTCTCGAGTCAGTCAGCCACCTTGACTGCATAACCGTTGTGTCTTTTCCCATCTATCACTCAAGAGGACCCGTCAATGTACCACCGCCTTCCTGCATGTAAGGGAGTATCCCTCAGATCTTCCCTCACTTTACTCTGGTACTCTATTATGTCTGAACAGCAGTGTTCCAGTTCCTCCTCCCCTTCCCCTTTCCAAAGAAAGTCCGCCGGGTTCTGGCAGCCCCCGACTTCCAATCGGAGGTCTTCTCGGTCTAACAATATGGCTTCATATTTCAGAATTCTCGAGTCAGTCAGCCACCTCCCGGCCTTCTGATTCAGGATAGTTCTAACCTGGTGGGGAGTAGTGACTGTCAAGGGGGCCCCGAAAGTCAACTTCCTGCTTTCCTCTACCAGCTTTGCCGTGGCTGCCACACACTCCGGCCACCCTCGGGAGACTGGATCCAGAATTTTTGACAGGAAAGCCACGGGCTTCCTTTTCCCCCCCCAATCCTGGGTCAATACTCCAAGAGCGGTTCCCTTTCTGGAGTTTACAAAGAGACAAAATGTCTTACTAAAATCCGGCAAGCTTAAAACAGGTGCGGTCATCAATTTTTCTTTTAGGATTCCAATTAACGTTTTCTCCTCCTCCTCCCATTTTATTCTGTTGGGTGCCTCCTCAATGAGTTTTAAGTACAAGTCTTTAGTAAGGGGGGCATAGTCGTCTATCCACAACCGACAATAGCCTAAGAGTCCCAAGAACTTCCGCAACTCCCTCTTGGTTGTTGGGAGGCCTAGTTCGATTATTGCCCGCACTCTTTCCGGACTTATTCGTTTCTGTCCCTGGCTTATCAAGTGTCCCAGGTACTTAACCTCTTTCTCGACATATTGAAGCTTCTTCTGACTCACTCTTAACCCCTTCTCAGCTAGGTAATTTAACAGGGCATTAGTCCCAAGTAGGACGTCCTCCTCCGCGGGTCCGGATAAAAGGAGATCGTCCACGTATTGTATAAGCTTAAGGGCCGGGGACAAGGTTAGTCCCTCCAATAATTGTTCCAGAATCTGCCCGAACAGGGTCGGGGACTCAGCGAATCCTTGGGGGAGCACGGTCCACCTGTACTGCTGTTTTCTGCCAGTATCAGGATCCTCCCATTCAAAAGCAAAAAGATCCCTACTGTCCTTGTCCAGGGGACACGCCCAGAAGGCATCCTTTAAGTCTATAACACTAAACCAGCCGTGGTCCGGGGGTATTCGCCCCAGAATAGTGTATGGGTTCGGTACCACAGGGTGCCGTACTTGGACAATTTTATTTACTTCCCTTAGGTCTTGGACCATTCGGTAGCTCCCGTCCGACTTCCGGACTGGCAGGATGGGGGAATTGTATCATGACATACAGGGCTCTACCAATCCATCTTTTATTACGTCTTCCATAACTGTCTTCAGGCCCTGCCTCCCTTCCCAAGAGATGGGGTATTGGCGCACTCTGACGTCGGGGCTCTGGGGCTTTAATTTTACCTCCACAGGTCGAATTGCGAGTCCCCCCCGGTTCTCTTTGGTGACCCAAACCCTAGGGTCTATCTCTGTCAATCGGGACTCACTAAGGTATGACATGGTAACAGCTAATTCTTCCTCTTCTCCCACTTCTATTCGTAATCCGAAACGGACTATCAAATCCCATCCCAACAACCCATAGGGAAGATGGGGGAGGTGAGGGAGTTCCACCTGGAGCTCCTCTTCCTCCAGCCGCAAGGGTTGTGGTTCAAATATTTTCGCACTAAAAACCCCACCCTTAACTCCTGAAATGTTTAATGTTTTAGCTTGGAAGCCAACCTCCCTAGGATGGAGGGGAATTGAGGACCTGCCGGCGCCTGTGTCAACTAAGAAGGTAACATCTTGTCTAAATGGGCCCACCCGTAAATTTACCAGGGGTTCTTGGTAGGCCCATGTTTCGATCCTCCCCTGACTTCCCTAATCCATTTGTTCACGCTCCATTTCATACATCCCTTCTCTTTCCCTTTTAAACTCAGGACAATCCCTTTTGAAGTGTCCCAGTTTCCCGCAATGGTAACATCCGGCCATCTGAGGCCGCTCAATTCCATAAGATCCTCCTCTCTCACTTCTGCCCCGTCTCGCTTCTCTCCCTCTCCAACTTTCCTTCGACATTCCTCTTTCGACCCCATAACCTCCCTCCCCCATTCCGGTGGACTTACAAGCTTCCCGTACGGCTGCCACCATCATTTTTGTCTTATGTTTCTCCCTTATTACATCCCTCTGAACGTACACCTTCTGTGCTTCCCGTAATAATTCTGCAACATCTTTTTCAGCCCAATCCTCCACTTTCTGTAATTTCTTCTGAATGTCAGGCCATGACTTAGTCACAAAGTGCACCATAAGCATGCCCTTGCCTATTTCCCCATCGGGGTCTAAACCTAAATACTTTCGCATGGACTCCCGCAAACGGTCTAAAAACTCACTCGGGGATTCATCCTTTTTCTGTCCAACTTCGAATGCTTTCACTAAATTCCGCTGTTTGGGCACGCAGGTTTCGATCCCCCTGATTATAAGGCTTCTGAGATCTGTCATATTGGCCCGTCCCCCCGCGTCGTTATGATCCCACCGGGGGTCCTCTAAGGCGTACTTCTGCTCTCCACGCTGAGGGCCGTCCTGATGCCCCCTATCCCAAATGGCCATTGCACTATCCCGGATCATGACAATTTCATCGTAATTAAATAGTATTCTCATCATGGCCTGCAATTCGGCCCATGTGTATATACTGGGCCCCAGAAATTGATCTAATTGGGTTCCCACACTGATGGGGTCGTCCAGTAGACGGAGTTGCCGGATATCCCCAGAATTTAAAGGTTGTACTACGAATCCGGTCCGTTCATTCCCAAACGGCACCTCTCGTAAGGGGTTCAGCTTCAATATTGTCACTCCTCCCAGCTCTCAATTCCTCTTCTCGGCCT
>NC_057716.1:98419333-98431908 GCF_004010195.1 Chiloscyllium plagiosum
CAGATGACCGTCAAAACCACGCGGCCAACAAGGAAGAACAGAAAAAAATCTCTTACCTTGGTCCGTGCACGGAGTTGTCTGGCCTTTTTAAATGTGTGTACCCCCGTGTATAGTCACTAGCCGGTCGTCCCAGCACTCGTCCGTGTGTTCCTTTTTCCAGGATTCAAAATTAATTTTAAATGAGCCGGGTCACCTCCTCTCTTGGCCGACGGCTGACAGACCAAGCTGATCAGTGAGAAGTATAAATATATACTAGACGCGTCTTTGTTGTGATCAGGCTTGATCCGTGAGCCGAAGAGACTTTCCCCCGGCAATAATTATTTCATCCCGGACGAGCCCCCAATTGTGCGAGATAAGCGGCTGTCCGGCCCCATCTCCGGCACTTTTATTTCCCTTCCCAGGAACAAAGACACGGAGGAGTCTGTCCAAAACTTTTCATTCAACTTTGCAAAGTCGGGTGTTGTTTCCGTGGGTACACACACAGCATAGTAATGAGGAGTCTGTCCAAAACTTTTCATTCAACTTTGCAAAGTCGGGTGTTGTTTCCGTGGGTACACACACAAGCATAGTAATCTCCACGCATTATATACACATATATGTGGGCTGGGTCTCCTACTGCTGTCTTGACCAATGAGTGCTAGTGTTCCCCACTGTTTTTCCTTATTTGGGTTCTGGTGCCTGCGATTATTTTGTTATTCACTTGGCTAATCAGTGTTCGAGCTCCCCGTTCTTTCCTTATATGGATGATGTTGTACAACTGTGGTTAAGGGCGGTCTCTCAACTATCGAGGAAAGCTGTTACAATTGTTTCATTCATAAAAACATGGGGGAGGTCCGGCAACAGTTTCGAGTGTCTGCTTGTGTTTACTATAAGGTAGAAAAGACTAAAATGCAGCTAACCGTTTAAAAATTACACTACCCCCTACAGCAGTTCTCCTCCCAAATGTTCAATTTTCCCTGGTCTTATACCCCCAAAGCATTGATTTGTGTCATTGGCTTTTAAGATTGTCAAGATACTAAATGCAAACGTGATTGGAGTTTGGTAATTTTTGGGAGTATATTTAAACTGATTGGCCTTATTCAAATATGTTTTTGTCTCCAGGGAACCAGCTACCCCAGTTATCCCAGTAGCTGAAGAACATGTTACATTGTTTCCTATTCGGAACACTTGGTGCTGTCACTGCTAGCTTTTAACTCTCTTTAAGGTACAGTACACTCACATCTTCGTAACACCTCTCTCCTTAAAATAAAGTAAACCATCATTATGAGAAGATGGCTTCATTTTTTTCTTTTTTTTAAACACATTACCCTAACAGGCAGGTAACTTTAATGTACATTCACCTTAATCTCTTCCCATCAACCTGTGTGTGTATATATGTATATATATAAAAACATTAAATAAAAACAAATCTTATCTGAACTTTATCAGTTAAATCAGTGATAACGCATCTGCGATTACATTCTTACGACCGGCAACAAGTATGATTTTTAAATTAAAAGTCTGTAACATAAGACTCCAATGAAATAGTCTCATCTTCTTGTCTTTAAAGCTTTCTAAGAATGTAAGCAAATTGTGATCCGTATACATAACTGTCTCCTATACATTGTTTGTCACATACACATTACAATGTTGTAAAGCCAGTACCAAACTCAATAGTTCTTTCTTGGTTGTGGAGTATTCCTTTGATGGATATTGATCTTCTTCAAAAAGTAACCAACTGGCAGTTCATTCCCATCCTCATCTTCCCATAGGAGTACAGCTCCAACTCCAATGCCACTAGCATCGATGGCAACTTCAAAAGGTTTTGAAACATTTGGTGCAGCTAAAACTGGTTTGGTGGTTCATATTGATTTCAAGTGGTCAAATGCCTCCTGGCATTGTCCTGTCCACCCAAACATTGTGTTCTTCTTCAGCAAATCTGTTAACAGTGCCATTGCACTGCTGTAGTTGGAAACAAACTTCCAATAGATTCGCTGAGTGCAAAGAATTGAAACACTTCTTTCTTCGAGGTTGGTTGTGGAAATTCCTCTATGGCCTTCGTGTTTGCGTTCTGTGGAGTCAACCTTCCATGACTGATGTTATGTCCCAACTCAGTTATATTTAAGTTTATCACCAGTTTTGCTTATCGTAGTCATTCAAAGAGCTCTACCAACTGTACCATGTGATCTTTCCAGGACTTACTAAAGATCACTACATCATCCAAATAGACTGCACAGTTTGTTAACCCAGCCACAACTCTGTTCATGAGTCTTTGGAATGTGGCAGGTGTGTTCTTCATTCCAAAGGGCATCACTTTAAACTGATATAATTCCTCTTGTTGTCTAGAGGAATTAAGGGCTACGGGGAGAACGCTGGTAAGTGGAGCTGAAATGCGCATCAGCCATGATTGAATGGCGGAGTGGACTCGATGGGCCAAATGGCCTTACTTCCACTCCTATGTCTTATGGTATTATGGTCTTATAGTCCATTTGGGGTTACAAATGCAGAAATTTCCTTTGCCATCTCTGGTAAAGGTATCTGCCAGTAACCATGCATTAAGTCCAACCTGGTGATGTAACTGGCTTGTCCGACTTTCTCGATACAGTCCTCCGATTTTGTAACGGCCTTCCAATAATCCACGCAGAATCATTGAGGCCCGTCCGGTTTGAGAAATAAGAATACCGGCAACTCCACTCACTCTGACTTGATTCGATGATGTCCTCGTCGAGCTTCGTCTCCACCTCCATCTGGACCTGTCTGGCTTTGAAAGGATTAAACCGATAGGGGTGTTGTTTTATCAGAGCAGTATTCCCTTATATACAGTAGCATTAGTCCTCCCATCTGATTCTTACATATGTCCTTATACTGCAGTAACAAATCTTTCAACTGCATTCTATGCTCATGTGACAGATAGCTTACTAACCTATCCCACTCCTCAAGGTCTTCTTCATTCTTTACGCTGTTTTGAGGCACAACAAAATCCATATCATCTGGATTTGATTCCTCACTCTGCAGGGTAGTAATTAACACTTGTTTCTGCAGTTCTTTGTCTCTCGTATAATACGGTTTCAACATGTTCACATGACATACTCGATACTTTTTTTTCTATCTGGCATCTTTATTAGATTGTTCGCCTGACTCAACCTTTTCTCAATTTGATAGGGACCACTAAGCCTTGCTTTGAAGGATCTCCTATCACTGGTGACAGTACTAATACGTCATCCCGTAGGGAAAATTTCTGAGTCTGAGAGCTTTTATCTGCCACCTGCTTCATTCTACACTGTGCCCTCTTTAGGTGCCATTTAGCTAACTCACCTACTCTGTTTAATCTCCCCTTCACCTCCGATACATAAGCTAAGTGTGAGATCTCTGACTTTGGTCCTGTCAATTTTTTCTTTAATTAATTTCAAAGGACTTCTCACTTCATGATCGAATATTAACTCGAAGGGATGAACTGAATAGATTAATTTGGGCATCTCTAATGGCAAACAATATGAATGGGATACCTTTATCCCAATCATTCAGGTAATCCTGACAGTTTGCTCTCAACATGGTCTTCAAGGTATGATGCTACCTTTTGAAAGCTCCCTGGGATTCAGGATGATACGCATTGAATTTAAAGTGCTGTATGCCGAAGCTATCTTAAATAGCCTAGCAGTAAAATGTGACCCTTGGTCCGACTGAATCTCTCTGGGTAGCCCATACCGTGTGACGAAAGCTACTAACTCCTCTACCACCCTTTTTGCCTTGGTACTCCATAATGGAAGTGCCTCCGGAAATCTGGTAGACACATCCATTATGGTTAATAAGTACTGGTTCCCACTTTTAGTTCTCGGGAGGGAACCTACACAATCACTTATAACCCACGTGAAAGGTTCTTCAAATGTGGGAATTGGTAACAAAGGGGCTGACTTTATTACCACCTGTGGCTTACCTACCATTTGGCGTGTATGATTATTATGGCAGATGTTAATCACATCCTTGTGCATTCCAGGCCAACAAAAATGTTTTTGTACCTTAGCCTGTGTCTTTCATATTCCTTGGTGACCTCCTACAGATAGCTCAAATGCTACCCATAACACCTCCTGTCTTTATGCTACCGGTAGTACAATCTGGTGCACTTTGGCCCATTTCTCCTCTGCACTAACCTGTCGTGGTCTCCATTTCCTCCTTAGGATGCTATCTTTCCGATAATAACCCTCCAGAATATTCTCAGCCTCCTTTTCGGAGTATACATCCACATATATATCTTTTATCATTTTGTCTTGCTGTTGCAAGTCTCTTAGTCTTTCAGGAGTAAACACGTCTGTCTGACCGTCTGCCTGTTCAGGGTTTTCTTGCACCATTACGTTAAACAGGGTATCTGCCAACTGAACCTCAACTCCTTCATCTTTCTCTTTACTTTTCGCTTTGTGCTGTCACTTATGATAGTGGAATCTGGTTACCACACAGTCTGGGAAAATACCAGGATATTTCTATTCTAACTCCACAGTTCTTTGGTCTTCCTTGGACTTCTTCACAACAAGGGGTGTCACTCCCACCTTGGATCCTGCCAAATCATTCCCAAGAACAAACTGAATTCCTGGAACTTACACTCTGTCAATCACTCCATTGGAACTTCCCCAGTCTTAAGTTGGCACGCCAACCTGACCTTACATAGGGGTACGCTAAATTTCTGTCCACACACTCAGGTAACAGATCAGAAGGAGTGCATATTCACTCATCTCTTGCTATCAGTGACTGGTTAGATCCTGTATGTCTCAAAATTATAACTTTGTGTCCTTCTCCCCCTGTTCTTTCTGAGTAAACCTTACCCACAGAGGCAAATTCTTTGTAGAGATCAGGAACTAACTCATACCCAGCTCCTGTCTAGGTTGTGCACTCTCCTCCAGCTCCTTGGCTCTTCTTGGGGTCTCCTTTACTACCTTCACTAATGCCAAAGGCTTAGCTTCTTTTACCACATCTTTTCCCATAGTGCTTTTCTTTAATGACCAGCACTGTGACTTTATGTGTCCCACTTTACCACAGGAGACTTTCACCTCCTTTCCATCCTCTTGGGCTTCTTTTTTATCCTGGGGTAAATTCTTACTAGTGCTCTCTACTCTTGTTTTCATAGTGTAGGATCTCCCCTTCTCTCAACTCTTATCTCCCACAGGACAAAATTCTGGCCAGATGCTTGTCTTATGCACCAAATGTACTCATCTGCTAATTTTGCTGCCCTTCTCACTTCCTGAACTTTCTGTTCCTCCATGTAAATTCTTACCATCTCTGGAAGTGAGTTTTTAAACTCCTCCAGCAGAATAATCTCTCCTACAGCCTCAAAGGTCTTATCTATTTTCTAAGCACACTACCCATCTATCAAAATAACTATGTTTAATTCTTTCAAACTCAGCATAAGTCTGACTTGGTTCTTTCTTTGTGTTTCTGAACTGCTGTCTATGTGTTTCTGGTACCAATTCATAAGCACTTAAAATAGTCTGTTTAACCTCTTCATAATTCTTTGACCTATCATCTGACAGTGTACCAAATACCTCAGTAGGTCTGCCTACCAGTTTAGTCTGAACCAGCATTACCCATAAATCCTTGGACCACTCCATCTGCCTAGTAAATTTTTCAAATGATATAAAGAAGGCTTCAACACCTTTCTCATCAAAATGTGGCAGAGTTTTGACATATTCGTATATCTCACTACCTTCTCTTTTAATCTCCATCCTGTTAACTTGACTTTGCTGATTAAATCGCAACTTCTCAAGTTCAAATTCTCTCTCTTTTGGTCTCATCCTTTCTTCTCTCTCTCTTTGCTCAACTAAGAACCTTCTGTCTCTCTCTTTTCCCTTGCGCTCTCTCTCTCTTTTTCCTCCATCTCTCTCTCTCTGTCTTTCCTCTCTCTCTCTTTTTCTCCATCTCTCTTCTCTCTCTCTCTTTCTCTTGCCTCTCTCTCTCTTTCTCTTTCTCTCTCTCTTTGCTTATCTTCTAACTCTATTTTCCTCAATTGTAATTTAAGTTCTACCTCCACTGCACGTTTCGCTGACACACCTAAGTGTTTGAGTAACTCACTTGCAATTTCAGTTTTACTTTTACCCTTGGTTAAACCCAAATCTAACTTACTTGCTAATTCTAAAAGTATGGCCTTTTTCTTTCCTTCTAAACTTTCTTGGCAAACTTGAGAATCACCTTCAAATCCTAGAATTTCAGAGCCATTCCTCTCACTTCTAATTTAATCAACCACATGTCACCGAAATTAAACAAATTGTGTTACTTATGTTTTATTTAAAGATCTAGGATACTAACCTGCAATTGTTTAAATCTGCTAGGATGTTTTGTACCCCCAAATCTATTCAAATCTGTCTAAAACGAGCCCCCATACTGTTATGACACAGGGTAAACCCTCCTGCTTAATTTAAAATGGCAAGACAGAAAAGATTTATCCCGTGCAATAATCTGTGAAACTTTGAGAGGCCAAGAACTAATTAAAGTAAAACATGTAACAACTTTATTTCTTGAAGTATAACAGACAATAATTAACTAACAACTATCTATAATTCCTTCCTCCAACTTATATTTACCTTTCCTTCTATAATACTAGTCTGTTAAAACTCCTGATTAAGATTTACAAAGCAAAGCTTCTTATTTCCAAACCAGGCAGCTTTCGGTTCTTCTCTGTATTCCTGTCTTCTTTTCTTCTTGGGGATATTGCTTCACAGGTTAGAGACCTATTCTCTGGGCAGCTTGCAGATGTCATTGGCTTGCAAGTTCTCCTCCCAACTGTTCAATTTTCCCTGGTCTTATACCCCAACCATCGGATTGTGTCATTGACTTATAAGATTGTCAATATATTGAATTCAAACATGCTTGGAGTTTGGTATTTATTTTGGGGGTATATTTCGGCTGATTGGCCTAATTCAAGTCTGTTTTTTGTCTCCAGGCAACTAACTACGCTAGCTACGCCAGTTGCTGGACCACATGTTATATGGTATCCTATTCAGACCACTTGGGATAAATCTTTTCTGTCTTGTCACTGTTTGTTTTTAACTCTCTGAAGGGAATTTATATTTGCCAGAAATTGGTGTTGGAGAGACTGTTAGGTCTGACGGCTGATAAGTCCCTGGGGCCTGATGGTCTACATCCCAGGGTACTGAAGGAGGTGGCTCTAGAAATCGTGGATGCGTTGGTGATTATTTTCCAAAGTTCGATAGATTCGGGATCAGTTCCTGTGGATTGGAGGGTGGCTAATGTTGTACCACTTTTTAAGAAAAGAGTGAGAGAAAAAGCAGGAAATTATAGACCAGTTAGTCTGACCTCAGTGGTGGGAAAGATGCTGGAGTCAATTATAAATGATGAAATTACAACACATCTGGATAGCAGTAATAGGATAGGTCAGAGTCAGCATGGATTTATGAAGGGGAAATCATGCTTGACTAATCTTCTGGAATTTTTTGAGGATGTAACTCTGAAGATGGACAAGGGAGATCCAGTGGATGTAGTGTACCTGGATTTTCAGAAAGCCTTTGATAAAGTCTCACACAGCAGTCAGTGAGCAAGATTAGAGCACATGATATTGGGGGCAAAGTACTGACTTGGATTGAAAATTGGTTGGCTGACAGGAAACAAAGATTAGTGATAAATGGCTCCATTTCGGAATGGCAAGCAGTGACCAGTGGGGTACTGCAGGGATCAGTACTGGGACCGCAACTTTTTACAATATATATTAATGATATAGAAGATGGTACTTTGCTGATGATACAAAGCTGGGTGGCAGGGTGAAATGTGAGGAGGATGTTAGAAGATTACAGGGTGACCTGGACAGGTTAGGTAAGTGGACAGATGCATGGCAGATGCAGTTTAATGTGGATAAATGTATGGTTATCCACTTTGGTGGCAAAAACAGGAAGGCAAAGACATTCTGGTTCACGAGGTCAATTCCTGGAATGGTGGGACTATCTTATGTTGAAAGATTGGAGTGACTAGGCTTGTATACCCTTGAGTTTAGAAGACTGAGAAGGAATCTGATTGAGACATATAAGATCATTAAAGCATTGGACACTCTGGAGGCAAGAAACATGTTTCCACTGATGGGTGAGTGCCGAACCAGAGGACACAGCTTAAAAATACGGGGTAGACCATTTAGGACAGAGATGAGGAGAAACTTCTTCACCCAGAGAGTGGTGGCTGTGTGGAATGCTCTGCCCCAGAGGGCAGTGGAGGCCCAGTTTCTGGATTCGTTTAAGAAAGAGTTGGATAGAGCTCTCAAAGATAGTGGAATCAAGGGTTATGGAGATAAGGCAGGAACAGGATACTGATTGAGAATGACCAGCCATGATCATAATGAATGGTAGTGCAGGCTCGAAGGTCTATTGTCTATTGTCTATTGTATAAAGGTATAGTACACCCAGATCTTCATAACAAACTGACAGGGAAAAGCTGATCACATTAAGTCCCCTTATCTGAGGAACATAGCACTGAATATGAGGCAGCAAAATGGGCTGTTTTACACACATATACAGTGCCAAGCATTTAAATGAGGAGAGAGTGAGGTCTGCAGATGTTGGAGATCAGAGTTGAGAGTGTGTTGCTGGAAAAGCACAGCAGATCAGGCAGCATCCAAGGAGTAGGAGAATCGACGTTTCAGACCGGAGCCCTTCATCATTCCTGAAGGATTCTCCTCTGATGCTACCTAACCTGCTATGATTTTCCAGCGCCACACTTTTTGACTCTGATCTCCAGCATCTGCAGTCCTCATTTTCTCCTAGATGTAATAATGCCACTGCTTAGTGACAACAGACAAATTCTCAAGAGACTTCGATTCAAATCCCAAAGTGGAATTTACATTTAATTAATTAAAATCTAGTGTCAGTAATGGGAGCCTTCCTTTCCTGGTCTGGCCTACTTGTGACATGCAGATCCACTAGATGTGGTTGACCCTTAACTGTGCTCTGAAATGGCCAGCCACTCAGTTGTACAAAACTTACAGTTAGAAATGGAGTAATGTTTTTAAAGGGCTTCTAGGTAAGAGTGATCATAAAGTTTTTTTAAAAAATCACAGTCTGTTTTAAGCTCCGTAATTCGCATCTGAAACGCATACATTAAACTGAAATAAAGACATTTACATGAAGACAGAGTTGGCTATGGTGGCATGGGAAGATGGCTTAAAAGACAAGATGGAAGAGATATAGTGGCAGCCATTTAACAATGTTTTTATAATTCTCAACAAAAATAATTTCTTCGCTTATTGGAGAATTAGTTTTATTTATAATTTCACAGGGTTAGGCATCACTAGCTATGGTGGCATTGAATACCCATCCCTAATTGGCCTTGTACAGAGGTTGGTGAGGCTCCTTCTTCAACCACGTGAGATTCTTGGAGTGTAAGCACAGCCAAAATGTAGGAGTTGTAGGATCTTGATATAGCAACAGTGAAGGAAAAACAATACAGCTGCCAGTCTAGATGGTGTATGGTTGGAAGGGAACTTCTAGCTTGTGGTGTTCCCATGCAACTTCCATCTTTATCCTTCTCAATGGCTGAGTTAGTAGATGCTGCTGAAGCAACATTGTGAGTTGTTGAAGTGCAACATGTATACGGTACATGCTCCTGCAACAATGCCTTAGTGTTACAACCAGGTGAGGAAGAATCATTTACTTCTCATTTAAAGTTGAGAGTGTGTTGCTAGAAAAGCACAGCAGTTCAGGTAGCATCCGAGGAGCAGGTGAGTCGAAATTTTGGGCATAAGCCCTTCATCAGTAATGTCATTCCTGATGAAGGGCTTATGCCCGAAACGTTGACTATCCTGCTCCTTGGATGCAGCCTAACTGTTGTGCTTTTCCAGCACCACACTTTTCAGGTTTACCACATCACCCACCTTATTAAAACAGTCAAATTCTTTTTATTGTGCATAATTATTACATAATTTCGAAAACATTATTTTCGGATTCATTCCAATGTTCTCTCTCTTCAGTAGGAACAAAAATATGATGAAAAGTCCAAGCAAAAGCAATTTCTTCACTTCCACATCCCCATGACATTGTTTGACACTGAAACAAATGAATCTCTATGGGCGAATAATGCAGATATCATCTGTTATACATAGAAAATGCTTTACTTTTCCTCTATTTTACAGTGATAACCTAGACCAGTAGAATCCAATCAGTAATCTGCATCAGACAGCTCAGGGAGTGAGAGCTCCCATTCCTTCACTTCAATAATTTGGAGGATTTAAAAAAAAAGAGAAATAGGACACAAGTCAATTTATTTTTCGTCCTGGGAATATAGAGATGCCTTTCAAGTGACTGACCTGTAGAAGGGAACTGAATTTAAATCTTCCACTAATCTTAAAATGGAATTCTACTCTAAATCCCAACGGCTACTTAAATATCTCAGTTAACTCTGTGCATTCTTCACCTCTGGGCTGACCTTGTTCCAGGATATCACCCCTTGCAAAGGTTACCTACTCATCACCAGGCAAGAATGTTCCACACACCAGTTCAAGCTCCCATTGTTGAAGTTTCAATTCCTTAAAACCAAAACAACATTGTTAAGCTGGTTATTAAAAGTGAATGAGAAGTGGTTTAGAGAGATCGGCAATGGTTTTCTCCTCCAGAGGTTGGCAGGAGTCTATGTGAAAGCACAGTCGAGGTAGAAAACCCTTGTTACACATTTGGAAAAAGTACCTCGAGTGCCGTAACCTGAAGGGCTATGGACCAAATGCTGGAAAATAGGATTAGGCTGGCTGTCTCATTTCTCCACCATGCAGACATGATGAGCGGTGTGGACTCTTTCTGAGCTGAATCGCATGAACATTCTGTGATTCCATAGTCCTTCCTTTCTTCTCTTGTGTTACAACAATGACTACATTTCAAAATTACTCCACTCACTGATAATCACTTTGAAACTGGCCATGAAAATATACATGTCAGCCTTTCTCTTTTCCATTAACAGCAGAAACATAGCTTTAGTAATTATAAAATAATCACAGAACAGTTGATCTAACTTATCCAATCAGTCCTCCATGCTTCAGACTCAATTTCTCCCAATGCTCCTCATCTCATCCCATTAACACATTTTTATTTTCTATTCTTTCTCATCTTACTTCCCCTTGAGTGCTTCGATGTTAATTGTCACAGCTATTCTGTGGGAGCAAGTTCCAAATTCTACCCTCTGTTTGGACAAACATTCTCCTGCATCCCCTACTTGATATATTATTGACTATTCTTATATTTGTGGATGATAAACTGAGGTATTTCTTCTCTATTTGGTGGACATTAAAGATACCTTGGCACTATTTTGAAATAGAGAATGAGAGTTCTCACTGATGACTTGCTCAATATTTACCTCTCAAGCATCATTGTGAAAACAGGTTAGCTGAACATAATTTCAATACTTCTGGTACAATTCAACAAATACAGAATATACCATTCCTTTTGTCATTCAATCACTACTATTCATCACTGTGCTTCGCGTCTGCTGCTCAGAAGCTATGTACCTCTACATCTTTGGGAAGAGACTGACTGTGTTATGACATTCTTTTGCTGGAAATGTGTTGCTGGAAAAGCGCAGCAGGTCAGGCAGCATCCAGGGAACAGGAGAATCGACGTTTCGGGCATAAGCCCTTTTTCAGCCTTTCCAGCAACACATTTCCAGCTCTGATCTCCAGCATCTGCAGACCTCACTTTCTCCTATAACATTCTTTTGCCTGGCTGGGCATTGCTTTGGCCTCTGAGGCTTATTTTTTTATTTCATATGGCTGACACTGCCTCTTAAAATCTGCTAGGAGAAAGTGAGGACTGCAGATGCTGGAGATCAGAGCTGAAAATGTGTTGCTGGAAAAGCGCAGCAGGTCAGGCAGCATCCAAGGAGCAGGAGACTCGATGTTTCGGGCATGAGCCCTTCTTCAGGAAGTCTGCCGTTTGGCACACTCTCAGTGGCAGCCTTTCATGTGCAACTTTGTACCATTATTTCTTTCAGATTTTAAATTCTATTAAATTACTATATTGCATCTCTACATCATCTACCAATGCAACAGGTCCACAACTGATGTCATCTCCCTCGCCCTACACTCATCCCTGGAATATCTGGACATCAAAGATACTTGTGTCAGGCTTCTACTTATTGACTACAGTTCCACTTTCAACATCATAATTCCAAACTTTGCGAAATTCGGAGACCTGAGTCACGGCTCCCCAATCTGTTACTAGATTGTCCTGACCCATGGACCGCAATCCATAAGTACAAATGACACCACTTCTTCCACAATAATCCTCAACACCAGTAACCTGCAAGGCTGCATACTCAGTTCCCTACAATACTCCTTGCACACTCATGGCAGATAGAAGCGATGAGGAATTTGCAACAGCAACAGTATATGATGGATGGCAGTTATAGGAAGGGGGGAAAGTCTCAGATACAGTCACATAGATGGGTTAGCTCCAGGAAGGGTAAGAGAGGTAGGCACCTAACGCAGGAGTCTTTTGTGGATATACCCATTTCAAACAGGTATGCAGTTTTGGAAAATGGAGGGGGTGATGGATTCTCAGGGGAACGTAGCACGAACAGCCAAGTCTCTGGTATTGAGACTGGCTCTAATGCAACGAGGGGTACGTCGG
>NC_057716.1:98431928-98433683 GCF_004010195.1 Chiloscyllium plagiosum
GGATAGAGCAGATGAATGCATGGCTGAGGAGCTGGTGTATGGGAAAAAGATTCACATTTTTGGATCATTGGAATCTCTTTTGGGGTAGAAGTGACCTGTGCGAGAAGGACAAATTGCACCTAAATTAGAAGGGGACTAATATACTGACAGGGAAATTTGCTCGAACTGCTTGGGAGGATTTAAACGAGTAAGGTGAGGGGGTGGAACCCAGGGAGATAGTGAGGAAAGAGATCAATCTGAGACTGATACAGTTGAGAACAGAAGCGAGTCAAACAGTCAGAGCAGGCAGGGACAAGGTAGGACTAATAAATTAAATTGCATCTATTTCAATGCAAGGGGCCTAACAGGGAAGGCAGATGAACTCAGGGCATGGTTAGGAACATGGGACTGGGATATCATAGCAATTACAGAAACATTGCTCAGGGATGGACAGGACTGGCAGCTTAATGTTCCAGGATACAAATGCTACAGGAAGGATAGAAAGGGAGGCAAGACAGGAGGGGGAGTAGCATTTTTTATAAGGGATAGCAGTACAGCTGTGCTGAGGGAAGATATTCCCGGAAATACATCCAGGGAAGTTATTTGGGTGGAACTGAGAAATAAGAAAGGGATGATCACCTTATTGGGATTGTATTATAGACCCCCTAATAGTCAGAGAGAAATTGAGAAACAAACCTGTCAGGAGATCTCAGGTATCTGTAAGAATAATAGGGTAGTTATGGTAGGGGATTTTAACTTTCCAAACATCGACTGGGACTGCCATAGAGTTAAAGGTTTAGATGGAGAGGAATTTCTTGTACAAGACAATTTTCTGATTCAGTATGTGGATGTACCTACCAGAGAAGGTGCAAAACTTGACCTACTCATGGGAAATAAGGCAGGGCAGGTGAGTCAGGTGTCAGTGGGTGAGCACTTTGTGGCCAACGACATAATTCTATTTGTTTTAAAATAGTGATGGAAAAGAATAGACCAGATTTAATAGATGAAGTTCTAAATTGGAGAAAGGCCAATTTTGACAGTATTAGGCAAGAACTTTCAAAAGCTGATTGGAGGCAGATGTTCACTGGTAAAGGGATGGCTGGAAAATGGGAAGCCTTCAGAAATGAGTTAACAAGAATCTAGAGAAAGTATATTCCTGTCAGGGTGAAAGGAAAGGCTGGTAGGTACAGGGAATGCTGGATGACTAAAGAAATTGAGGGTTTGGTTTAAAAAAAGAAGGAAGCATATGTCAGGTATAGACAGGATAGATGAGTGAATCCTTAGAAGAGTATAAAGGAAGTAGGAGTATACTTAAGAGGGAAATCGGGAGGGCAAAACAGGGGCATGAGATAGCTTTGGCAAATAGAATTAAGGACAATCCAAAGGGTTTTTACAAATATATTAAGGACAAAAGGGTAACTAAGGAGAGAATAGGGCCCCTCAAAGATCAGCAAGGCAGCCCTTGTGTAGAGCCACAGAAAATGGGAGAGATACTAAACGAGTATGTTGCATCAGTATTTACTGTGGAAAAGAATATGGAAGATTTTATAAATGACCTGGAAGAGGGGTTAGAAGGTTGGATGAGCAAGTTTGCGGATGATACGAAAGTCGGAGGAGTTGTTGACAGTGAGGAAGGATGTGGCAGGTTACAGCGGGATATAGAGAAGCTGCAGAGCTGGGCAGAAAGGTGGCAAATGGAATTCAATGTAGCTAAGTGTGAGGTGATTCACTTTGGGAAGAATAACAAAAAGATGGCGTACTGGGCTAATGGTCGGA
>NC_057716.1:98435371-98444799 GCF_004010195.1 Chiloscyllium plagiosum
TTTTCCCTGGAGCGTCGGAGGCTGAGGGGTGGCCTTATAGAGGTTTACAAAATTGTGAGGGGCATGGATAGGATAAATAGACAAAGTCTTTTCCCTGGGGTCGGGGAGTCCAGAACTAAAGGATATAGGTTTAGGGTGAGAGGGGAAAGATACAAAAGAGACCTAAGGGGCAATGCTTTCACACAGAGGGTGGTACATGTATGGAATGAGCTGCCAGAGGAAGTGGTGGAGGCTGGTACAATTGCAACATTTAAGAGGCATTTGGATGGGTATATGAATAGGAAGGGTTTGGAGGGATATGGTCTGGGTGCTGGCAGGTGGGACTAGATTGGGTTGGGATAACTGGTCGGCATGGACAGGTTGGACCGAAGGGTCTGTTTCCATGCTGTACATCTCTATGACTCTATGACTCTATGACTCTATGGCCGTGTGGCTAAATTCTGCCCCAACACCCTTTACAAGTTTGTCGATGACATCCCTATTGTAGGTCGGATTTCAAACAACAAGGAGGCAAAATACAGGAAAGAGATTGAGTGCTTAGCGGCTTAGTGTAAAGGCATCAATCTCTCCATCAACATCAGCAAAATGAAGGAGCTGGTGATTGACTTCAGGAAGTGGAGTGGAGAGCAAGCCCCTATCTGTATCAATGTGTGCTGTGGTGGACATGGTCAACAGTGTCAAGTTCCTGGGAGTAATGCTCACCAACAATCTGTCCTGGTCCACCCACGTTGATGTTCTGGTCAAGAAAGTACAACAAGGCCTCTACTTTCTCAGGAGGCTATGAAAATTTG
The DNA here is from genome assembly GCF_004010195.1 of Chiloscyllium plagiosum. NCBI lineage: Eukaryota > Metazoa > Chordata > Chondrichthyes > Orectolobiformes > Hemiscylliidae > Chiloscyllium > Chiloscyllium plagiosum. The sequence continues at coordinate 98,436,163 of NC_057716.1, forward strand.
ACGATTCCACAGCGACTCTTACCAATTTTTATAGGTAGCACTCTAACTGCTCTTCCCAAGACTGCAGGAAACTGTGGAGAGTTGTGAACACAGTCCAGTCCATCACGCAAACCGGCCTTCCATCCATTGACTCCATCTATACTTCCCACTGCCTGGGGAAAGCAACCACCATAATCAAACACTCCTCCCACCCCAGTTATACTCTCTTCTACCTTCTACCTTTGGGCAGAAGATATAACAGTTTGAATACATGTATCAATAGATTCAAGAGCAGCTTCTTCCCTGCTGTTATCAGACTTTTGAATGGATCGCTCCAACATCAAGTCTGATCTCTCTTCATCTTCTATGCAGCTGTAGCATTGTAATCTGCACTCTGTTCTGTTACCCTGATGCATTTTGTATGGTACAATCTGCCTGTACAATTCCATTTTAATAATAAAAATCAATGATTTCCCACCTCCAAAGGGTTTCCCTCCTTATGCAGCCAAGATGTAGTTTTCCACTTCTTTGTGGACAAAACAAATGTTGTGCCAACATTCACAGCACAACATACAATGCAAAACTCTTGCACATTCTCTTAAATAAACCCCTATGGCTGTGGGCTTAATATGTCCTTTTACCAAAACTGCAATTAGGTTATGAGATTCCCAATCTTTTAAAAGTCTTAAAAATTCTTCTAACTTTCTTCTTCTGTTGGATTATTTCCTCATATTTTTAAAATTTGAATTTTGTCCCCTTTTCCCATACAAGTCTTGCTCTCTGCACTCTGAAAGTTGCCACCCAGATTGACAGGGTTGTTAAGAAGGCATACAGTATTTTGACCTTAATTAATAGAGGGATTGAGTTCCGGAACCAGGAGGTTATGCTGCAGCTGTACAAAGTTCTGGTACGGCCACACTTGGAGTATTGTGTACAGTTCTGGTCACCGCATTATAAGAAGGATGTGGAAGCTTTGGAAAGGGTGCAGAGGAGATTTACTAGGATGTTGCCTGGTATGGAAGGAATGTCTTACGAGGAAAGGCTGAGGGCCTTGAGGCTGTTCTCGTTAGAGAGAAGAAGGTTGAGTGGTGACTTAATAGAGACATTTAGATAATCAGAGGGTTAGATAGGGTGGACAGGGAGAGTCTTTTTCCAAGTATGGGGACGGCAAACACGAGGGGGTACGACTTTAAAGTGAGGGGAGATAGGTATAAGACAGATGTCAGAGGTAGTTTCTTTATTCAGAAGTAGTAAGGATATGGAATGCTTTGCCTGCAACGGTAGTAGATTCAACAAGTTTAAGTGCATTTCAGTTGTCATTGGACAGGCATATGGACGTACACGTAATAGTGTAGGTTGGATGGGCTTCAGATTAGTATAGCCGAAGGGCCTGTACTGCGCTGTAATGTTCTATGTTATATGTTCTATGTTCACTCTATCTGTGCTTTGTGAAGCCTATTCATGATAGCAGTGATACTTGTTTTGGAAAGTAAGGACTCAGTTTAATTTCATTGCTTACTCAATCTTTTGTGCCTTTATTGTAATTTTTTTCACCTTTCACTGAGGTAAATATACAATATATATTTTACAATGAATGACGGAACCCTTAGAAGTATGAACACAAAGAGGGATCTAGGCATATATCCATAGTTCCCCAAAAGTGGCAACACAAATGGATAAGGTGATCAAGAAGATATAATTTGAAGCTTTCAATTAAACCTGTTGGACTATAACCTGGTGCTGTGTGATTTCTAACTTTGTACACCCCAGTCCAACACCGACATCTCCAAATCAAGAAGATATATAGCATGCTTGCCTTCATCAGTTGGGCGCAGAGTATAAATATTGGCAAGTTATGTTGCAACTGTACAGAATTTTAGTTAGCCCACATTTGGAATGTTGTGTGTAGTTCTGGTCGCCAAATGACCAGAAGGATGTGAAAACTTTGGAGAGGATACAGAGACAGTTTATCAGGATTTCGCCTGGTTTGGAAGGTATTAGCTGTGAAGAGCAATTGGACAAAATTAGTTTGTTTTACTTGAACATCAAAGGATGAGGGATGACCTGACAGAAGTTTACAAAGTTATAAAAGGCATGTGTAAAATGGATAGCCGGAGTCTTTATCCCAGGGTAGAAAAGTCAATTATTGGACAATTAGCGTTAAGTTACAAAGGGTAAGTATAAAGGAGATGTAACAGGCAAATGTTTACACAGAGGATGGTAAGTGCCTGGAATGTGCTGCCTGAGGAGGTGGTGGAGGCAGATACAATAACAATATTGAAGAGGCATCTTGAAAGATAAATGAATAGGCAGGGAATAGAGGGATATGGACCATATAGAGGCAGAAGATTTTTAGTTCAGAAAAGCATCATGTGTCAGCACAGTTCTGGTGGGCCAAAGGACCTGATTCTGTGCTATAATGTTCTTTGTATCTCCACCTCCAAATTCCAGAGGTGAGGTGAGAGTGACAGCCCTTGACATCAAAGCCACTTTTATCTGTATATGGCATCAAGGAGCCCTGGCAAAACTGGAATCAATGGTTATCAGGGGACAAACACTGGTTAAAGTCATACCTGGCACAAAGGGAGATGGTTGTGGTTGTGGAGGGTCAGTTACCTCAGTTCCAGGACATCACTGCAGGAGTCCATCAGGGTGGTGTCCTGGGCCCAACAATCTTCAGCTACTTCATCAATGACCTTCCCTCTGTCATAACGTCAGAATTGGGGATGTTTACCGAAAATTGCACAGTGTTCAGCACCATTCGCGACTCCTCTGATACTGAAGCAGTCCGTGCTCAAATGTCATAAGATCTGGACAATATCCAGGCTTGGACCGACAATGGCAAGTAACATTCGCGCCACACAAATATCAGGCAATGACCATCACCAATAAGAGACACTCTAACCACCGCCCATTGGCATTCAATGGTATTACCATCACTGAATCCCCCCCTGTCAACATCCTTGGGGTTGACCAGAAACTCAACTGGGCTCATCACATAAACACAGTGGCTACAAGAACAGGTGAGAGACTAGGGATACTGTGGCGAGTAACCCACCTCTTGACACCCCAAAGTCTATCCACCATCTACAAGGCACAAGTCAGGAGTGTGATGGATTACTCCCCACTTGCCATTCCAACAACACTCAAGAAGCTTGACACCATCCAGAACAAAGCAACCCACTTGATTGGCACCACATCCACAAACATTCAATCCCCTCACCACTGGCGCTCAGTAGCAGCAGTATGTACTATCTACAAAATGCACTGCAGAAATTCACCAAAGATCCTGAGACAGCACCTTCCAAACCAATGACCACTTCTTCCTAGAAGAAGGGCAGCAAGTACTTGGGAATACCACCATCTGCAAGTTCTCCTCCAATCACTTACCACCCTGACTTGGAAATATACCGCTTTTCCTTCACAGTCTTTGGGTCAAAATCCTGGAATTCCCTCCCTACTGGGACACAGCAAGTGGACAGCAGCGATTCAAGAAAGCAGCTCACCACCACCTTCTGTAGGACAAATAGGAATGGGCTATCAATGCTGGCCAACGAGTGAGATCCAAGTCCCACAAATGAATTTAAAAAATTGCTCCCACAGAGGTTTTTTCTAGAAGGCCTATGTATCTTTCAGGTGTGGCTAGCTTTTACTCTTTACACAGTTTCCTTGTGCCTCTCACCAGCCCTGGGGTGAAGGTTTCCTCAAGGACTGCTCCTTCGGCCCTGCTGATGTTCCCACAATGCTGGTGACTGTTAGTCATCACATTTCAATTGTTGATTGACTGTCTGTGTCTCCTTAAAGTGGAAATTATCTTAACATGGTAATGTTCTTAATGTAGCAACACACACGGTTAAATGGATCCACTCTACTGTTGAAGCATTTCAACACAAGTGCCCATCGCTAATCACCATGTCATATTAGGCTCGGAGTACATGCCACTGGTGGACTATAACTGGGGTAGTTCACTGTCACTAGTCCTCCTTTCTATACTGAGTCTAAGGGACTTTTTAAATTACATATGGTAGATTATTAAACACTAGAAATTCTTAACAAGAAGAGATATTCACCTTACATAACAAGGCATAGTATATGAAACAGTATCTATAAGTGCAATTGATATGAACTGGTCAGGCACAATGACAACTGTCAAGAAACAGAGATGACACATTTGCCTCCATCAGGGCCTCAAACTAGCCTGTATGATTCTCCATCCAGTGTGGCATTATCTGGTGGAGTGGACCTTATGCAATTTCAGCATTTACTCTTTCTGAGTCATTACCTTATATTAACAGACCACCCATTATTTCAGTAGATTCACATGATATGAAATGTCCCAAGGCACTATTCAAACTTTGAGCAGGGCATTTCTCTTGGGTCAACAATTCTTCTTCAGCTAACTCTGCCAAAAGCAGAGAAAGCTGAGCAGTTCTGTTCAGTGGGAATTTGCTGTGAATGAAATTGGCAGACACATTTAACTAAATAACAATGGTGACTTAATTTTGTTGACTGCAGAGCACTTTGGGAGGGTGTAAAAGTCTTTAGATAAATCATGTTCTTTCTTCTCTTTGCCATTAAATACAAATTCATGAATATGACTGAGCCATAAGCAAGTGAGGCTTTCATTCACAACAGTTGGTCTGATGTTTGCTACGTTGAGAATTATTTCACATAATTAATTATTCTAAATCAAGATTTGATGATTAATGAATAACTGAACTAAACTCAGACTAATAAAACAAAACCATTCTGACAGGTTGCATGGAAAACCAATTAGTGAGCCATTTTAGGATAAAAAGTGCAGAAGAAGTCTTGAAATGCGCAATAAGTGTTCAATTATTTGTATCAAGCTCAGTTCCTTTTGAGTAGTACAGACAGGCCATTTATTTAATTATGTCAATGTGTAAGTGAAAAATATTCAAGCTGCAGTTATTGCCAATCATTTTCACAGTTAAAATAAAACCAGCTCAGCCTCATAACTCCAAATCTAATCTGTAAATCCTGGGTGACAATGCTTCAAGGTTCAGATGAGACCACAATTAATTTCCCATTGTGGAACCTACATCAGGAAAGTACATTGGGGTGTAGAAATTGTAAACAGCCCTACATCCTTACAGTGTTATCAAAATAAATGAAAACTAATGGCTACAGCAGCAAAGCTGACACTCACATCATGTGTGATTGTACTGCCCTCACTCTCCCTTCCAAAGAATTACTTTGCCATATTTCATACTTCATACTGAAGACCGTTATTATGATTAACAGTGGTGAGGCTGTTTCATTTCTTTTATACATAAATGCCAATAATTCAAATATTTGCATTTATGGCAAAACCGTTTGTGGTGCAGTTGATAAAGTGGCTAGAAAAAGAAAAGATTTGCAATTATACCAGAAATTAGATCCTGTATAACCTCTTTATTTAAGCCCCGCAGCATCAGCAAAATGCCTTCCCCTTATCATTGTCTGATGTCGCAATAAAGATTCCCCGGGGACCAGGAGGCAAGTTCACTTGATCCAGACAAAAATAGCAATGCTTCGGTTAGTTGCAAGAAGGCTATAGGTTCATAAAACAACACTGGGAAACTTGAACACATTATCCAGGCTGACAATTCAGTGCAGTACTGAGGGAGAATTGCACTGTCTAAAGTGCTGTCATTCAGTGGAGATTTTAGAGATTTTGTCTGCTCAGTCATAAAAAAAAGTCCCACAGCCATTACTTTGAAGAGTAGGTGTGCCTTCTGATAGCAGCTCTCCGCTCCTCAATGCCGTTGTTAAGCTTTATCCAATACTATTAAATAGGTGATTTGAATTGATCAGTACACTAGCTGCCTGGTTCTCATTCATTACGATAATGATTATATTTCAAAGTATTTTATGGTATACAGTGAACCATCCATAAAGCATTTTGAAATATGCTGAGGATGTAAAAGGTGTTGCACAAAATGCAGTCGCTTTGTCTTTCTTCCCATAATATAGACAATATGCAGTGTGTCAAAACCATTGAACAAGTTACTTCAAACTGTCTCTTGCATAAATGTCACACTTAGCAGTGTGATTCAACACTCATCTGAAATGAAGGCAGCTCAAATCTTGCATATGGAGCCTGTAAGTTTCAATGTACTGACTCTGCAGTTTAGCAAAACTGACTTAGGTTAAAATTTATGCTACAGTGTACATTGGAATCAGAATAAAGTCAATACATTTTCAATATATTTTCCATGAATCAAGGATTTGGTGAATTTATTTTGAAAAGAAATGCGTATCTGACTTCATTTATTCCTGCTGCAATTTCTTATAAGCACAATTATAAGTAAAGTACCCACTACCACATGTGTTGCATCAATCATGGCTTTGTGTGCTGTACTGTTAATCTCTGTGGATCCAAGTCATACTCCATAGACTTCAACAAATAACCTAGGCTGATATCCAATAGAGGAGAGAATTTAATTATCTCCCCTTGACATTACATTACTACATTTCCCAATATCAATATTCAGGTGTTACTGGCACACAGCAGAATGGATATAAAAGGGATTTTCTTTATTCACTCTTGGGGTGTGGATACACTGGCTGGGCCAGCGTTTGTTGTCCATTACGAAGTGCCCTAGGGATGATGGTGGAGAGCTACCATGTTGAACTGGAATTCATTTGGTGCAGTTTGACCCACAATGCCATTAAGGAAAGGGCTCCAGAATTTTGACCCAATGGCACTGGAGGCATGGCGATACATTTCCAAGTGTGATAAAGTGGGATGTAAAAGGAGTTGGGTGTTGCATTACTGATTCAGGAGAATGTAGCAGCTGTACTAAGAAAAACTATGTTGGAGGGCTCATCCAGCAAGGCCAAACAGATAGAACTCAGGAATGAGAAAGGTGCAGTCACTATGATGGGGTTATACTATAAACCTCCCAATAGCCAGAGGGAGGTAGAGGAAAAGGGATATACATAGATCATTGAAAGATATAAAAAATAACAGGGCTGTTGTAATGGGAGACTTTTAACTACCCCCATATTGATTGAGACTCTTTTAGTGCCAGGGATTATATAGGACAGAGTTTGTTAGGTGCATCCTGAAGGGTTTCTTGAAACAACATGTACAAAGTCCAACAAGTGAAGAGCCCATACTGGACCTTGTATTGGAGATTAAAACTGGCTGGTGATTGAGGTTTCAGTGGGGGGAGTATTTTGGTAACAGTGATCATAATTCAGTAAGTTTTAAGATAGTTATGATTAAGGATAAGATTGATCGATGGGTGAAAGTGTTAAATTGGCTGAAAGCTATTTACAACAACAGGGCTGGCACAAACTGGAGAAATTATATTGGAACATTGGGTATAAAAGTTAATAAGTCATGTTGCAGCTGTTTAAAGCTTTGGTTAGGCCACATTTGGAGTATTGTATGCAGTTCTTGTTGTCACACTATTGGAAGGATATGGAGACGTTGGAGAGCGTGCAAAAGAGGATGTTGCCTGGATTGGAGTGTATCAGCCATAACAAGAGGTAAAACAGATTTAGAGTCATAGAGTCATAGAGATGTACAGCATGGAAACAGACCCTTCAGTCCAACCCGGCCATGCCGACCAAATACCCCAACCCAATCTAGTCCCACCTGCCAGCACCCAGCCCATATCCCTCGCAATAAGAAAGGTGCAGTCACTATGATGGGGTTATACTATAAGCCAGTTGTTGCGAGTGATGAATAATTATGTCCCTCTGAGACAGGCAAGAAGGGGTAAGATAAAGGAACCTTGGATGACGAGAGCAGTGGAGCTTATTGTCAAAAAAAAGAAGGTAGCTTACATAAGGTGGAGGAAGCTAGGGTCAAGCTCAGCTCTAGAGGATTACAGGCATGTGAGGAAGGAGCTCAAAAATGGTCTGAGGAGAGCCAGGAAGGGGCACGAGAAAGGCTTGGCAGAACGGATTAGGGAGAACACAAAGGCATTTTGCATTTATGTGAGGAATAAGAGAATGGTCAAAGAAAGAGTAGGGCCAATCAGGGATAGCAGAGGGAACTTGTGTGTGGAGTCTGAGGAGGTAGGGGAAGCCCTAAATGAGTTTTTTGCTTCTGCCTTTACAAAAGAAACGAACGTTGTAGTGAATGAAACCTTTGAAGAGCAGGTGTGCATGCTGGAATGGATAGATTGTCAAACATTAAGATTGACAAGTTGCCAGGCCCGGACCAGATTTGTCCTCGGCTGCTTTGGGGAACAAGAAATGCAATTGCTTCGCCACTTGCGAAGATCTTTTCATCCTCTCTCTCCACTGGAGTCGGATCTGAGGACTGGAGAGAGGCAAATGTAATTCCTCTCTTCAAGAAAGGAAATAGGGAAATCCCTGGCAATTATTTATGACCATCTGGAAGAGCATGGCTTGATTAAATGCAGTCAACACGGCTTTGTGAGGGGCAGGTCATGCCTCACAAACCTTATCGAGTTCTTTGAGGATGTTACTAGAAAAGTTGATGAGGGTCGAGCTGTGGATGTGGTGTATATGGACTTCAGCAAGGCATTTGATAAGGTTCCCCATGGTAGGCTCATTCAGAAAGTCAGGAGGAATGGGATTCAGGGGAACATAGCTGTCTGGATACAGAATTGGCTGGCCAACAAGACAGCAAGTGGTAGTAGGAGAATATTCTGCCTGGAAGTCTGTGGTGAGTGG
>NC_057716.1:98446335-98472610 GCF_004010195.1 Chiloscyllium plagiosum
GTACAGGAGTTGGGAGGTCATGTTGCGGCTGTACAGGACATTGGTTAGGCCACTGTTGGAATATTGCGTGCAATTCTGGTCTCCTTCCTATCAGAAAGATGTTGTGAAACTTGAAAGGGTTCAGAAAAGATTTACAAGGATGTTGCCAGGTTTGGAGGATTTGAGCTATAGAGAGACGCTGAACAGGCTGGGGCTGTTTTCCCTGGAGCATCGGAGGCTGAGGAGTGACCTTATAGAGGTTTAAAAAGTTATGAGGGGTGTGGATAGGGTAAATAGTCAAAGTATTTTCGCTGTGGTCAGGGAGCCCAGAACTAGAGGGCATAGGTTTAAGGTGAGAGGGGAAAGATATAAAAGAGGCCTAAGGGGCAACGTTTTCATACAGAGGGTGGAACGTGTATGGAATGAGCTGCCAGAGGAAGTGGTGGAGGCTGGTACAATTGCAACATTTAAGAGGCATTTGGATGGATATATGAATGGGAAGGGTTTGGAGGGATATGGGCCGGGTGCTGGCAGGTGGGACTAGATTGGGTTGGGATATCTGGTCGGCATGGACGGGTTGGACTGAAGGGTCTGTTTCCATGCTGTATATCTCTATGACTCTATGACCTGATCAGGTCCTGGGGTTTTATCCACCTTTACCTATTCCAAGACATCCAGCACTTCCTCCTCTGTAATCTGGACATTTTGCAAAACGTCACCATCTATTTCCCTGCAGTCTATATCCTTTTCCACAGTAAATACTGATGCAAAATATTCATTTAGTATCTTCCCCATTTTCTGCGGCTCCACACAAAGGCTGCCTTGCTGATCTTTGAGGAGCCCTATTCTCTCCCGAGTTACCCTTTTGTCATTAATATATTTGTAAAAACCCTTTGGATTCTCCTTAATTCTATTTGCCAAAGCTATCTCATGTCCCCTTTTTGCCCTCCTGATTTCCCTCCTAAGTATACTCCTACTTCCTTTATACTTTTCTGAGGATTCACTCGATCTATCCTGTCTATACATGACATATGCTTCCTTTTTCTGAACCAAACCCTCAATTTCTTTAGTCATCCAGCATTCCCTATACCTACCAGCCTTTCCTTTCACCCTGACAGGTATATACTTTCTCTGGATTCTTGTTATCTCATTTCTGAACGTTTTCCATTTTCTAGCCATCCATTTACTTGCGAACATCTGCCTCCAATCAGCTTTCGAAAGTTCTTGCCTAATACTGTCAAAATTGGCCTTTCTCCAATTTAGAACTTCAACTTTTAGATCTGCTCTATCCTTTTCCATCACTATTTTAAAACAAATAGAATTATGGTCGCTGGTCCCAAAGTGCTCTCCCACTGACACCTCAGTCACCTGCCCTGCCTTATTTCCCAAGAGTAGGTCAAGTTTTGCACCTTCTCTGGTAGGTACATCCACGTACTGAATCAGAAAATTGTCTTGTATGCACTTAACAAATTCCTCTCCATCTAAACCTTTAAGCAGCACTGTTAGCACTGCTGCGTTACAGCACCAGGGACCTGGGCTGGATTCCACCTTCTGGCAACTGTCTGTGGGGAGTTACACATTCTCACCATGTCTGCATGGAGGTGCTCTGGTTTTCTCCCATGGTTCAAAGATGTGCTGTTTAGATGGATTGACATGCTAAATTGCCCATAGTGTCTTGGGATGTGCCGGCTAGGTGGGTTAGCCATGAGAAATGCAGACTTACAGGGATAGGATAGGGGAGGTGGGTCTGGGTGGGATGCTGTTTGGAAGGTCGGTGTAGACTCAATGGACCGAATGACCTGCTTCCAAATTAGAGGGATGAGACCTGGATTGTTTTTCTAGTGCATCAGAGGCTGAGGGGCTACCTGAAAGAAGTAAATAAATTTATGAGAGGCATGGATAGGGTTGATAGTGGGAGCCTTTTCCCCAAGGTGGAAATGTCAAATACAAAGGGGCAAAGGCTTAAGATGAGAGGGGAAGGTTTAAAGGAGATGCATGAGGCACGTTTTTTACACAGGGGATGTTAAGAACCTGGAACATGCTGTCAGGGTAGGTAGTAGAATCATATATGATAACAATGTTTAAGGAACATTTTGACAGGTGGGTAATAAAGGGATATGGACCATGAGCAGTGAGAGGGGATTAATTTACAATGGCATCATAGTCAATGCAGACAAGGTGGACTGAAGGGCCCATTCCTGTGCTGTACTGTTCTATGTTCAATGTTGTTGGAGCTGCATTAATCCAGGCCCATGGAGAGTATTCCATCACATGACTGGCTTGTTGCTTCCAGATGGTGGAAAGGCTTTGGGGAGTCAGGAGTAAGTTACTCGCTGCAGCTTTCCTAGTCTCTGTGGGATTGTGTACAAATAACGACGAGAATCGTTGTGGCAAAAATAGACTGTTTTATCCAGCAATCAGAGCACAAGTTCGAGGCAGCAATAGAATCCCAAAATACAGTTCTTACAAGAGCCTTTTAATACACAGTTCTTACATATATTAAAATTCCATTACTATGATGTTACATTGTTTTATCTCCAGTACACAAAGGTTTGAAGGACTTCTGTCCTGGGAGACAGGAAATGGGTTAAAAACATGCTAAATGCTCGCTGCTACTTCTGATGGGATTGAGGATGTCTCTCTGGTCTGTTTGCATAATTAAGATGTGGAGGTGCCAGTGTTGAGCTGGGGTGGACAAAGTTAGAAATCACACAACACCAGATTATAGTCCAACAGGTTGGAAGCAGCGTCATTAGGTACATTTAAGCAACTGCTGGACATGCACTTGGACAGCAGTGAATTGAGGGGTGTGAGGGTTAGGTTATTTTATTTTAGATTAGGAATAATGCTCAGCACAATAACGTGGGCCGAAGGGCCTGTTCTGTGCTGTACCTTTCGATGTTCTATGTTTATTTGGAAATACAGGTACTAGCTTTTACTACAGGTACTAGACACAGACTCTTTTGCTATAATTTCTGAATCTTATGATACTGCTCCACAGCTACCTGATGGAGTAGCGCTCCAAAAGCTAGTACTTTCAAATAAACCTGCTGTACTATAACCTGGTGTTGTGTGATTTTTAACTTGGCATGATTAAGAGGTGTAAGTCCTTTTGTCTTTTAAGTTAGTAAACGATAGTAAAAATGTTGCACCTATATGCTCTAAGTAAGTTAAAAATTGTACCTATACAGTACTTAATAAAAGAACAAAGGATATTAAACTGATTACTGCAGCCAAATTGTGAGATTTATTTACTATTTGCCTGTGTGAGATTCATTCATTCATGTAATTTCGTGGAAGTGCTGTTTTGTCAGTTAGTTTCTTATCACTAAGAATAATGGCCCAGTCAAAAAATATTTGAGAGGTTATTTACTAATTGAGGAATCTATTCAGGTCCAGGAGATGGTTGATAACTTTGTCCACCCCAGTCCAACACTGGCACCTCTGGAGACTTGATGAGGATGATATTGTTTACGATATTGACACCTATTCAGAGGTAGCTAGGCCTAACCACTGCTTGGGGCAAAGGCTGAAAAGGTATGAAAATGCAGTTCTGGGTTTGAAAGGTTTTGTTTTTAATTAGAAAGGGTTATTTGAATTTGGTCTGTCTTATAGACTACAAAACCACAGTTTTATGAATGTTAGTAAAGGATTATGAATGAATGAACAGGAATCCAGTACTAATTAATATAGTGAGCTAGGCAGAAGTTCCTGATGAAAGGCTTTTGCCCAAAACATCAATTTTTCTTGCCCCTCGGATGCTGCCTATTCTGCTGCGCTTTTCCAGCACCACTCTAACCTTGACTCTAATATAGTGAGCTGTAGAGTGAGGTGATAAAGATAACCTAAACACAACATCTCAAACCTCTGACCTGCTCTGTGCTCTTGTATGGTGGCACAGTGGCTGAGTGGTTAGCACTGCTGCCTCATAGCGCCAGGGACCCAGGTTGATTTCAGCCTTGGGCGTCTGTCTGTATGGAGTTTGCACATTCTCCCCATGTCTGGGTGCTCTGGTTTCCTCCCACAGTCCAAAGTTGTACAGGTTAAGTGGTTTGGCCAAATTGGCTAAATTGCCCATAGTATTCAGGGATGTGTAGGTTAGGTGCATTGGTCAGGGGAAATGTAGAGAAATAATTTAGGGGAATGGGTCTGGTTGGGATGCTCTTTGGAGGGTCGATGTAGACTTGTTGGGCCAAATGGTTTGTTTCTACACTGTAGGGATTCTATGACATTTAGTTTCTGGTCAGTGGTAACCCCCAGGATGTTGATAGTCGTGACGATTCAGTGATGGTAACAGCATTGAATGTCAAGGAACAATGGTTAGATTCTCACTCTTATTGGAAATGGTCATTGCCTGGCACTTATTTGGCATGAATGTTACTATGTGTCAGCCCAAACCTGGTTATGGTCCAGCTTTTGCCTCATATGACACTTGTCAATGAACATCCCCACCACTGACCTTATGATGGAGGGAAGGTCATTGCTGAAGCAGCTGAAGATGGTTGTGCCTGGGACACTACCCTGAGGAACTCCTGCAGAGGTGATCTGAAGCTGAGATGACTGATGTCCAACAACCACAATCATCTTCCGATGTGTCAGGTATGACTGTAAGCAGGAGAAAGTGAGGACTGCAGATGCTGGAGATCAGAGGCAAAAAGTCTGGTGCTGGAAAAGAACAGCTGGTCAAGCAGCATCCAAGGAGCAGGAGAGTTGACATTTCGAGCATGCGCTCTTCATCAGGAAATGACTGCATGACTAAGTTTCGAATCCCATTTTTCAACACTTGGTCCACAGCCTTGTAGATCTTGGCATTGCATATTTTAAAATTGTTTCAAATCTTGCTGCATACCTGACAAAAAGGAAGATGGGGTTGTGGTTATTATGTTCAGTCATCTCAGCTCAAGATCATCTCTGCAGGAGTTCCTCAGAGTAGTGTCCTAAACCCAAACATCTTCAGCTGCTTCATCAATGACCTTCCTTCCAACATAAGGTCAGAAGTGGGGATGTTTACTGATGAATGCCAATATTTAGCATCATTTCCAATTCCTCAGATAATGAAGCAGTCCATATTGAAATGAAACAATAGCTGGACCATAACTAAGTTTGGACCAGAGGGAGAATTAGAATTAGAATTAGAATTCCTACAGTGTGGAAACAGGCCCTTTGGCCCAACAAGTCCACACTGACTCTCCGAAGAGTAACCCACCCAGACCCATTACCCTACATTTCCCCTGGTAGTTTAAAGATTTAATGCTTCTTCTGTTTTTTATATTTAAATAGTTAATACATTTTTCATAGTATTTGGACATTATTCAAAGAATTGATTCTTCTATTCTCCACTTAATAAAAGTTTAAATCTTGTTTCTCCTTTGAATATTTCAATTGAATTTCTGCTCAATTCCTTCCTCAAAGCTTTTCACCTCAATAAAATATTGACTTCTTCAGTCAACTTTCTAACTTTCATTTCAAGGACTTTCAATGTGAAGTTCCAGGATTTCCAAACAACACAAAGATTCAGATTTCCACCAAGAAATGTAGGTGTTCCACCTATCTCCCTTTGTCTTGGGAATTTTAAAATTTTGCCCCTCAGAAAATGGCATGCCAATGCCTTGGTATTAAAATATCTTCTGTTTTTTTTAAAGTAAACCTTCTATTTTGCCTCCAAATTGATTTTTTTTTTGATTTCCATTCTTCTTCAGCCATCAACATATTGCCTTTAATTTTGCTCCTGAAACTGCCGGCCTCTTTATTAATTAAAGGCTGACTCCTCTTCAAATTTGGCAGCTGCATGCAGGATGCCTGCTCATATTTGTAGCCATGTTCATTTCTCTCATAAAAACTCTTATTTTCTCGGTTCCCCAGCCTTCGTATTTGTGCCACTGGGTAGTGTAAGTGATGGAAGGTGTCATCAACAGCGCTATCAAGCAGCACCTGCTCCTCAATAACCTCCTTAGTGACGCCAAGTTGGGGTTCCACCAGGACCAATCAGCATCTGACCTCATTACAGCCTCGGTTCAATCATAGACAAAAGAACTGAATTCCAGAGGTGAGATGAGAGTCTCTGCCCTTGACGTCAAGGTCATATTTGACCAAATGTGGCGGCAAGGATTTCTTGCGAAATTCAAGATTTGAAACAATTTTAAAATATGCAATGCCAAGATCTACAAGGCTGTGGACCAAGTGTTGAAAAATGGGATTCGAAACTTAGGTGCTTGTTTTTGACCAGCACAAACACAATAGTCAGAAGGGATATTTTCTGTATTATAGATCTCTATGACTCGATATAACTGTCTTAATTAGATTAATCAATATGTGAAAAAGAAATAGAAAAATGCATATCCAGATTTGTGATCAGAGGCACTCCAGATAGAGAACAATAATGGATACCATGGTGGAAACAATTTATGAAGTGTGGAATTACTTCAAAGTTAAATACCAAATTAAAAAATAACAAGTTAATCCACTACTATACTCAGCTCATCCAACGACTCACAATGTTATACGTTACAAGAAAATAAAAGAAGATGCAGACACATTTGATGACATCATTTTTTAAAATTCATTCTGTCATGGGCCACAGTGTCACTGGCAGGCCCAGCATTTACTGCCCTTGATTGCCCTTGAGAAGATGGGGGTGAGCTGTCTCCTTGAACCTCTGCAGTCCGCGTGCTGTAGGTTGACCCACAATGCCTTTAGGGAGGGAATGCCAGGGCTTTGAACAATTGACAGTGGTATATTTCCAAGTCAGGATGGTGAGTGGCTTGGAAGGAAATTTGCAAGTGGTGGTGTTCCAATGTATCTGCTGCTCTTATCATTCTAGATGGAAGTGGTTGTGGGTTTGAAAGGAGCTGTTTAAGTACCGTTGGTAAATTTCTATAGTGTACCTTGTAGATAATACACAGTGCTGCTACTAAGTGTTGGTGGTGGAGGGAGTTGATGTTTGTGAGTGTGGCACCGATCAAGCGGCTGCTTTGTCCTGGATGATGTCAAGCATCTTGAGTATTGTTGGGACTGCACCCAACCAAGCAAGCGGGGAGTATTCCATCACACTCCTGTCTTAATCTTGTAGATGACGGACACGTTTGAGGGAGTCAAAGTCATCGAATCATAGAAGTATACAGCACAGAAACAGAAACTTCAATCCATCTCGTCCATGCCAACCAGATATCCCAACCCAATCAAGTCCCAACTGCCAGCAACCGGCCCATATCCCTACAAACCCTTCCTTTTCATATACCCATCCAGATGCCTTCTAAATGTTGGAATTGTACTAGCCTGCACCACTTCCTCTGGCAGCTCATTCCACTCAGGCACAGCCCTCTGTGTGAAAAACGTTGCCCCTAATGTCCCTTGTATATCTTTCCCCTCTCATCCTAAACCTGTGCTCTCTAGTTCTGGACTCCCCAACTCTAGGGAAAAAACCTTGTCTATTTACCCTGTCCATGCTCCTCATGATTTTATAAATTTCTATAAGGTCTCCCTCAGCCTCTGACTCTCCCGGGAAGGGCGTGTTACTCGCTGTAGTATTCCTAGCCTCTGACCTGTTCTTGTAGCCACTGTGTTTATGTGACGAGTCCAATTGAGTTTGTAATCAATAGTAACCCCCAGGATAATGATTGTGAGGATGCAGTGATGGTAATACACATTCCTGATAAAGGGCTTATGCCTGAATCATCAACTTAACTCTCCTGCTCTCGGATGCTGCCCGACATACTGTGCTTTTCCATCATCACACTCTTTGACTCTGACTCTCTAGCATCTGCAGCCCTCACTTTCTCCTAACCCCATTGAACGTCAAAGGGTGGCAGTTAGACTGTCGCTTATTGGAGCTTATAAAAGTGTATAAAGGTTTTTTCTATTGCAACTAACATTAGCTTAAAAACAATCAGAATTCTTAAAACATCGAGATTTAACAATTCAATTTCCAGAAGAATCTAAGGAAAAAGCAACAAGCAGCAAGAGTCCAAACCTTGTGAGATGCAATTTAACAAGTACAGGAGTTAGGAGTTAAAAATCACACAACACTAGGTTATAGTCCAACAGGTTTAATTGGAAGCACTAGCTTTCGGAGTGTTGCTCCTTCATCAGGTGGTTGTGGAGTGCATAATTGTAAGACACAGAATTGCCAGGGTTGGAGGATTCGAGCTATAGGGAGAGGTTGAATAAGCTAGGACTGTTTTCCTTGGAACATCGGAGGCTGAGGGGTGACCTTATAAAGGTGTATAAAATCATGAGGGGCATGGATAGGATAAATAGACAAAGTCTTTTCCCTGGGGTGGGGCAGTACAGAACGAGAGGGCGTAGGTTTAGGTTGAGAGGGGTAAGATATAAAAGAGACCTCAGGGGCAACTTTTTCACGCAGAGAGTGGTAGATGCATGGAATGAGCTGCCAGAGGAAGTGGTGGAGGCTGGTACAATTGCAACATTTAAAAAGCATTTGGATGGGTATATGAAAAGGAAGGGTTTGGAGGGATATGGGCCAGGTGCTGGCAGGTGGGACTAGATTGGGTTGGGAAATCTGGTCGGCATGGGTGAGTTGTACCTAAGGGTCTGTTTCCGCAAGTTGGCATCCTGTCTCCCCAATGTAGAGGAAACGACATTGAGAGCAACAGTTTTCGCCAGTTTCCTCATCTCCCCTCTCCCCACCTTATCCCAGATCCAACCCTCCAACTCGGCACCGCACCCTTGACCTGTTGTATCTATCCATCTTCCTTCCCACCTATCTGCTCCACCCTCTGCTCCGACCTATCACCATCACCTCACCCGTCATCTACACAGCGTCATCTACCCATTGCATTCCCAGCCACCTTCCCCCCTAGCCCCATCCCCCCTCCCATTTATCTCCCCCCACCCCAGCTGGGCAGGTAAAAGAATGGATGCAGGTCAGCCTGGGAAAATCAATAGCTGCTAATGGGGACCATTAGGAGCTGACAGTGGGCTGGTTGTGGCAGTTCTGAAGAAGGGTTACCTGACCCAAAATGCTAACTCTGCTTTCTCTCCTCAGATGCTGCAGGCGAAAGTGTGGACTGCAAATGCTGGAGATTAGAGTCAAGAGTGTGGTGCTAGAAAAGCACAGGAGGTCAAGCAGCATTCGAGGAGCAGGAGAATCGATGTTTCAGGTAAAAGCCCTTCACCAGGAATGAGGCTGTGAGCCGAGGGGGTGGTGAGAGACTTGCTGAGTTTCTCCAGCAATTTCTGGTTTTGTTACAAAAAATAGGCAGCCAGCCTTTAAAAAGTATCTGATCAAATCAATAATGCATAGAGATATTATAAACATCAGAGTTAACTGGGAATCGCAGTAAATAAAGCAAACTCTGAGACAACACACTTATCATGCTTCCTATGGGCATCAGACTGTGGTCATACAGCAAGAGGGAGGTATCTCATCCAGCCAATCAGAATTCAAGCATGCACTGTCTGAACCAAGAGTTCAGGGCTACCACTGGTCAGGCTGCAGTGGTGATGTGCAAAAGGTTAATAAAGGGTCTATGACTCAATGGCACAGTGTGCGGAAACAAGGTGAAAGCAGCAGAAAAAATATTGGAATGGACAGAACCCTACCCTAATGAAGGGTCACCGGATGTGAAATGTTGACTCAGTTTTTTCCATCAATTTAAACTGTGGATTTGACTTTTGCCTTGTTAACCGTCACTTCTGTTGTACTTGTTCTAATTACTTTGAAAAATTTGTAAATCTTGTCCATATACACTCGTTCCTGGAGTGGTTACACACTTAGTCAGATTGTGAGTCTTACAATTAATGTTAAACTTGATTTCAGAATCCCATATTCCAAACTGGAAAGTATCTGATCAAATCAACAATGCATAGAGATATTATAAACATCAGAGTTAACTGGGAATCGCAGTAAATAAAGCAAACTCTGAGACAACACACTTATCATGCTTCCTATGGGCATCAGACTGTGGTCATACAGCAAGAGGGAGGTATCTCATCCAGCCAATCAGAATTCAAGCATGCACTGTCTGAACCAAGAGTTCAGGGCTACCATTGGTCAGGCTGCAGTGGTGATGTGCAAAAGGTTAACAAAGGGTCTATGACTCAATAGCACAGTGTGCGGAATCAAGGTGAAAGCAGCAGAAAAAATATTGGAATGGACAGAAACCTATCCAACCAAGCACCTGTTCTAATGAAGGGTCACCGGATGTGAAATGTTGACTCAGTTTTTTCCATCAATTTATACTGTGGTTTTGACTTTTGCCTTGTTAACCGTCACTTCTGTTGTACTTGTTCTAATTATTTTGAAAAATTTGTAAATCTTGTCCATATACACTCGTTCCTGGAGTGGTTACACACTTAGTCAGATTGTGAGTCTTACAATTAATGTTAAACTTGATTCCAGAATCCCATATTCCAAACTGGATAAGGCAATGGGAAATCACAGTGGAGCTATGGAGTTCGTAGTTGGAGTCTGAGTCAGACTGCCTGATCATCGTCCCCGAGTGAGAAGCTATAGGGAAAGCAGAATTCCCCTGTCCTCTGGGGCACAAGGTACAGTTGATGTTTGTCTTGGTATACCTCCCAGGGAACAGGCCGTAGAGTACAGAGTCTTGCGTCACGGAGCTGCTCGGGATGAACCTCGACAAAACTCATTGCAGCTCTCTCCAATCTCCCTTTGCAAAGGCACATTCCAGCAGGAAATGTGTGACAGTCTCTAAAACCCCCCCTCCCCCCACAGCCATTTTCTATGTTAATGCAGAGTGACTGGAAGGTCCTCACAGGTAATACCGTGCACACCACCAGCCAAGCGATGTCTTGGTGCGGTGAAAGACACTCTTTGGTATGTCCACAGTTTATTGGTCTTCCAGAAAAAGGAGTTGACCGGTACATTCCAAGGCCCAGGAATATGTGATGAGGGACACACTAAAACTTGAGGCAGCTGCTGTCAAGACACAGTGGGGAAAGACTGCCATCTAAGGTCTTCCTGTTGAGGTTAAATGGGGGTCCGTTCAGTTATTGGACTCTTCCATCATCTCAAATATATGTAAATATCTTGTACATGTAACAAATGCCTTGGGTTTGTTTGTTGGATAGAGTCAAACTTCAACGATTGTTTGTTTCTTTGTATACTACTGTCCTGAACAGAACTGCTTTCATGACTATTTATATGCATATAAAGATGTATATGTACAAAGATAATTTTATGAATTAAGTATATTTTTGAAATAAAATTAAAAAAACTCTTAGGGACAAGATTATCTGCTTCACATGGTTGCAGTGCAACAGGAGCTCCACCAACTGATTCTGGAGTTAATCGATTCATTACTAGAGATAATGCAAAGTTGCCAAGAGGACTGTAGGGCAGCTCTCTCTCTTTAGAGAGGGGGAGATGACTGGTGGTGAGTTTAACCTGAGGGTCACCACGCCTCAGGCGAGGGGTGAGGTTGAGTGGAAGAGTTCTTCATGGAGATCAGCAGGCAGTGAAGAAAGCTAATAGCATGCTGGCCTTCATAACAAGAGGAATTGAGTATAGAAGCAAAGAGGTTCTTCTGCAGCTGTACAGGGCCCCGGTGAGACTACACCTGGAATATTGTGCGCAGTTTTGGTCTCCAAATTTAAGGGAATGCAGCATAGGTTCACGAGGTCAATTCCCAGAATGGTGGGACTATCTTACGTTGATAGTTTGGAACGACTGGGCTTGTATACCCTAGAGTTTAGAAGGCTGAGAGGGGATCTGATTGAGACGTATACGATTATTAAAGGATTGGACACTCTGGAGGCAGGAAGCATGTTTCTGCTGATGGGTGAGTCCCGAACCTGAGGACACAGTTTAAAAATAAGGGGTAGGCCATTTAGAACAGAGTTGAGGAGAAACTTCTTTACCCAGAGACTGGTGGGTGTATGGAATGCTCTACCCCAGAGGGCAGTGGAGGCCAAGTCTCTGGATACTTTCAGGAAAGAGTTGGATAGAGCTCTTAAGGATAGTGGAATCAAGGGTTATGGGGATAAGGCAGGAACAGGATACTGATTGAGGATGATCAGCCATGATCATAATGAATGGTGGTACTGGCTCGAAGGGCAGAATGGTCTACTCCAGCACCTATTATCTATTGTCTATCTCTCATTGGAATCCACCCCACCCCTCACCCCAATTTCCAGCCCCCACCTCAGGTAATCATTCAAAATCACAGAATGAAAATTGCCATGAAGCCACAGTAGCTCTGAAATAGCCTCCTAATGTGGAATCTCTTGCAGAGAAAATGATGAATAGAAACTAATTTGACAGCAATTTCTGTTCCGTCCACTCCCAGCAGCAAAACAAAATGTTTAAATGTATTTCATTTGCTTTCCGCTTTGTCCTGCTATCATTTATTAGGAACGTGACCTGTTGTTCACCTGACACTGAAAATAATCCAGGAAAGGGTCGATAAATATGGGCATGAAGCCAGG
The DNA here is from genome assembly GCF_004010195.1 of Chiloscyllium plagiosum. Classification (NCBI taxonomy): domain Eukaryota; kingdom Metazoa; phylum Chordata; class Chondrichthyes; order Orectolobiformes; family Hemiscylliidae; genus Chiloscyllium; species Chiloscyllium plagiosum. The sequence goes on from NC_057716.1 coordinate 98,458,723, forward strand.
TTCAGATTTCAAAGGACACTAAATGTAAAACTATTGCGGGAAATGGAATAGTTGAGGCAATTAGCAAGGATGTGTTTAGCGATATGTCTGTTAGCTTTATCAGGGAGAGAGAAATAGCAAAATATGTTGAAAGGATGGAATGAAGCAAAATGGAAGTTAAGTGGCAATAATTAACACTGCTGGGCCAACTGATCTGTTTCTACATCCTTAACTATCATGTGACATCGTGAATTTTTTGCAACTACGATAACATTGAGACCGTTGTTACAACATTTCAGAACAAACACAGGTCTAAGTGAGAGGAGAAAGATTTAACAAGGACATAAGGGGCAACTTTTTAACACAGAGAGTGCTTAGTGTGTGGAATGAACTTCCACAGGAAATGGTGGCTGCAGGTACAGTTGCAACATTTGAAAGACATTTGGATCAGTACACAAATAGGAAAGGTTTGGAGGGATATGGGCCAAGCAAAGACAGGTGGGACTAGTTTAGTTTGGGAACATAGTCGGGATGGACTGGTTGGACTGAAGGATCTATTTCTGTGCTGTGTGACTGTATGACTCTAAATGAATAATTACTTGGTAAATATAGGTGCTGAGACCCATTTCACAAACGTCAAAATTATTAGGCACGCTTATTTCCAAATAAGTGAGAGACAATAACAAGTTGCACTTTTATAACCCATTTAACCAGGTCAGACACCTTCATGGAAGCACAATCAAACATAATGTGACACTGAGCCAAATGGCGAGATATTAGGACAAATACCCATGGCCAAAAACAAAGACTTTCAGAAGCATTCCAGATGATGAAATAGAGATGGAGAAGTTTTGAGAAGGAATTTCAAAGCTTAGGGCCAAAGGAGCTGACAACACAGCCATCAGTGGTGGAACAAATGAAAATAGAGATTTCAAATGGCATATGGAAGTAAAGACTTATTGCAAATAATTATACAGCAACAGTATACGTGAGGGACCTCCAAATGCTCAATTTGTAGTTTAATCACGCTTATCAGTTCAGCTGTCCTCAGTTTGCTGAAATGTAAAAGTGCTGTCTTATGTCTCACAGCCTATGATAATCTCATGATATCTTTACTGTGTCATTGCATGGCTGTGGATTCAGAGAAATGTTGTAAAAAGAAACAATCATAAAGAATGCTGGAGAAACTCAACAGGTCTGGTAGCATTTATGAAGAGAGAAACAGAGTTAATGTTTCAGGTGTAGAATCACTCCAATTAGCTCTGGCAGTATGGGTGTGAAGAGGAATCACTGAACTTTAAACGTTGACTTCTGCTTTCTCTCCACAGATGCTGTCAGACCGATTGAGTTTCTCCAGTAGTTTCTGATTTTGTTTCAGATTTCCTGCATCCTCAGTCTTTTGTTTTGATTTATATTATTGAAGAGTCATAATAGGCTCAAAATGTCAACTGTGTTTCTCTCTCCACAGATGCTGCCAGACCTGCTGAGTTTTTCCAGTTTTCTCGGTGCTTGCTTCAGATTTCCAGCATTTGCCTTAATTAAAACTGTAAAAACATTACTGGAAGCATGAACCGTAGCATGGAGCAGACATTTTAAAGGATATGGGAGTTAAAAGAGAGTTTAAGGGTTACTGTGGATTATATCTGCAATAAATGCTGTTGGATGCGAATCTTATCGGATCGGTTGGAGAGACAGTTAGAAGCGATGAGGAATTTGCAACAGCAACAGTATGTGATGGATGACAGAGGAAGGGGGGATGTCTCAGATACAGTCACGTAGATGGATTAACTCCAGGAAAGGTAAGAGAGGTAGGCAGCTAGTGCAGGAGCCTTCTGAGGCTATCCCCATTTCAAAAAAGTATGCTGTTTTGGAAAATGTAGAGGGTGATGGATTCTCAGGGGAACGTAGCACAAACAGCCAAGTCTCTGGTATTGAGACTGGCTCTAATGCAATGAGGGGAGGTAGTGAGGAAAGAGATCAATCTGAGACTGGTGCAGTTGAGAACAGATGCGAGTCAAACACTCAGAGCAGGCAGGGACAAGGTAGGACTAATAAATTAAACTGCATTTATTTCAATGTAAGGGGCCTAACAGGGAAGGCAGATGAACTCAGGGCATGGTTAGGAACATGGGACTGGGATAACATAGCAATTACAGAAACATGGCTCAGGGATAGACAGGACTGGCAATTTAATGTTCCAGGATACAAATGCTACAGGAAGGATAGAAAGGGAGGCAAGACAGGGGGGGAAGTGACATTTTTGATAAGGGATAGCCTAACAACTGTGCTGAGGGAGAATATTCCCAGAAATACATACAGGGAAGTTATTTGGGTGGAACTGAGAAATAAGAAAGGGATGATCACTTTATTGGGATTGTATTATAGAGCCCCTAATAGTCAGAGGGAAATTGGGAAACAAACTTGTAAGGAGGTCTCAGCTATCTGTAAGAATAATAGAGTAGTTATGGTAGGGGATTTTAATTTTCCAAACACTATGGGACTGCCATAGTGTTAAGGGTTTAGATGGAGAGAAATTTGTTAAGTGTGTACAAGACAATTTTCTGATTCAGTATGTGGATGTACCTACCAGAGAAGATGCAAAACCTGAGCCACTCATGGGAAAGAAGGCAGGGCAGGTCAATGGGAGAGCACTTTGGGGCCAGCGACCATAATTTTATTAAATTTAAAATAGTGATGGAAAAGGATAGACCAGATCTAAAAGTTGAAGTTCTAAATTGGAGAAAAGCCAATTTTGACGTATTAGGCAAGAACTTTTGAAAGCTGATTGGGGATAGATATTCGGAGGTAAATGGACGGCTGGAAAATGGGAAGCCTTCAGAAATGAGATAACAAGAATCCAGAGAAAGTATATTCCTGTCAGGGTGAAAGGAAAGGCTAGTAGGGGAATGCTGGAGAGTATAAAGGTAGTAGGAGAATACTTAAGAGGGAAATCAGGAGGGCAAAAAGGTGACATGAAATAGCTTTGGCAAATAGAATTAAGGAGAATCCAAAGGGTTTTTACAAATACATTAAGGACAAAATGATAACTAGGGAGAGAATAGGGCCCCTCAAAGACCAGCAAGGCGGCCCTTGTGTTGAGCCATAGAAAATAGGGGGAGATACTAAATGAGTATTTTGTATCAGTATTTACTGTGGGAAAGGATATGGAAGATATAGACTGTAGGAGGAAGGGCTGGATGTCTTGAAACACATAAAAGGGGATAAATCGCCAGGACCTGATCAGGTGTACCCGAGAACTCTGTGAGAAGTGAGAGAAGTAATTGCTGAGCCTCTTGCTGAGATATTTGTATCATCGATAGTCACAGGTGAGGTGCCGGAAGACAGGAGGGTGGCTAACGTGGTGTCACTGTTTAAGAAGGGTAGTAAGGACAAGCCAGGAAACTATAGACCAGTGAGCCTGATGTCGGTGGTGGGCAAGTTGTTGGACGGAATCCTGAGGGACAGAATGTACATGTATTTGGAAAGGTAAGGACGGATTAGGGATAGTCAATGTGGCTTTGTGCATGGGAAATCATGTCTCACACACTTGATTGAGTTTTTTGAAGAAGTAACAAAGAGGATTGATGAGGGCAGAGCAGTAGATGTGATCTATATGGACTTCAGTAAGGCGTTCGACAAGGTTACCATGGGAAACTGGTTAGCAAGGTTAGATCTCACGGAATACAGGGAGAACTAACCATTTGGATACAGAACTGGCTGAAAGGTAGAAGACAGAGGGTGGTGGTGGAGGGTTGTTTTTCAGACTGGAGGCCTGTGACTAGTGGAGTGCCACAAGGATCAGTGCTGGGTCCTCACTTCTTGTCATTTACATAAATGATTTGGATGTGAGCATAAGAGGTACAGTTAGTAAGTTTGCAGATGACACCAAAATAGGAGGTGTAGTGCACAGCGAAGAGGGTTACCTCAGATTACAACAGGATCTGGATCAGATGGGCCAATGGGTCGAGATGTGGCAGATGGAGTTTAATTCAGATAAATGTGAGGTGCTGCATTTTGGGAAAGCAAATCTTAGCAGGACTTATACACTTAATGGTAAGGTCCTCGGGAGTGTTGCTGAACAAAGAGACCTTGGAATGCAGGTTCATAGGTCCTTGAAAGTGGAGTCGCAGGTAAGTAGGATAATGAAGAAAGCATTTGGTATGCTTTCTTATATTGGTCAGAGTATTGAGTACACGAGTTGGGAGGTCATGTTGCGTGTGTACAGGATATTGGTTAGGCCACTGATGGAATATTGCTTGCAATTCTGGTCTTCTTCCTATCGGAAAGACGTTGTGAAACTTGAAAGTGTTCAGAAAAGACTTACAAAGATGTTGCCAGGGTTGGAGGATCTGAGCTATAGGGAGAAGCTGAACAGACTGGGGCTGTTTTCCCTGGAGCATCGGAGACTGAGGGGTGACCTTATAGAGGTTTACAAAATTATAAGAGGCATGGATAGGATAAATAGACAAAGTATTTTCCCTGTGATGGAGGAGTCCAGAACTAAAAGGAATAGATTTAGGGTGAGAGGAGAAAGATATAAAAGGGACCTAAGGGGTAGCTTTTTCACACAGGGTGTGGTACGTGTATGGAATGAGCTGCCAGAGGAAGTGGTGGAGGCTGGTACAATTGCAACATTTAAGAGGCATTTGGATGGGTATATGAATAGGAAGGGTTTAGAGGGATATGGGCCGGGTGCTGGCAGTTGGAACTAGATTGGGTTGGGATAACTGGTCGGCATGGACGGGTTGGACTGCAGGTTCTGTTTCCATGCTGTACATCTCTATGACTCTATGACTCTATGACTGTAAGTAAAGTTCTTGCACATATATAAGCTGGCATGCAGTCTCTGCATCTGTCTGCAACATTTGGTATAGTACTTTGAGTTACATAGACAAGTGAAAAACTTCAAGGGAATATCTTCAATAATTCAAATTTTATTACAGTCCCTTTAAGGGAACAGGATTAACAAAGCCATGAAGGCAGTTCCCCTTAATTCCTTATGCTGTTAACAGTATTCAAATGGGTGTCCAAGGCACTATAGCATTTTATCTGACACAAAGTGAATTAAACAAAGTGACACTATTATACTACCAACAGGAGGTCCCCACTTACAACACTGCTGAACAAAAAGAAACAACTTACCACACTATTTCATCACTGGTCTAGCAATCTAGAGTCCTTGAAAATAATTAGGCATCAGTGTGTCTACTGCAGATCAATTCAGAAACTAAAAAGGTCTGGATTCATGCTCCAGAGCAATCAGACACGTGGATCGCACTGATTTGCTTGAGATTTGGACACTTCAAGTGAGGCTGCTCTGGAGAAATATTTCCTGTATTGGCAAGTAAAAGCACATTTTCATGGTGGCTGCTGGGATACTTACTGACCTGTACATTAGAAACAAGTGTGGGATATCTGCAATCCCACCCATGACTATACTGAGCGAGGAAACAGGCAGAATGATGGACCCAGGCAGGAGCAAATTACTGCAGATGCTGGAATCTGTGCTGATAACAAAAGAATGCTGGAGATCACATTTAGACAGGCTGGAGGCTGGAAGAACACAACAAACCAGGCAGCATCAGGAAGTGGAAAAGTCAACGTTGCGGGTGTAACCCTTCTTCAGGACTGAGGGTGGGTATAAGGGGAGCTGCAGATAAAAGGGGGGGTGGGGAAGGGTTTTGGGTGGGGAGAGGGGCAGGTCGGTGAGTAGTGATAAGTGAACACAGGTAGAGGGTCAAGCAGCCGTGGAGAGACAGCAAGCTAATGTTTTGAATCGAGATGACTCTTTATCAGAGCTCTGATCATCTAGACTTGAAACATTAATTTGCTCTCTCTCCATGGATGCTGCCTGATCCGCTGTGATCTCCAGCATTTTTTGTTTTCAGGATTATAAACTTAACTCATCTACACTGTCTAGGATCCACCTTGGATGTAAGGTGACTGTGTTGCTTTTAACAACAAATTATCAAGCATCTTTACTGGTGAGCATGGTGATCAAAGACTAGTCAGATCAGCCAAACATTTGAGAGCCTATTTGAACTTTTGCAGCCTCTGTCTAATAGAGTATTTATGTAGGAATACAGAAAAGTTGCAACATGGAAAGAGACTATATGGTCCATTCCTGCTGACAAAGCACTAATTAACCACCTTCAAGATTACTTCCATCTTCCAGGTTTTGGGTGTGACCTTGTATGCTCCTCAAACCTATCACAAAATGTTTCTGCCTCTAACAGTCTTTCAAATAGTGAGCTCCACAACTCCCCTTTACTGCTTCCCTGAATTATTTTCAATTTCTGTTCCTTGGTTATTAAGGGAAAAGGGTCCTTCCTATTCTCTCTGTCAAGGTGCCCCATAATTTCATGCTGTTCAATTTAATATTTCATCAGCCTCCCCTGTTCCAAAGAAAATAAGCTCAGCCCGTCCCTTTCCTCCAAACTAAATTTCTCTATTCCTGGCAAAGTCCTTGTAAAAATAGAAGCAAAACACGACAGACATTGGAAACCTGAAATAAATATAGAGAATGCTGGAGAAACTCAGCAAGTCTGGCAGCATTTGTGGAGAGAGAAACAAAGTTAATGTCTTGAATCATGAAAATAAAAATTGCTGGAAAAACTCAGCAGATCTGGCAGCATCTGTGGAGAGAAATCAGAATTAATGTTTGGGTCCAGTGACCCTCAAATCCCTAAGGAAGGGTCACTGGACCTGAAATGTTAACTCTGATTTCTCTTCACAAATGCTGCCAAAACACTTAGTTTTAAACAAAACAGAGTTTATTTACAGGATTACTGACTGAAATACAAACAAAAGAGAACAGGATACGGAATAACTTAACTTATTTGAAAATCCAACAGATTATCCCAATTTAATGATGCTGTTCCAATACTTGCAACAATCCCCATAAACACCTCTTGGCGCAAAAGGTAAAGTCAAACACAGGCTCATACAGAAGAGAAGTCCGAGGGAGAGTACCAGCCTGGACCTGTTTCTTTGGGTCCAGCTGCTTCTTTCCACTCTGCTGTGCTAAAACCAAACCAAACCACCGAAAAGCTGAGCTGGCAGAACTGGCCGCTCCCCTTTCATTGTACAAGTGTTTTTAAAACCTTGAAAGCCTGTTGCCTGAGGCAGTATCTGTTAGCTATAATCAAACTGGCCCTAAAAACCCTTCAACTTAGACATTTTGGAGTCTGTGTCTTTTACAACCTCTCTGTAAAAGAAACCAAGGACAACATAACCTTGTTAAAGAAGCAACTGCATCACAATGGGGAATCCAGTAATGCTGCCTCCCCATCCCCTTGTTGTGGCCCAGTATTCAGTCCCACCAACCATCTTGCATGCCTTACTCCAAAGGCAACAGTCCTATGGTTGTCATCAATCCCATAAACAAAAATAAAACTACCAAACAGGACTGTTTTCATGCTAAACAGCAAAAACAACAAGTGATAAACAGAACTAAGTGATGCCCTAACCTATGGATCAGATCTAAGCCCTGCAGTTCTGTTATATCCAGTTGTGAATGGTGGTGGACAATTAAACAACTCACTGAAGGAGGAGGTTCCACTAATATCCCCATCCTCAAGGATGGAAGAGCTTAGCATGTCAATGCAAACAATTAGGCTGAAATGCTGATAAATCTCAGCCTACTCCGATGGTCATAAGCAAGACAGATGCCAGTCCTCAGCCAATGTGATTCACACCATGTGACATCAAGAATGGATGCACTGCAAAGCCTGTGGTCCCTGACAAATTCCAGCAATAGTACTGAAGAATAATGTTTCAGAAATTGCTGCTTACCTAGTCCAGCTCTTCCAATAGTTAACAACACTGCCATGTACCCAACAATGTGAAAAATTACATTGTTCTGTACAAACAAAGTAGGGCAAATCTAATCTAGCCAATTACCACCCCATCAGTCTAATCTCAATCATCCGTAAAGTGATGGAAGGTGTTGTGCTATCAAACAACATCTGCTCAGTAATAAAACAGCTCAGTGACAGGTATTGATTATCCGAGTGACACGAGCAGGGAGTATTTTGTTCGGATAATTGAATGTTTGGATAACACAGTTTAGCCAAGCATCGGGACTTTGCGACCTTGTTCGGATAATCTGAAATTTGGATAATCAAATGCCAGATTTTCGAGGTTCCTCTGTCGTTTATGTTCCAGCCAGGGCCGCACAGCTCCTGATCTCAATACAACCTTGGTTCAAATATGGACAAAAGACTTGAATTCTAGAGGAGAGGTGACAGTAATAGCCCTTGATATCAAGGCTGCATTTGATTGAGTGTGGCATCACGGACCCTAGCAAGACTCGAATCAATGGGTATTAGGGGGCAAACTCACCAATGATTGGAGTCATACCTGGCACACAGGAAAATGGTTGTGGTTGTTGGAGATCAATCATTTCAGCTCCAGGACATCTCTGCAGGAGTTCTTCAGGAATCATTTCACTCCAGGACATCTCTGCAGGAGTTCTTCAGGGTAGTGTCTGAGGCCTAACCATCTTCAGCTGCTGTCCATTATAAGATCAGAGGTGGTGGTGTTCACCAATCATTGCACAATGTTTGGCATCATTTGTGATGCCTCAGATACTGAAGCAGTCTGTGTTCAAACACAACAAGACCTGATCAATATCCAGGTTTGGCTGACAAGTGTCATCACATAATTGCCATCCCTAATGAGAGACAATCAAACCAACTCCCCTTGACATTAAGAGGTGCTACCATCACTGAATCCCACACCATCATCATCTCGGGGGTTTCCATTCATCCGAAACTCAACTGGACTGGCCATATAAATACAGTGGCTCCAAGAGCAAATCAACAGTGAGGAATAACTGTAGCAAGTAACTCGCTTCCTGATTTCACAAAACCCTCTCCAACATCTACAAGGCGCAGATCAGGAGTGTGATGAAATACTCCCCACTTGCCTGGATGAGTGCAGCACCAACAACACGCAAGAAGCTTGACACCATCAAGGATAAAGCAGTCCACTTAACTGGCATCACATCCACAAGCATCCACTCCCTCCACCACGTTGCTCAGTAGCAACAGGGTGTACTACCTACAGGAAGCACTGCAGAAATTCAACAAAAGCCCTTAGACAACCACTTCCATCTGGAAGGACAAGGGCAGCAGGTACTTGGGAAGACAAGACCCTGCAAGTTCCCCTCCAAGTCAGTCACCGTCCTGACTTGGAAATATTTCGTCATTCCTTCACTGTTGCTGGGTCAAAGCCCTGGCTGGTGGCTGAAGATAGTATGAAGGTTATTCGTCACTCTGAAAGCGCAATGTATGAAAATACCTTTCATTTTCATTTCTCCCCTACAAGATTTGAATCGTTTGTGTTTGAACCTGAGAATTGTTAGAATAATACAGCACATTTAAACTTCTGAGTTAGATATTAAAATTTATTATGTTGCCCACACATCCAAAGAATATGTCATACAATGGCTGCCAAGCAGTTTTTAGTAAATTATCCAAAGGAGCTTTATTTTGCTTTTGTTGTTGAGCCAGGAAGCTAAAGCTCAGCCTTTGATGCTCTCCAGCAGTGGAGAGAAGCTATTCAATACAGGGAAGAAATAATTACAGAAAACTAGCAGGTTTATCAGTTCAAGAGGGGAGGTGGTGGCCTAGTGGCATTATCGCTGGACTGTTAATCCAGAGGCTCAGGGACATGGGTTCGAATCCTGCCATGGCAGATCGTGAAACGTGAATGTGATTAAAAACAAAATCTGGAATTAAGTGTCGAATGACGACCATGACACCATTGTCGATTGTTGGAAAAGCCCACCTGGTTCACTAATGACCTTTAGGGAAGGAAACTGCCATCCTTACCTGGTGTGGCCTACATGTGACTACAGACCCACAGCTCTGTGGTTGACAATTAGGAATAATCAATAAATGTTACCTAGCCAATGACGCTGTCATCCTGGGAATGAATGAAGAAGAAAAGGAATTACTGCATTAAGGAGACCAAGAGAGCCAGTCAGCAGCTGAAATGTGTGGTGGAATCTATCCAGGCCTTTGGCAATGGTGAGAAATTTGGGAGGATTGTGTGTCATGTCCAATGAAAGGTTTCCGATCGTCACCAGCAAAAAGTGTCGTTTTCCAAGCAAGTGGAATACTCATTGGTTTGCAGTTTCCCACTTAGCCACCTTCCAGACAGAAACTAGACAGCAACTATTCCTGACAAGAACACTTGAGCAGTTACCTACTATCTCCAATTCTCTGCTTGTCCCTCCAGACCTCCAACATGGACAACTCGGCACCAACATCTCAGGGCAAGGTCCAGGGACAGTGACTGCATGCAATCCTTGTGTATGGACATTGACATTTGACATGTACCAGCCTTGTCACATTATCATGGCATACCTCTGAGCCACTTCAATCCTTCAACTCACTTGTCTTCCATAATTATTTCTTCCCTGAGTTGAATGGATTCTCTTCACTGTTGGAGAACATCAAAGGCTGAGCTTTAGCTTTGTAGCTCAACAACAAAAGCAAAACAAAGCTTCATTGGATAATTTATATCAAGAAACATTTGTATTCATCGCTGTAATGTGCTGGATGCTATTGATAAAATGTCAAATGAGTGATTGCAAAAGGACCCTCATTCAAAGGGAAGAGTGACCCAGTCTCTCACTGAAGAGACTAAATTAACAGGAGGTGACAACTTACAGATGTTCACCACCTTATTTCTTGTTCCATATTTCGATTGTTTTATTGTAAATGCTTAAAAACTGCTTGGCATCCATTGTACTATATATTCTTTTGATGTGTGGATAACCTAATACATTTTAATATCCATCTCAGGTGTTTAAGTGCTCTATTATTCTTATAATTCTCAGGCTCAAGCACTTTGTAGTGCACTGCTGTCTTTCATTGGAATGCTGCTACAGGGACAAGTACCCAACGCATGGATTTGATGGAGCATCCAGCTCAGGGTTCCTCGCCCGCTCTCTTAGCTCAGCCATGTTTTGCTGACTTTGATGCTCACAGCATCATTGTTTTGCTTTGCCCTGCCTGCTCACATTCTGCCAGAGTTTAAAGACTCAGAGTGCCATTCGGTACAATCTCAAAGCGAGGCAGCTTGTCATGACCACCAACAGTCCAGTTGAGGGGGTGGATAAGTTGCTGTAAACAATCATGCTGCATCAATGTCATACCTATAGCAAGTGCCTGTAGCGTACATTGCTTCAGGCAGATAGCCACGGCTCCAAGTCTAAGGGGAGTAGTCCTCAGTTAAGTCAAGGGAGATACTTTTCAGGCAGAGTCACATTAAGCTAAGGGCAGCACATCCAATATCGTTCCAGAGGCTTTGGTAGGTCAACCAATAGCTTGTGATGGTCAGTCAGGAGGCCCATATCACTTCTGTCTGGGAGCAGGCCACACTCACCCTTGTGGCTCTAACTTGTAGGAAGTGGCTCTGACCTCCATCGTGCTTTGAGAGGTTAGTCATGGCTCACATCAACTCCAGCCTCCCAACCTGCTGCTATCCCTTGCAATATGCCTACCAGCACAACAGGTCCACAGCAAACATCATTTCCCCAACCCTAGACTCATCCCTGGAACAGCTGGATAATAAAGGTAAGTATGTCAGGCTTCTACTTACCGACTACAGCTCCTCCTTCAACACCATAATCCCAACTAAACTAATCTCAAACTCCATGACCTAAACCTCAACTCCACCCTCTGCAACTGGATCTTCAACTCCCTGACTAATAGAATGTAATCACTGAGAATAGGCAACAGCACCTCCACCAAAATAATGCTCAACACTGGCATCCCACAAGGATGCATACTCAGCCCTCTACTGTACTCCCTGTGCACTCATGACTGTGTGGCCAAATTTCATCCAAACTCCATCTACAAAATTGCTGATGACACCACCATTGTGGGCTGGATATCAAACAAGGACAAGACAGAATACAGGAAGGACATAAAATGGTTGGTGTGGTGATGCAAAAATAACAATCTCTCCCTCAATTTCAGTAAAGAGCTGATCATCAATATCCAGGAAGAAAGGAGGAGGACACACTTCTATCTATATCAACACAGCTGAGGTGGAGAGGGTGGAGAATGTCAAGTTCCTCAGAATGACGATAACCAACAATCTGTCCTCGACTTCCCACGTAGATGTGGCAGTCAAAAAGGCACAATGATGCCTCTTCTTCCTCAGGAGGCTAGGGAAATTCAGCCATAAAGACCCTCACCAACATTGACAGATACACCATAGAAAGCATTCTATCGGATGCACCACAGCCTGGTACGGCAACAACTCTGCCCCCGACCGTAAGAAACTACAGAGTTGTAAACACAACCCAGACCATCATGCAACCTTCCATCCATTGACTCCACCTACATTTCTCGTTGCCATGGAAAGGCAGCCAACATCATCAGAGACTCCTCCCACCCCAGTCATAATCTCTTCCAACCTCTTCCATCAGGCAGAAGATACAGAAGCTGAAACATACATTGCAACAGGCTCAAGAACAGCTTCTTCCCTGCTGGCCTTTTTTCAAATTTAACATTGATCTTGCTTTCGTGCACCTCCTGTGCAGCTGTTACCTTGTATGTCTCACTCTATTCAATCACCCTATGATCTGTATGTCCTTGTATAGTATGAACGTACTGAATGCAAAAAAAAAACTTTTTACTGTACTTAGTTGCATGTGACAATAATACATCAAATCAAATCAAATCTGTTGAGCTAGGCAGATATCAGTCAGGTGTCTGCACACTCATCATTTGGGGATATCCATCTAAGATGCTCAGGGCGATGAGCCGAGGTCAATTCTGAGATCTGTCCATTAAAATGAGATGTTATCAGGGGCCACTGTTATGGGCGGGAAGCTGGGAAACATACTTGTGGTCATTATTTTAAATTCATTCACAGGATGAGGGCACTGCTGCCTAGGCCAGCATTTATTGTCCATCCCTAATTGCCCAGAGGGCAGTTGAGAGTCAACCACATTGCTGTGGGCTTGGAGTCACATGTAGGCCAGAGCAGGTAAGGATGGCAGTTTCCTTCCCTAGAGGGGATTACTGAGCCAGATTGGTCTTTCTGACAATCGACAATAGATTCATGGTCATCATTCAACTCTTAATTCCAGATATTTATTGAATTCAAATTCCACCCTCTGCCACAGCGGGACTCAAACCCAGGTCCCCAAAACATTATGTGGGTGTCTGGATTAACAGTCCAGCAGTAACGCCACTGGACCATTGCCTCTCCAAGGCAGTATGCTGGGATGCAGAGGGTATTACAATTGTAAAAGGGAGTAATTCAATATTTAAGGAGGGGAGATGACAGAACCTTAAACATAAAGAGGTATTGCAGGAGAGGAGACCATCGACAGTCAGAAATACACTAATGTCCAGGGCTGACATGGCATGTTGATTCCAGACACCTGGGGCTTGCGGGTATAGTGGGCAGATGAAGGCTTAGATCGACTGACTGCATGGGAATGTTGGAAGGTTCAAAACCTCTGAGAAGGGCGACCATTGGAGGGACTGTGCATGTTCGGGTGTTCACCATGGATAAGAGGTTGAGCCTGAGACTCACTTGGTGAGAAGCTACTGCTGTGTTCTTCCGTTGTTCTGTAAATAATGTAGCCAGTGTATATTTTTAATCCTCCTTTGTCTAGCTGATCGGGTTCACTCTGGAGAACCCTAAGCAGTTAGGATATACCCAACATTCTTTACTAATGGGGCTCTGGGCTAGAGTGGTGCTGGAAAAGCACAGCAGTTCAGGCAGTATCCGAGGAGCAGGAAAATTGATGTTTCGGGCAAAAGCCCTTCATCTCGAATACAGATAGAGTGCCTGAAGGGTGGAGAGATAAATGAGAGGAGGGTGGGGGTGGGGAGAAACTAGCATAGAGTACAATAGGTGAGTGGGGGAGGAGATG
>NC_057716.1:98473220-98480849 GCF_004010195.1 Chiloscyllium plagiosum
TTGTACTCTACGCTACTTTCTCCCCACCCCCACCCTCCTCTCATTTATCTCTCCACGCTTCAGGCACTCTGCCTGGATTCCTGGTGAAGGGCTTTTGCCCCAAACATCGATTTTCCTGCTCCTCAGATGCTGCCTGAACTGCTGTGCTTTTCCAGCACTACTCTACGGCAGAATCTGGTTTCCAGCATCTGCAGTCATTGTTTTTACCATTCTTTACTAATGCAAAATGCTCAGCACAAAATACTGCAAAAGTTCTTATCAATGCTATTCAAAAGGGAACCAGTTGACAAGGACTTGTGTGAGGATCAGACCGAAACAGACTGAAGACAAAGGACGGTAAGTATCTTTCTCCAATAGAGAAAGACAACAGGTCTATCAATAGATAAGGCCTCCTAGATTGGCCAACATGGAACACCCAGGCATCACAGTCTCGCCCAATGAGCCAACCAACTGGTTCAAGAACAGCTCCTTCGCCGCTGTTATTAATTTCAAATCTAATATTGATCTAGCTCCTTGTGCACCTTCTCAACATTGTATTCCTCACCTTGTTCGGTCACCTAAGGGCCTTTGTATGGGATGATCTGGCTGTACTGCACACAAGACAAAACTTTTCTCTGTACTTCATGTGACAATAATAAATCGAATCAACCAACCCACACGCTTATTATAGTGAACTTTCTACACCAAGGATGAAAGCAACAAGTATTGCCTATTTCTTCCAAATTATCCATTCGTTAAATAATGTCATCAGTCTCAAATACAGATCACACTTAAAAGTTCTGTTAATTTACTCTAACCTTACACTGCAGAGTAAGGTAGTTGTGTTGGACCTATTCATCATAGAAGCATGTTCAGCACTGCAGACAGGTATCTACTGTCACAGGAGTGGAAAATGATTTAGCATCAGCAACTAAAACCCATTAGCACAAAAACCTACTGGCAGTATATGAAGTGGCATCAAAATGTGATATTACCTCGCTACCACCTTCCTATAGGGCAGCGGTGCTTAAAGCAAACAGCTTTGCATTGACTAAAAAAAACATGGTGCTGACAAAAATGATGAATCACACAGAATGTGGTGACCTTCCCTAATAGCATTGCTTCAGCTGGATGTCTACTGGTTAGATGATGCATGAATGCATTGCTAATAATGGGGCAGATGATTTATGGTTTGGCTTATTCCCAAATAACAGTCAGTAAGCATCCCATTTTCCACCATTAGACCCGAAATCTTGATGTGGTTCAGAATACAAATGCGATGCATCTATTATGGAGATATCGTGGATAGGCCAATGGTGTTAATTCAGGGTTAAGTGATTTAATAGTTGGGCAGCTCAGTGGTTAACACTGCTGCCTTACAGCACCAGGGGCCCAGGTTCAATTCCAGCCACAGGCAACTGTCTGCGTGAAGCTCGCATGTTCTCCCTGTGTCTGCATGAGTTCCTATCCGAAGATGTGTAGGTTAGGTGAACTGATCATGCTAAATTGCCCAGAATGTTAGGTGTATTAGCCAGGGGTAGGTGTAGGGAAATGGGTCTGGGTGGGTTACTCTTCAGAAGGTTGGTGTGGACTTGTTGGGCTGAAGGTAATCTAATCACAACTATCTTTGATAGCTTTTAGATAAATGCTCATGTATGGCACTATGGGACTGAGTTTTCTTTTATTCCAAATTCGACTCAAATTTCTCTGTATTAGGTACCAAAGTAGATCAGGTACCATCAATGTTTGCTATAATAGGAGTCTAAGCTAATTATCATGCCAAGTAGCAATCAGTAACATTAGACCCCCATCCACTCCAAACCTTATCAGATTTTACAACATACATGGAACAACAGTATACAAGTGTTGCAGTCGTCCCCCTGGTGCCCTAATCTCAATTACTCCTTTCTCTATTCTCTATCCTTTCAACATGGTGCTCAGGTGCTGAGGACATGAGTGCAAAAAGCATTTACATAGCACCTTTCACAACCACCTGATGTCCCAAAGTCCTTTGCAGCTAATTAAGATTTTTTTTGTAAACAACATTGCAATGTTTGGAATGCAGCACCCAATTTGTGCATAGCAAGATCCCACAAATACCAATGTCCAGATATTTTGTTTTTTTAGTGACGTTGATTAAGGGTTAAATCTGGGCCAGGACATGCTGGAGAACTTACCTGCTGTTCTTTGAAATATTATCAAAGCATCTTTTACAGCCTGAGAGATCAGAGGGGGGGTTTCATGTTACTACATCACCCAATACAATGTCAGTTCTGACAGAGAAGCACTGCCTCAGATCTGCATTAGGTCTGCATTTTGTGATTGCATTTGTGCAAGTGAAACTCAAAGGTATTAAATAGAATGAAAACAAACCTTTAAAACTCTAGCCCAATGTCATGAGGAAGAAGAAAACTAAGCAATTAAATTGGGGGGGAACATGTTTTGCAAAGCAAGTTGGTCCTTGAGGGATCTGCAATATTTGTAAAATTACGCACCTAACTACTTGAACTGTCTAATGATTTTCTATGAACAAGATGCTTCAGTATCTAGTCATTCTAATCAATAAAATGGTACCTCCAGCTGTGCAATTCTGAATAGCAGTGGCAGCTGAGAGTCTGGTAGTGGGGATTACCGCATTTTTTAGATCAGAGTGGTGCTGGAAAAGCACAGCAGGTCAGGCAGCATCCAAGGAGCAGGAAAATCGATGTTTCGGGCAAAAGCCCTTCATCAGGTATAGAGGCAGGAAGCCTCCAGGGTGGAGGGTGGAGTGATTTTAGCTCTCCACCCTGGAGGCTCCCTGCCTCTATTCCTGATGAAGGGCTTTTGCCCGAAACATCGATTTTCCTGCTCCTTGGATGATGCCTGACCTGCTGTGCTTTTCCAGCACCACTCTGATCCAAACCCTGAGCATCTTATTCAGTCAAGCACTTGTCAAACATTTCAGTGAGATCACCATTCATTCAACTAGACACTATAGACTTGCTCTACACAATCCCTCCTGATAGAATCATTCCCTCATAGAGTCATAGAGATATACAAATGTAACCAGTATGGACTGTTATATTGTTGTTACGTGATTAATAGCAAATGCAATGAGCAATGCCACAGGATATTCTGTACTGTTGTGCTTATAATGATGAGCCAGTGACTTGGTACTCTGTCATAGAGTCATAGAAATGTACAGCAAGGAAACAAACCTTTCGGTCCAACTCGTCCATGCCGACCAGATATCGTAACCTAATCTAGTCCCATTTGCAGCACTTAGCCCATATCCCTCTAAAGCCTTCCTATTCATATACCCTCCAGATGCTTTTTAAATGCTGAAATTGTACCAGCCTCCACCACTTCCTCTGGCAGCTCATTCCCTACTTTGCTTGAAAAGGTTGCCCCTTAGGTCCCTTTTAAATCTTTCCCCTCTCACCCTAAACCTATGCCCTCTAGAAATGTACTCTCCCAACCCAGGGATAAGACCTTGTCTATTTACCCTATCCATGCCCCTCATGATTTTATAAACCTCTATAAGGTTACCCCTCAGCCTCTGACAATCCAGGGAAAACAGCCCCAACCTATTCAGCCTCTCCCTGTAGCTCAAATCCCCCAACCCTGGCAACATCCTTGTAAATCTTTTCTGAACTCTTTCAAGTTTCATGACATCCTTCCTAAAGGAGGGAGATCAGAATTGCACACAATATTCCAATGGAGTCAGTCTGGGAAATGTGTTATGTCCACTCTAAGGCAATTAGTTAAGCAAAGTGAACTGGCAAATTAGGTTAACAGATAGGTCAATAGAGAGAGAGAGAGTAGCAGATCTTTAATGGGATAGTTCAGTATACACAGGATAGATACATTCCAGGTTACTTTCCTCTTCCAGGTTTTAGGCTTTAACCTTGTAGGTTCCTCAAACACATAACAGCATGTTTCTGCCTCAACCAGCCTTTCAAATAGTGAGGTGTAGCCCCTCACTACCCTTTGGGTGAAATAAATTTATTCTACAACTCCTCTCTACTCCTTCCCTCAGTTATTTTATATTTCTGTTCCCTGGTTATTAAGGGGAATGGATCCTTGACATCTGTCTAGGTACGTGATAATTCTATGCAGCTCAATTTAATACTCCAACACCCTCCCTTTTTCCAATGAAAATGGGCCCAGCCTTTCCCTTTCCTCCATTCTAAAATGTTTCACTCCTGGCAACATCTCTGTAAAAATAAAAATGGAATACTCTAGATATTGGAAATCTGAAACAAACACAGAATGCTGAAGAAACTCAGCAGGACTGGGAGCAGCGATGCAAAAAGATGTGACAAGTTTAAGAGATAGGTCAAGAGAGACCTTTAAGGGCTTAGTTCGGAATATACAGGAGAGACACATTCTAACCAGAAAGAAAAATTCCAAACCGAGAGAGCATATGTGGTTACCTAAAAATGCATGTCAGACGTAAAGAAAAATACACAGAGGAACCTTGATTATCCGAACGAGATGGGCGGGCAATTGATTATTTGGTTAATTAATTCCTCTGGGGCTCAGAGTTTTCCGAAGTTTCCTTTTTCCTCTCTCTGCCTGCCTTCCTCCCTCTCTCTGTCTCAGGGTTTGTTTCTGAGCAGACACACACTTGAGTGTAAGGGACATCCAGCATTGCTGAAACCTCACCGCCCACCGCCCCCCCATCCCACACCCCCCTCCCCGCCAAGTCAGTTCAATGGGAGAGACACAGTGAGCACTTGCTAAGTCTGCTCCCTGCTCG
Source organism: Chiloscyllium plagiosum (assembly GCF_004010195.1). Taxonomy (NCBI): domain Eukaryota; kingdom Metazoa; phylum Chordata; class Chondrichthyes; order Orectolobiformes; family Hemiscylliidae; genus Chiloscyllium; species Chiloscyllium plagiosum. The sequence continues at coordinate 98,477,941 of NC_057716.1, forward strand.
GAAAACAAGGCAGCAGCACACTGCACATCGACCCCCAACCCTGCCGGACTCCACCAACCCCGCCCCGTCCAACCCCGCCACCCGTCTGTCATCACCCTTCTCCCATCTGCCCCCACCCACATTCCGCTGCATCTCCCTGCGCATCCGCTCCCCCCGTCCTCCCCCCTCTCTGGGGCAACCGGACTGGACACCAGCAGTAAAAGTCCTGTGGGGGGTGAGTCTAACGCGTGCGCGCACACACACACACCTTTTTACTTCAACTTTTTGTCAAGTTCCACCTCTGCCGTGTACAGGACAATGTTGGAGAGATTATCAGGGGAAGAGGGGTTCAGGGTACACGCCTGTGTAGAACTCCAGGGAAAGTGTGGAGGGAGAGAGAGAGAGAGGGCAGGAGGTCAGTCATTTGGAGATGGTGCCTGAGCTCCCTTCGATGTCCAGGACTGTTCTCGGCAGCATTTCAGCTTGCTGAATTCTCTTTTAATCATTGTAAACAAAAGACACGATCAGTGTTGAAACACCTCTTTGATATAATGTTTCTGTTGGGATCGAGAGATCACCTTCGGATAATATGATACACCGATAATTGATATTTGGATAATCGAGGTTCCACTAATTGATAAAAGTAAGGTGACAGGTCAGACGACTGGACATAATATAAAACCCAGCCAAGAATGAGTAAAAGATTAACAAGGTAGCAAATATAAACTAGAAATATAAAAACAGATATTAATATTTTCTATAAATATTTGAAAAGTCATTTACAAATTAAGCCTTGAATATATAAAAGGTGAATTTAGAGATTTAATAATGGAAAATAAGGAGATGTCAGGTAAATTGAGGAGTAATTTGTATTGGTCTTCACTGGAGAGGATCCAAGTAACACTCCAGAAAGATCTATACATCAGGGAATGAAAGTGAGAGAGGACCTCAAAAATGACAATCACCGTGGAGGTGTTACTGAGCCTTCTCCTGCAGCTATTCCATTCTTCAAATGTCTAATGAAGGCTTCAACTTGCGTTGCATTTGGATTTCAAGATGGCGCTGGAGCCGTGACAGCACTAAACACTTTTCACTGCATCCTTATACATGTGACAATAAATCTAAGTCTAACTTCTGCCACACTAGGTGACAGTCCAAGATCATCTTTGATGGGGAGCTGGGTGATTTCCTCAGATACACATTCATTGACAATTACATCACAGGTGGCCTTTGAAGTGTTGTCTGAAGTTTTCTCTGCCTCTCCAAAGATTGCCACCTTTAGTCCACAATGGTTTAATTTCCATGGGTGTTGGGTTTGTGTATTAACTTGGTGGCACTGAAGGAGCCCTGGGTGTTGTACTTGCCAGCAAGGATTTACAGCTCCTTAGCTTTCTCAGTTCACTACTGGTTCTTGATTTCCTTAGTTGCTCATTGTAACTCTGCCTTCGTTGTTTGGTGGTAGTGATTACCGACAAGATCAACAAGTTACTGGATGCTGATGCTGATGGATTTCATTGCCTTAAACCAAGTGGCTAGTGCAATACTTGATGCATTGTGGTTGAGTTTCCAAAATTCTCTAGATTCCATTAAATTGGAAAACAATATAATTCCATTATTCAAAAAGGGAGGGAAACAAAAAGGAGGAAACTACAAGCCACCAGGTAAATTAGAAAAAATAATTCAAAGTAATCAGGTAGACTTAATATGGTTTTGTGAAAGGGAAGTCATGTTTAACCAATCTATTGGAGGTCTTTGAGAAAGTGCCATGCCATAGATAAAGTGGATGCACTGTACTTAAATTTCCCAAAGACAATTAATACGGTGACATATCCAATCTTATTGCAGAAATGAAGGCTTGTGGCCTTGGGTAGGGGGATTAACATATTGACAGGAATTGAAGACTGGCCGAGGGAAAATAGAAAATATCCGAAATAAATGGATATTTTTCTGGCTGACAAAATGCAATGACTGGTGTACTGCTAAGTGCTGGGACCTCAATTTTCAACAAATATCTGCTGGACATCTCTTGCTTCGCATTGTTTACTCGATAGAATCATAGAGATGTACAGCACAGAAGCAGACCCTTCAGTCCCACCTGTCCATGCTGACCAGATATCCTAAATTAATCTAGTCCCATTTTCCAGCACTTGTCCCATATCCCTCTGAAGTTGAAACTTTATTGCTGGAACAGCACAGCAAGTCAGGCAGCATCCAGGGAACAGGAGATTCGACGTTTCGGGCACAGGCCCTTCCTCAGGAATGGTACCACAGCCGACATGTAACAGGCCTGTGCCCGAAACGTCGAATCTCCTGTTCCCTGGATGCTGCCTGACCTGCTGTGCTGTTCCAGCAATAAAGTTTCAACTTTGATCTCCAGCATCTGCAGACCTCACTTTCTCCCCATATCCCTCTGAACCCTTCCATTCATATACACATGCCTTTAAATGTTGTAATTGTACCATCCTCCACCACTTTCTCTGGCAGCTCATTCTACATAGGCACCACCCTTTGCATGAAAATGCTGCCCATTAGGTCTCTTTTAAATCTTTCCCCTCTCACGTTAAACCATTGAACTCTAGTTTTGGACTCCCCGATCCTGGAAAAACACTTTGGCTATTAATCCTATTCATGCCCCTCATGATTTTCTAAACTTCATTTCAGAAAAAAGGTACGGGAATAAAGGCTAGGTGGCTGGATATGAAGAATCAACTGATTGTGTAATTAAGACTCTTCTCCTACCTGGATTAGTGGTGCTGGAAGAGCACAGCAGTTCAGGCAGCATCCAAGGAGCAGCGAAATCGACATTTTGGGCAAAAGCCCTTCATCAGGAATAAAGGCAGAGAGCCTGAAGGGTGGAGAGATAAGCTAGAGGGGGGTAGGGGTGGGCAGAAAGTAGCATAGAGTACAATGGGTGAGTGGGGGAGGGGATG
>NC_057716.1:98481440-98505649 GCF_004010195.1 Chiloscyllium plagiosum
GAGGGGTGGGGTCTGAGAGCGGAGGTGCGGGATGTGGACAAGATGCGTTGGAGGGCATCTTTAACCATGTGTGAAGGGAAATTGCGGTCTCTAAAGAAGGAGGCCATCTGGTGTGTTCTGTGGTGGAACTGGTCCTCCTGGGAACAGATACGGCGGAGGCGGAGGAATTGGGAATATGGGATGGAATTTTTGCAAGCGGTAGGTGGGAAGAGGTGTAATCCAGGTAGCTGTGGGAATCGGTCTTTGTTTTTGCCTCTTCTCCTACCTGTTACATGTCGGCTGTGGTACCATTGACATTTATGTGCCTGAATTGTAAGGCTCCAGTTTCGAATCCCACTGCAGGGTTTGAGTGGAAATTGAAACTATGGTGACACTACAGTGCAGTGATGCTGCGTTTGTGATGAAATACTAAAGTGAGGCTCAATCTCCCTGCTTGGATGGATGTAAAAAATGTAGTGGTTATATCTTGAAGACTAGAGTAATAGTTTCCAGGATCCTGTGTATTGATTATATTGAGGTCAGCCAGGTGAACCTGATGGAATATGAGTTCTCTGAGTGGGGCTGTAAATCTAGTCCAATCAGGGACACTGGCTTCCTGATGAAGGGCTTATGCCCGAAAACGTCGATTCTCCTGCTCCTCGGATGCTGCCTGACCTGCTGTGCCTTTCCAACACCACGCTCTCAACATAAAACAATTGAATGTCAGGAATACTGACTCTCTGTGCCTGACTCTGAGTGAAGCAGTTCTATAGTCAAGGAGTATTTGTGCGGAAATAAACATTGACTTGTTGACAGGATATTCGCCTCTGTAGAGTTATTTCATCCTGGCCAATATTTATCTCTTGATTAACATCCATAAGACAGATTATTTAGTTCATAAAATTCAGTTTGTTGTAGATTTCAGGGTGCAAATAGCTGCTACAATTCCTAAATTAGTGACTACACTTCACACTTTTTCCTTGCGATGAGTGCAAAGCAGTTTGAGAATTCCAATAACCCTGAAGAGAGCTACATACAAACTCAAGTCTTCCTTTCTAAATCTACAATTGAGGGTAAGAAGGTAGCTACTATAAGAATAGAGGTATTGGGTAAGAAATAATGGGAGAGCTTGAGCAGGATTATTGGAGTAGTCAAGTTACGACATCTCTAAGAATATATCAAACCAGCACTGCTCACCCAAGCATTCAAGAACAGCCAATGGACAAGAAGGTCATTTGGCCCTTCATGTCTGCTCTGCCATTCAACAGGATCATGGCTGATCCAATGTTCCTCAAATTCACTTTCCTGTGTTTTTTTTTTTCAGAATTCTTGAACATGCTCAAGTTGGTGGAGTGGGTGGACAAGTACAGATGAAATTCGATGTGGAGAAATATGGAATTGTGATTCATTTTGCTGGGAAGAATGCAGCAATACAGTCTAAAATAACAGAAACATTCAAAAAGGTGTCCAGGAGCAGAGATACTTGGGTGCATATAGAACATAGACAACATACAGCACAGAATAGGCCCTTCGGTCCATGATGTTATGCCGAGGATTATTTGTAATCTAAAATAAAATAACCGAACTTACGCAACCCTCAGTTCACTGCTGTCCATGTGCATGTCCAGCAGTCGCTTAAATGTCCCTAATGACTCTGCTTCCACCACCTCATGTGACAACTCATTCCATGCATTCACAACTCTCTGTGGAAAGAACCTACCTCTGACATCTCCTCTATACCTTCCTCCTAATATCTTAAAACTATGACCCCTCGTGCCAGTCAATCCTCTCCTCGGGAAAAGTCTCTGGCTATTGACTCGATCCATGCCTCTCATTACTTTGTATACCTCGATCAGGTCACCTCTCATCCTCCTTCTCTTCAGAGAGAAAAGTCCGAGCTTAGTCAACCTCTCTTCGTAAGACAACCTCTCCAGTCCAGACAGCATCCTGGTAAACCTTCTTTGCAACCTTTCCAAAGCCTGCATATTGTTCCTATAATAGGGTGACCAGAACTGGACACAATATTCCAAGTGTGGTCTCACCAGGGTCTTGTAAAGCTACAGCAAAACCTTGCGGCACTTAAACTCGATCCCCCTTAAAGCCAAAACACCATATGCTTTCTTAACAACCTTATCCACTTGGTTGGCAACTTGGAGGGATCTATGCACTTGAACACCAAGATCCCTCTGTTCTCCACACTGCCAACAATCCTATCTGTAATCCTGTATTCAGCATTCCAGTTTGACCTTCCAAAATGCATCACTTCGTATTTATCCAGATTGAACTCCATCTGCCGTTTCTCAGCCCAGCTCTGCATCTTGTCTATGTTGCGCTGCAGTCTACAATAGCCCTCGATATTATCAACGGCACCTCCAACCTTTGTGTCATTGGCAAATTTACAAACCCACCCCTCAACCTCCTCATCCAAGTTATTTATAAAAACTACAAAGAGCAGAGGCCCAAGAACAGAATCCTGCAGGACACCACTCACTACTGACATCAAGAATACCTTCCATCTACAACCACTCTCTGCCAACCAATTCTGAATCCAGACAACCAAATCTCCCTGTATCCTATACCTCCTGAGTTTATGAATGAGCTTACCATGGGGAACCTTATCAACTGCCTTGCTGAAGTCCACATAAGCCACATCCACTGCTCGACCTTCATCGACCTGTCTCGTCACCTCCTCAAAGAACTCAATAAGATTTGACCTGCCCCTCACAAAGCCATGTTGACTGCCTTTAATCAAGCTATGCTTTTCCAAATAGTCATAAATCCTATCCCTCAGAATTCTTTCCAAAACCTTGCTGACCACAGACGTAAAACTGACTGGTCTGTATTTGCCTGGGATTTCCCTATTCCCCTTCTTGAAAAGAAGAACAACATTCGCCTCCCTCCAATCCTCCAGTACGACTCCTGTGAAGAGTGAGGAAGCAAATATGTTTGCCAATGGCTTAGCAACCTCCTTTCTCGCTTCACGGAGCAAGCTAGGATAAATCTGGTCTGGCCCTGGGGACTTAGCAATCTTAATGTTTTCCAAAATTTCTAGCACATCAACTTCATCAATCTTGATCTGTTCAAGCCTGTTTCCCAGCTCCTCAAAGTTCTCATTTACAACAAGGTCTCTTTCTTTAGTGAAAACCGAAGCAAAAATTTATTTAGGGCTTCCCCTGTCTGCTCAGATTCCACGCACAAGTTCCCTTCGCTATCCCTGACTGGCCCTACCTTCTCCCTGATCATTCTCTTATTCCTCACATATGAGTAAAATGCCTTTGCGTTCTCCCTGAATCCTTCTTGCCAAGCCTTTTTCGTGCCTCTTCCCGGCTCTCCTCAATCCATTTCTGAGCTCCTTTCTAGCAAGCCTGTAATCTTCTAAAGCTGTGCTAGATCCTTGCTTCCTCTACTTTACGTAAGCTGCCTTCTACCTTTTGACGAGAAGCTCCTCTGTTCTCGTCATCCAAGGTTCCTTAATCTTACCCCTTCTTACCTGTCTCAGAGAAACAAATTTATGCATCACTCACAACAACTGCTCCTTAAACAGTCTCCACATGTCTGCTGTGCCCTTTCTGTGGAACAATTGCTCCCAATCTGTACTTCCCATATCCTGTCTGATAGCGTCATAATTTCCTTTTTCCCAATTAAATATCTTCCCTCGGTAACTGCTCCTTTCTCTCTCCATGGCTACAGTAACTAGGAGGCAGTTATAGTCACTGTCACTAAAGTGTTTTCCCACCGCGATATCTGACGCCTGTCCTGGCTCGTTGCCGAGCACCAAATCCAAAATGGCCTCTTCCCTTGTCGACCTGTCTACGTACTGAGTAAGGAAACCCTCCTGAACACACCTGACAAAAATGGCTCCATCCAAACCACCTGCACTAAGGAGGTTCCTGTCAATATTAGGAAAGTTGAAGTCACCATAACAACAACCCTGCTACATCTGCATTTTTCCAAAATCTGCCCGCCTATGTGTTCTTCAGTCTCTCTACTGCTATTATGGGGTCTGTAGAAAACCCCCAATGAGGTGGCTGCTCCCTTGCTGTGCCTAACTTCCACCCATACTGACTCAGTAGACAAACCTTCCTCGACAACCTTTGTTTTTGTAGCTGTGTTTCACTCTCTGATTAGCAATACTACACCCCCTCTTCTTTTTCCACCCTCCCTGTGCATTAGAGTTTAAAAGTGTGGTGCTGGAAATACACAGCAGATCAGGCAGCATCTGAGGAGCAGGAGAATCGATGTTTCAGGCATAAGCCCTTTATCAGGAATGTTCTGATGAAATGTTTATGTCTGAAACATCGACTCTCCTGCGTTTTGGACGCTGCCTAACCTGATAAGTTTTTCCAGTGCCACACTTTTTGACTCTGATCTCCAGCATCTGTAGTCCACACCTTCTCTCTGTATATGTGTCTTGGTCATTGAAAGTGGCATGGCAGGTTTACAGAGCACTTAGAGACCAACTTGTATTCTGGCCTGTCATAATACAGACATAGAATACAAGAGCAAAGAGTTTCTGTAGCTTCAGCATAAGACACCAGTTCAGGCTCAATTGAAGTATTGAATAGAGTCCTGGGCATTGCATATTAGAAAGGATATGAAAGCAGAAAAAAATTCATGAGAATAATTCCACAGATGGGAAAGTTCAGTCAGCAAGACTAATTGGAAAAGTTAGGACTGTTTTTCTTGGAGAAAAGAAAGGTTAAGAGGTGCGTTGATGGAGATTCAAAATCATGAAGGGTAAGAACAGAGGAGATAAAAACTGTTCCCACTCGAGTGAACAGATCAGGAACAAGTGGGTTTATATTCAAGAGAAGCAAAAACGATGCAAGGAATAATTCCTTCAAGGTCTGGAGTGCACAGTCTGAGACTGATAAAGGCAGTTTCAGTTGAAAAAGGAATTTAACACTTTAATCTGAAGAGAAAATATATGCAGATTGTAGGGAGCAAACAAGAGAGTGGGACTAAATGAAATGCTCACTTAGTGAGATGGTGCAGGCACAATAGGTCGAACAGCTTCCTTTCGCAACAATCCTGTGATTCTGTGAAAATGCCACAGGTCATAACAGAAACACATGAATTAGCATACTTAAAAAGTCCTCACAAGGCAAATAAAAATCCATTCCTGTTGGAGGGGGCAGTGAGAGGTTTTGAGACAACACCTTCTGGATGAAACTTCTGTACTGGTTACTGTTCATGTTATCTTGCCTGAGGGATTATAACAATGTTTGTTTTGAAATTTTGTCACTACCGAATAAATTCAGCATATTCTGTAATAAATATTCAAAGAATGAATACATACTATTTCCAGAAGATGTTGAACAGTTTAATGATTTATTATAAAGCACATTTGAATCAGTACCTTATTAACTGTGGTAGCAAATGACTTAACCTCAATGCTGCTTTACAGTGCTGTCAACAAGACGTTTAAATTTATAGTCTTATCCTCTCGGTAATGTACTTGCCTTGGTAGCATTTTGCAACTGCATTTAACATTCATCACTACAAGTTAGAATGCAAATGGAAATATGTAATGAAACAGGATGTAGACGGAGTTTGGAAAATCTCTCCTTGCCCCCAGAGCATTCCAGCATCAGGGAATGCAAAGGGGCCATCAGTCAGATTATTGAAAGACTGCAGGTATTTGTTTAAGGTGAATTACCACTTAAACTGTAAATAACATAGAGTTCCTATAGTTGCTGCAAAATCTAAAAGAAGAGAAATTTTCCAGATTATGATTTACAAGCATTCAAAATAGGAGAGGAAATAGAGTGTATAGCCTCTTGAGCTTTCTCTGCCATTATATAAAATCATATAATATAGAACAGTACAGGAACAGGCCCTTTGGCCCACAATATTGTGTAGAACATAACGCCAAATTAAACTAATCCCTTCTGCCTACCCTTGGTCCATAACTCTCCATCACTTGTACATTCATGTGCTTATCTGAAAGTCCCTTAAATGCCCCTATCATACCTGTCTCCACTACCACCCCTGATCTGTTTGTGTTTCAAATTCTACATTCATACCGACCAAGATGACATTTGATTCCCTCATCCAACAAAGATCTATTGACCACTTTCCTAAAAATACTGAAGCAGAGAGAGTTTCAAAGTTGCACAATGCTGAGAGAATAAAAGTTCTCCTCATCTCTGTTCACCTTCTAAAGGCTTATAAAATCATGAGGGGTATGGATAGGGTAAAAACAGACAAGGTCTTTTCCCTGGGGTGGGGGAGTGCAGAACTAGAGGACGTAGGTTTAGGGTGAGAGGTGAAAGATTTAAAAGGGACCTAAGGGGCAACCTTTTCACGCAGAGGGTGGTGCATGTATGAAATGTCAAGTAGACACCGACGCATCATGCAACAGCGCGACCTTCACTCTGTGTGAATTAGCTCAACATAACGATTCATAAATTAAGCTCTCTATAGTAAAGTTGAGGCTATCAAATGGCCCCACACATGTGATGAGGGGACAGATTACTCTGTAAGCCCATTGCAACAGCACAAATGAGGATCTGGGTGTTCCAGATCATGAACAGCAAGCAAATGCCATTCATTTAAACCAGAGCAAGTTTGGGTAGGTAACCCTCAATGTCCCAAAGGGGATTGGCAATGTGCCACCTCACACTAAACTATTGGCTGTGGAATAGATCCACAATGATCAGCTTACAGGGTTAGAATGTTTTCCAGGAAACTTTAAATGGATGTTGAATACAACGTAAAACCAACTCAACATCTGCAGGAGAAATGTCCTTACTCTACTGCACTCAAGTCCAGCCTGAAAGGTGAGATACAAAAGGTGGAAGAGAAGGGAGTAGTCAAGAAAGTGGCAGCTCCTACAGATATGATTAATCACGGCTGCAACACAACAACCTGGAAAACTGAGAGAATCCATTGACCGAAATCAAAATAAGCTCCTAAAGCGATGTCACTACCCCTTGCAATTCCACAAAGGAATTGTGCCACAACTTGCAAATGCACAAATCGTTACCACTCTAAATGTGAAGGGTGAATATGGGAAAGTGAAAGCAATAGTATTCCAATCATATTCTGGACACTCTTCAAAGAATATAAATGCTGTTTGGCATTCTTACTGCTCCAGAAGAAAATCGACACAGACAAATGAAAAAGTGAGTGATTTTCCCAGGATGGAAGCAGTCTTGAATGATCTGTTAGCTTATGGATGTGGAGACATGCTCGAAGAAGCAATTACTGACCACAATGAGAATCTAGTGTGAACACTCGCCGGGAGAACCTGAAGCTGAACAAGAAAAAACTACCATCAAAAGTGTCAAAAGTCAGGTTCATAGGTCCCGTACTGACAGCAAAAAGTCTTTGCTTGGTTCTCAAGAGCAACTGTTGCAAAACCAGAACAACGATTTGTTGGATTCAACAATCATTTTGTAAAACACTTCTCCAATTTGTCGCTCAGGGTGTGAACTATTATATTAATTCACTGTGAAGGATATGCCATACAGCAAGAAGCAACACTCACTAAATCAAGCAACTAGTGATGGCAAGGCCTGTGGTGAAACACGGAAATAAATGATGAAGACATTCAATGCAGTGTTTTGACAGTGAGGTAGGGCTTGGAGCAACTCTGTCCTGCTAAATTGCCCACAGTGTTAGGTGCATTAGTCAGGGATAAATATAGAGTAGGGGAATGGGTCTGGGTGGGTTACTCTTCGGAGGGCCAGTGTAGATTTGTTGGGCTGAAGTGCCTATTTCCATACTGTAGGGAATCTAATCTAAAAGAAATGTTGCAACGACAAGCCATTGAACTTGCAACAGAAACAGAAAGATGCTGTGCCCACTTTGAGAATGAGTGCCTCAATATTGTCTTTGCTTATAAACAGTTTCATCAGTACCTACCTGGAAGAGTCAACGTGGGCGGATGAGTGCAATCACAAGCCGCCTCAAAGCATCTTTCTCAAGTCGCTACCCTCTGCTTTAAGATGTCTTCAGTTACAGAGATGCCATGTGATGTCCAAGTAAGGGAAGCAGATGTAGATTGCAGGCACACTGTCAAGAGCAGCCCACTCAATGATGGAAGTGGAAGTTGTTATGACAGAGAGTGAAATCTTGCTGGTCCAATATGAAGCAGATTCATCATGCCCTGGAAATCATCCAGGATCTCATTCCTGATGAATGGCTTATGCCCGAAAACGTCGATTCTCCTGCTCCTCCGATGCTGCCTGACCTACTATGCTTTTCCAGCACCACACTCTCGATTTTGATCTCCAGCATCTACAGTCCTCACTTTTTCCTGGAAATCATCAATCCAGGAAAGACATTGAATATATCAAAAATGCACCTCGTTCAAATAAAATGAACCACCTAATGCAACGTAACTCCGAACATTGTAAATGTGATGGAAAGCTAATCTGAAAGCATCAAGGGCATACCTGCTGCTATAAGAGCACATTGGGCATAAATAGATGAATTAATATTCCACATTGTGCAGAGGAAATAGGGTCATTGTCTCCCAGGTGTGGGAAGAGAGATGCTAATGTGCATCCATGTAAGCCACCCAGGAATTGAGTTGAGTCAGAGGAAGGGAAGTGATATGTTCTACCGGCCAACAGGGAGCAATGAAATCAATGACCACATCAGTCAGTGAAGTGCTTATAATGAATGCCAATTCAGGCCAGCTAAAGAGCCACTAATGGCACATGAGATCCCAGACAGACCATAGATATAGCTAGGATAAATCTCTCCTCACTTGCAGGATCTGATTGTATTGTCAGTCTGGTCTACTATTCTGACTACTGGGATTTGGACTAACTGACTTCAATACCTTCCACTGAGATGGTCAAATGCCTAAATGCATTCTTCAGCCATTATGGCATTTCTGACATCGTCATGGGCAAAAATGGCCCTCAGTTCATGATGAAGAATTCAGTTACTACATAAATGATTGGGAAATTCAACACACCACCCAGGGCTGTATTATATCTGCTGTGTCATTATCTGAATTCCTGTGGCATATACTCCAACGTTGTTGCCACAATTGATGTCGGCACTTTCCTTGTTCATATTTCTCTAGGTTGCCCCCACAAGTCATAGTTAGAGTTCTACAGCACAGAAAATGGCTTTTTAGCCCATTGAGTCTGCACTGATTAAAAACAAGCACATAACCAGTCTGATCCCATTTTCTAGCACTTGGCCCATAGTTCTGTCACCGCAAGTGCACAGCTATATACCTTTTAAATGTTATAAGGATTTCTGCCTCTACCGCACTTTGCAATGAGTTTCAGATTGCCACCTCATATCCCCGCTTTATCTTGAAAACTGTGCCCCTGGTAATTGATCCCTCAACCAAGGAGATAAGTTCCTGCCTGTCTACCCTGATTATGCCCACTCATCATTTTATACATCTCAATCAAGTTCCCCCCATAATCTGGTCTAAGGAAAACAACCTCAGTGAATCCAATCTCTCTTCATAACTAAAACTCTCCAGCCTAGGCAACATCCAGGTAAATCTCCCTGCCCCCTCTTTTGTGCTGTCACCCCTCTCCTATACTGTGATTCCAGAATTGCACACAATACTGTGGCCAAATCAATTGTTTCTACAGTCCCAAGGGAACTATGCTGGCACATTCTGTGGCTCAGCTAATAAAGGAAAGTGTCCCACATTCCTTCTTAACCACCTTACCCACCTGTCCCTCAAGGGACTAGTGTAAAAGTGCATCAAGGTTGTTCTGATGCTCAGTCATCCCAGAATCACACCATTTATCACATATTCCCTTGTCTGGTTCACCTTGCCCAAGTGCATGACTTTTATTTAGATTGAATTCTGTTTAACACTGATCAGCCTACTTGGCCAACTCACCTGCATCCTCCTGTTTTCTAAGGTTGTCTCCTCATATTTACCATCCACCAATTTTCATAACATCCATGAACTCATGGATCCACCCTCCTGCATTCAAGTCAAAATCATCGACTTTTACCACAATCAACAAAAGCCCCAACACCAATCTTTGCAGAACCCCATTGGACACTCACAAAAACACCCCTTAACCATCACTGTCTGCTTCCTGCCACTCTGCCAACTCTGGATCCACTTTGCTAAATTTCCTCAAATCCCATGACCTTTGCTATCAGTCTTCCATATGAGACCTTATCAAAAGTCTTGACATTGGTTAGGCCACTATTGGAATATTGCGTGCAATTCTGGTCTCCTTCCTATGTTGTGAAACTTGAAGGGGTTCAGATTAGATTACTTACAGTGTGGAAACAGTCCCTTCGGCCCAACAAGTCCACACCGACCCGCCGAAGCGTAACCCACCTAGACCCATTCTCCTACATTTACCCCTTCACCTAACACTATGGGCAATTTAGCTTGGCCAATTCACCTAACCTGCACATTTTTGGATTGTGGGAGGAAACCGGAGCACCCGGAGGAAACCCACGCAGACACAGGGAGAACGTGCAAGCTCCACACAGACATTCACCTGTGGTGGGAATTGAACCCAGGTCTCTGGCGCTGTGAGGCAGCAGTGCTAACCACTGTGCCACCACGCCACCCACAAAGCAGTTATGATGTAGCTGTACATGACATCATGTTGCACACAGCTGGAGTACTGTGTGCAGTTCTGATCGCCACACTACAGGAAGGATGTGATTGCACCCAAGAAGGTACCGAAGTGTTTCAACAGGATGTTACTTGGATTGGAGCAATTCAGCTATGAAGAGAGACTGGATAGGCTGGGGGTTGTTTTGTTTACTACAGAGAAGGCTGAGCAGGGAATCTGAGATGTGCAAAGGTCTGAAGAACATAGACAGGATATATAGGTAAAACCTTTTCCCACATACCGAGGGGTTAATAACCAGGCGCACCAGTTTAACGTAAGGCATAGGAGGTTTAAAGGCAATTTGAGGAGATTTTGTTTCATCCAGAGGGTTGTGGGTATCTGGAACTCACTGCCTGAAAGGGTGGTAGGGGCTTGAACCCTCAAGACATTGAAGAACTATTTAGATGAGCTCTTGAAGCAAGACGGAAAAAAAGGCTATGGACCAAGCACTGGAAAAGGGGATAAGAATAGATAGATACTTCATGGCTAGCATAGACAGGATGGGCTGAAGGGTCACTTTCCATCTGTTAAAAAGTTGATGATGCTAACTCATTTGGTAGAACTCTAGTTTCTGATTCACAATGATCTGGTTCCAGTGTATCATTTGAGCACAAAACTCAAGAGTGTGAAGGAATGATGTGCTGACAGAGTTCCAGCTTTCGATAGCATGTCAAACTGACTCCATCTGATTAGATTTAAGACATGGGCACTTCTAGTGTCATCTGATTAATCCCTGTCTCTCCAAGTGCAGATTAATTCTGTCCCTCACAAATGTACCGATGTCCTGGCCACTATTTCTCCTTCAAACAACATCACAAAAAAATGAACAGACTGTCTAGTCACTATCTCATTATTGTTTTTGGGAACTTTCCGTGTGCAAAGTGTTTGCTCTACTTTCTATGTTACAATAATAGCTCTAATTGTAAAGCTCTTCTGTAAAGTGGATTGAGACATTCTAAGATCATGACAGGCGATATGTAAATACAGGGGCTCGACTAGGCAGGGGACCCACTACCACATAAACTGACTGGAATTGGGATTTCTCATGTTAATGGACTGGAGATGGACAATGGGCAACTGATCCTCAGTCAACTCAATCCAGCTCGGGCTCCTGCGCAATCTCTGTGCCATCTGAATCTGAAAGGTGCCACGCATGGTAAAGTCCTTCTCTTTTATTTTGAGCACATGTGTGCCCCTCACTTGAATGGAAATCCACTTCAGCTACCCACTGGCCTCTTAGCAGCGCCACCAGCAGCAAAGGCCAGGAGTGGAACTACAAGCAATCCCCAGATTCTGAATCTCAGAGCAGGAAGGTGGTGCCATGGATTGGAGATGAGGGGATGGGGAGGGAGTATTGAAATGGTAGTGGCAGTGGGGGTCCTGAGGGATAGGCTCCATGGCAATTAGATCTTGGGGCTGAATGGTTAGTGTGAAAATGGGACGCTTTCACTGACCCAGAACCATTAGCAGGATAGTGTGCTAGGTTTCTTCCATCAACCCACCCCCAAACTCTACCAAAAACCAAAAGGGGATAGAAAGTGTCACATGAGTGAACAATAATTAAGGAACTCAATTAGACCTGGGACCTTACCAGCGCCATATAGAGAAAAGAAATTGCGGACATGTTAGAGTGGAGTGGAGAATGTGGGGGTGTTGGTGGCAGATAAGAAGGTGGACACCCCTTTTTATGAGACCCCCTCTACTTCCAAACCTTCCAAAATGTTCGTATTGCTTTGCTGGAGGCTTAGTTGGAGGACACTGGTGAGGCCTCTTCTGGAGCACTGTGTGGAATTAAGGTCACCCTGTTACAGGAAGGATATTATTAAACTGGAGAGGGTTCAGAAAAGATTTACCAGGATGTTGCCAGGAATTGAGGGTTTGAGTTATAAGGAGAGGCTGGATAGGCTGGGACGTTTTTCACTGGACCATAGGAGATTGAAGGGTGACCTTACAGAGGTTATAAAATCATGAGAGGTATAGATAAGGTGAACAGCAGTGTTTTTTGCTTCCCCGGATGTAGGATTTCAAGGCTGGGGGCATATTTTTAAGATGAGAGAAGAAAGATTTAAAACAGTCATGAGGAGCAACTTTTTTATATAGAGAGTGGTTCATGTGTGGAATGAACTTCCAGAGAAAGTGGTGGATGTGGATACAATCACAATGTTCAAAAGACATTGCGATAAGTACATGAAGAAGAGAGGTTTGATTAGATTCCCTACAGTGTGAAAACAGGCCCTTCGGCCCAACCGGTCCACACCGACTCTCTAAAGAGTAACCCACGCAGATCCATTTCCCTCTGATAAAGCACATAACACTATGGGCAATTTAGCATGGCTAATTCACTTGACTTGCACATCTTTGGACTGTGGGAGGAAACCGGAGCACCCGGGAGAATGCGCAAACTCCACACAGACAGTCACCCGAGGCTAGAATCGAACCTGGGACCCTGGCGCTGTGAGGCAGCAGTGCTAACCACTAAGCCACAGGTAAGTGGGACCAGTTTAGTTTGGGTAGGAGGCTGAGGGGTGACCTTATAGAGGTTTACAAAATTATGAAAGGCATGGATAGGGTAAATAGGGGGTTTAGAGGGATATGGGCCGGGTGCTGGCAGGTGGGATTAGATTGGGTTGGGATATCTAGTCGGCATGGATGGGTTGGACCAAAGGGTCTGTTTGAATGCTGTAAACCTCTATGACTCTATGACTCTCTGACATGGTTTAGTTGGACCGAAGGGTCTGTTTCTGTGCTGTATGACACTATGGCTCAGTTTGCTTTTCCTACTTCAGCCACATTGGGGTTATCTGAGGTTGAGGGGCTGTGCTGGAGATATGATTGTTTTGGCTTGGCTCCAGAGTCTAGATTAGAGTGGTGCTGGAAAAGCACAGCAAGTCAGGCAGCATCCGAGGAGCAGGAAAATCGACATTTCGGGCAAAAGCTCTTCATCAGGAATGAATTCTTCTCAGGATATAGTACAGAAGGGGTCCTTTTCAGGTCTGAGAGAGTGTGGCCCTCAGTTGAGGCATAGCTGACTGTAGAGAGGTTAGGTGCTGGCGCATGGCTGTGAGTGTGGAGCAGAGGATCCTGAAGGAGAAGTGTTGCTGGTGGTTTTGTATTTGTAGTCTGTACTGGTTGTCCTGTTCGTATCCAAACTGTGCTGGGTTGAATCTAGCCTGGAGTCCATGTGGAATCAGTTTGTTGCGAAGACAGGCACTGAGGAAGCAGATGTGGCTGTGGTAGCGAGTCTGTTTCAGGACATGGTTGAAGAGCTTCAGGGCAGAGGTGGTGACCTGGGGGTTGCAGTGAGAGAGAGAATCACTGAAATCTTGTGGAGAGAGGAGGAGAACTTCTTCAAGCTGGGCAAGAGGATTCACAGTAAGGTTAAAATCAACTAGGCAAAAGTGAGGACTGCAGATGCTGGAGATCAGAGTCTAGATTAGGGTGGTGCTGGAAAAGCATGGCTGGTCAGGCAGCATCCGGGGAGCAGGAAAATCGATGTTTCAGGCAAAAGGATCCCTGATTAAGGGCTTTTGCCTGAAATGTCGATTTTTCTGCTCCTCGAATGCTGCCTGACCTGCTGCGCTTTTCCAGCACCACTCTAATCTAGACTCTGATCTCCAGCATCTGCAGTCCTCACTTTCGCCCTGTCTTGGCTTCAGCCTTCCATCATCACTTAAAACATTGAGCTTCACTGAGCTGCATTTGCTGTCATGATGATTTGCCTCATCAAACTTGTGCTGAAGGTGTTGAGCATTAAACAAATGTTCACTGATGTGAAATGTGCGTGTAGTGGAGTTGAGTCAGCAAGGGCGACAAACTGATGTCTCACAGTCTTTCAACAATATCCTGCAGAGATTTTCTTTATTCCTATCACTGAAATGCAAAAAGAAACATCATGATGGCTAGGTTGCAGCAGATCTAATGGTTGAATTTTTGAATGAAAAATTACAAAGCTTCTGACAGCTTTTTAAATCTTTTAAAAGTCTTTATAGATAAAGATTAGCCATCAATCGTGCCATGTTTCTTACTGTTTTACTGTTCTCTCAGCCTAGTTCCATTAACCTACATTGGTCCATTTTTTTTAAAGAGATCCCCTTAATGCATTCATTTAACTCTTGGTGGCAACTTATATTTCACCTTTCAAAATGCAACCGGCTTTTGCATTCCTTCTGATTACAAAGGTAGAAACTGAGTTGCTCTTTTGTCTTAATTTGTGGAACGTGGACGTCACTTGCTCGGCCAGAACATATTGCTCATCCCTAGTTGCCCCTTGAGATGGCGGTGGTGAGCTGCCTTCTTGAACCACTGCAGTCCATGAGCTGTAGGCTGACGCACAGTGCCCTGAGGGGGAGAATTGTAGGATTTTGACCGAAAGCTGGTGAAGGAACACCGGTAGAGACTGGCTGTCTGTGAGGAAGTTTGCAACCCAATGCAAGAAAATAATGTCGATTAGCGATTCAATACTTGAAGTTGCAAATAGAAAAAATCTGTCAGGAAAGGTGCATGAGATCATATGATACAACAACGCAAACCTTGTGTCTAGCAATGTAACTGGCTCATAGAGTGTTCAATAGTTATCTTCAAAACACCTTAGAGGAGCTGATGTAATCACATAACATCCTCCATGACTATGACCACAACAGAGACATTAAGAAAATGGAAGACTAGATAGTTAAGTGATTTTGGAATTAGAATCCCTACAGTGTGGAACAGGCCACTTGGCCTAACAAGTCCACACTGACCCTCTGAAGAGTATCCCACCCAGACCCATTGCCTTACCCTAATATCATACATTTACCCCTGACAAATGCACCTAACCAACACATCCCTGAACACGATGGGCAATTTAGCATGGCCAATTCACCTCTTTGGACTGTGGGAGGAAACCTGCACAGACACGGGGAGAATGTGCAAACTCCACACAAACAGTCACCCAAGACTGGAATCGACCCCAGGTCCCTAGTGCTGTGAGGCAGCAGAGCTAACCACTAAGCCAGCGTGCTGTTCCATGGTGAATGATGAATGAAGCCTTAAGAACTTGTTCGTCTCCCACCACCCCCCCCACCTCACACTCCCTTCCAACCCACCCACCTCCCCCCAGCCCTCTCCATCCACACCCTACCTGCTTTTACCCCACGCTTCCACACCCTCCTTGAACCAAATAGCCCCAGAGCCCAGCCCTTACTCTCCCTATTACTCACTTCCACATCACCATCACTCTCCAGCTACCCAACTCCCACCTCACTCAGGTCAAGTGCTGGCCAGACCTGGGATTTGTCTGCCAGTCCCATCCTGGCCTGATGTGGGAGCCATGCAATGCTCAGGGAGGGGCATGGATAGGAAAATAGACAAGGTCTTTTCCCTCAGGTGGGGGAGACCAGATGGCATAAGTTTAGGGTGAGAGGGGAAAGAGTTACAAGGGACCTCGGGGGGATCTTTTTCACACAGAGGGTGGTGCATGTGTGGAATGAGCTACCAGAGAAGTGGTGGAGGCTAGTACAATTACAATTTTTAAAAGGCATCTGGATGGGTATATGAATAGGAAGGATTTAGAGAGATATGGAGAAAGGTGCTGGCAAATGAGACTACATTAGGTTGGGTTATCATGGTCAAGTTGGACTGAGGGATCTGTTTCTATGTTGTTAATCTCTATCATTCTATGACATGGAGGCTGCAATAGGTAAAGAAAGTTTGGGGATGGGGTTGAGAGTTTGTGAGGGTGAGGTATTGGGGGGGAAGGCTGGTTCAATTGTTCTGGTGTAGGGTAACTTCCTTCACATTTCAGATGTTGGTGGATGTTCAAATTCAAATTCCGTCTTGCTTTAAGAACTCACCCAGATTAAACCTTCGACATGCCACCCCAGGAGGAAATTTTCCAGGGTTATCTGAGGACAGATTCGTCCACTGCCCACAGGACACACCCCCAGCACTGAGATAATCACAGAAGTGGGGGAGGTGATGGCCTAGCAGTATTACCACAAGGCTGTCAATCTAGAGACCCAGGTAATACCCTCGGGACCCAGGTTCAAATCCCATCATGGCAGATTGTGGGATGTGAATTGATAAAAATCTGGAATGGCATGTGTAGCAATGTTGCAAATCACATGGCACCAGGATATAGTATAACAGGTTGATTTGAAAGTACAAGTTTTCAAATAAACCTGGTGTTGTGTGATTATTAACATTGTCCAACACTAGCACCTCCATATCGTGTCTAATGATGACCTTAAATCCAGTCAATTGTTCAAAACTCCCATCTGGTTCACTAATGCCCTTCAGGGAGAGAAAATGCCATCCCTACCCAGTGTGACCTACATGTGTCTCCAGACCCACAGCGATGTGGTTGACTCTTAACTGGCCTCTGGGCAATTACGGAGGATGGGCAATAAATGCTGGCCGAGCCAGTGACGTCGTCATCCCATGAATGAACAAAAAAAGTGTTACAGCACAGGAGGAAGCCATTTGGTCTGTTGTGTTTGCATTGGCTCTCCAAGTGAGCATCGTGACTTAGTGCCATTCTAGATAGTTTCCTCACCAACCTGCTCAGAGTGTTATTACAGAAGGAACTTGAACTCAGGCCTCCTGATTCAGAGCTAGGGACTCTACTACTGCACCACAGGAACCCTTCTTTGTGCCAATCTCCTGCCTTTTCCCCTTAACCCTGCACATCATTTCTTTGTAAGTCATCATGCAACATAATCTCGATTGCCTCAATTGAATCGACCTCCAGCTCATTTCCAGGCAGTGCCTTGCAACTCCTATTTGCTGTGTAAAGGAGCCTTTCCCTCATGTCACATTTTTGTTATTTTATTTACCAATCGCTTGAATATCTAGGGCTTCATATCTTTATGTTGGCATTTTATATGGGTTCTTGTTCTTTTTACATGCGGGAGAGTTTCTCCCCGTCTAGTCTGTTCCAATCCCGGCAACATTACTGGCTGGTTTTGTTACTCCTTTGTGTTTGGGATGGAATTCTTTCAGGACTGACAGCAGCATTCTGTCAATCACATAGCCGCTGCGCTGAAAAGAATCAGTAAAACAAGTCAGATGCCATGCCACGTCCTGAGGTTCTGAAAGATGCCAATTAAATTCAAGCCATTTCTTTATCCTTTTGCATTAATTTAACATTTTGACCGCCTCAATCAAAAGACCCCTCAATGTCGATACACAAAGGGACTCAAGGTTAGACGGGGAAAATTAAATCCCTTTCACTACTTCTCAAAAAAGTGCTCAATCTGCTCTGTTTTATGATGTCAAAATGGCTGAGCCACATCTCATAGTGACTCTGTGAAAATTCCTGACCAAAGCCATTGGAATTTTAATAAGAAATTGAAATCAATTACTTAGAGAAAGAAAGACTTGTATTTCATATTACATCCTCAGCGACCTCAAGAAGCCCCAAAGCTTTTTATTGGAAGTGAAATACAAATAAGCTTAAATGCTTGTTAAGTAAACAATAAATGGATTGAAACCTGAGGGACAACCAAGGCATTTGACTCACAAACCTGACCCTAAAAGATTACTTTTGCCAATTGTTATGTAGTCAAGGCTGCAATTTCCAATCTTGTTCAGCTGATTGCTTTGATTACAATTTTAATCTCAGCCAGTTTTGAGAGTCACAATGTCATTTCCACAATGAACCGAGCTCCTGTGGTGATCCTTCCACTATATTCAGGCTAGTTTGTTTTCTTGGAATTGAAAAAAGAATGAAGAAGTTTTATTTTCATGTCATGGCCTAATGATGCCCTAATGTGCCTCCTTTGCCAATAAAATACTGTTGACGTATAGTCACTGCTGTAATGCCAGCAGCCTAGTGGTCAATTTCAACTCAAAATCTTGCAACCACCAAACCTCATCCCCTGACAGCATCACATGGACTGCAGTGGGATATGGTGGTGTAGTGGTAACATCACTGGACTAGTGATTTACAGGATCAGAACTGTCAAGGCATTCAGCCCTTTAAGTCTGTGCCATTATTTGGTGTCATTCTTCTGTCTCTATCCTAAATCCCTGCATACCATTGATATCCAAATCATAGAATCCCTACAGTGCAGAAACAGGCTATTCAGACCATAGAGTCCACACCGACCTTCCAAAGAGCATCCCACCCAAACGCACTTCCCCACTTATCCTTATAACCCCGCATTTTCCATGGCTAATCTGGCTAGCCTACACATCCCTGGAAACTATGGGCAATTTAGCATGGCCAATCCACCTAACCTGCATATTTATGGACTGCGGGAGCAAACTGGAGCACAGGGAGGATGTGCAAACTCCACACAGGCAGTCGCCCAAGGGTGGAATATAACCTGGGTCCCTGGCACTATGAGGCAGCAGTGCTGACCAATGAACCACCATGCCACTATCATCCACCACATTTCCAGGCAATGCAATCCATACTCCAGTACTCGGTGTGTGATTTTTATTTTCTCTCATATCGGTGTAGTTTTGTTTGCACATCACTTCAAATCTCTGTCCCCTCATTCTTGTCTCTTTTACAAGTAGAAACAGATTCGGCATACCTGCTCTTTCCAGCCTGCCTACGATTTTGAAAACCTCAATCAAATCTCTTCTCAGCCTTCTCTTCCCCAAGAGAACAATCCCAACTTCCGCAATCTATCATCATTGCTGGAATTTCTCAAATCTGGAACTAAGTTTGTTTGTAAGTTGCTTCAGCACTCTCTCCAATTCTAATTGTCCTGACCAGACCTCCTCAAAGGCTGCCTGGACCCTAACTTATTCTTATTTTTAAAGTAAATATAAACAGCCCTGTTCCAAAGGCAAACTGCTTACTGTTAAGCAAAAGCACAATTTAGTTGAACACTGTTGTTAAAATACACACAAAAGAAAGTAGAACTGAGAATAACTTAACTCTATTGTGTTGTGAAGATGTGGGTGTACTGTTCCTTTAAGAGAGTTAAAAGCTAGCGGAACTATCTGACAGCACCAAGTGTTCTGAACAAGACATGGAACATAGAACATAGAACAATACAGCGCAGAACAGGCCTTTCGGCCCTCAATGTTGCACCGACCTGTGAACTATTCTCAGCTCATCCCCCTACACTATCCAAAAATCATCCATGTGCTTAACTAAGGATTGTTTAAATCTCCCTAATGTGGCTGAGTTGACTACATTAGCAGGTAGGATAATACAACATTTGGTCGAACAAACTTGATTAGCTGGTTGCCTCGAGACGACAAACCAAATGTGAGTTAGGCCAATCAGTTTAAATTATACCCCAAAAAATACCAAACACCAATAAAGTTTGAATTGTGTATATTGACAATCTTAAAAGCCAATGACACAATCCAATGCTTTGGGAGTATAAGATCAGGGAAGATTGAACAGTTTGGAGGAGAACTGCCAACCTACCAGCATCTACAGATTGTGTCAGGGACCCAGATTCAATTCCAGCCTTGGGCGGCTGTCTGTGTGGAATTTGCACATTCTCCTCGTGTCTGCGTGGGTTTCCTCCGTGTGCTCTGGTTTCCTCTCACAGTCGAAAGATGTGCAGGTTAGGTGCATTAGCTTTGAGAAATGCAGGGTTACAGGGATAAGGTAGGAGGGTGGATCTGGGTAAGGTGTTGTTCAGAGGGTCTGGTGTAGACTTCACGAGCCAAATGCCCTGCTTCCACACTGTAGGAATTCTATGACTCTATCTCAATTATTTATAAATATCTATATTAGACTTTAAAACACCTAACTTTCACAACAGACTGGAACTATATTACAGCATCTTTTGTCTGGTATAAGAAGCAGTGTCACCTTGTTTGGGCTGAATGCAACCAAACTACAATATCAGGATCTGACACCTCAGTTATAGAGCCATTCATCACCATGTGATTCAATGCGATATTGGGCTTTATCTAGGCATTTGGCCGTACAATATATTTGCGATGCACTTATGTTACAGGATGGATATTGAAACTATTATGTCAGTCTATGAGATGGAGGATAACTAAAATACAAGGTACAAAACTCATAACAAAAACATCAGCAATGTCTCCCAATAAAAAAAAAACACAATTTACTTCCACCGCAAATGCTAGCAGTGGAGCTTTTCAACAACTTAGTCACACCATCACGTCCAGTCTAGTGAGGAAAAGTGGCACATAAAGCTTCTTTTGACGGAAAATTGGTGTGTTTTTCTGGACTAATTTTGATTTGCACGTTCCATTAATATATCCCGTTCACCATTAGTCCCTTCGTGTCAGGTACTCAATAGTAATTGATTCAGCATTCTTTAATAAACCACAGTGTCACTTGTCCTGATGGGCAGTGCTTGTGAAATTCTTGCTTAATTAGAAACACAGGGTGATTTGATGAGGGTGAAAGAAAACTGTGCATAAAAGGTGCATAAAAGCATCTCTGGGTATAAAAACAATGTGTGAAACACTGACTAGACCATACTGACTGGACACAATGGTCTGGATTTTACCAGGCCTCTCGAGACAGGTTCGGAGGAAGGATATCTGGTGAAATGACATGAGGAGAGGAGCCAGGTTCCTTCCAGCTACCTCGGGTGATGCTCAACGGACAGCTTAATTGAGACCATAAGACAGAAGAGTGGAAGTAAGGCCATTCGGCCCATCGAGTCCACTCCGCCATTCAATCATGGCTGATGGGCATTTCAACTCCACTTAACCCAATTAACCCAACTCATGGTCACCCTCCCCCACCAAGCCCGGCAACCCTTACCTAGTGGTGATAAACTGGGTTCCTGGGATGGACTCTCTTACTTAATATCCTATCCAGGTCTGTGGAGGAGACCCATCAAGCAGCATAGGCTATGCAGGGGGCTCTGCTTTTACAATTAGGTATGCACCTTTCTCATTGCCAAGCCCTATTGGTTTGGTACTGACTGTCAGAGAAAAGAAAATCTAACCTGACTATTGAGAGAACCTCAATGTGGAGGTGAATTCACGTGAAGACACAATGATGGACATGGCTTTTGGAGCTGAGTATGCTGTTGAACAAAGGACCAGGATAACCAGTAGCCAAGGAGAGTCTAACCAGCAACTGGCTAGATTAGGGATCATAGGGTATGGGATGAAATCCTGAATAGAGAACTGAGTTGCATGGTCAGCTATGATTATAATGAATGTCGGAGTAGGCAGGAGTAGGGCCGACTGGCCTACACGTGCTCCTATTTGGTATATTTCCATGAGGAATGTATACCTAAGTTGCTCTGCAACTGCAAGTTATCAGTTTGTCTGATGAGCAATTCTATTTGAGGTTTCAGTCAGTATCTGCTCCTGACACTTATTTTTCCATGACCACCCTTCATTCTCCTCCCAACATTACTCCTGAATCCGCTCCTCACACCAGTCTTTATCTTGCTCCCAACAGCTGTCCCGAACCCATTCCTCTCCTCCCAACACCAGACCCGATCCTACTTCTAACAACACTAGGACTTACCATGTTTTCCCAACCCTCATCCTGATCGTGTAGCAAATTCCGACCTGCACAGCACATTTCCGTCACAGTCAAGATCTCTGTTCTCTCATATAATTCATCGTTTCACTTCAAGTAGTTCTCGAGCAATTCAGAACTTGGAATTCTGGTTCCCTGGGAATTCCCAGTCTCAGGGCTGGAGATGCAGCCAATTCAGTAATTAAGGAGACCGGCCAATAGGTCAAGTGTTCAGTTCCCCCTCTGATGGGACTCGGATTGGCAGCTGGAGCACAGCAATTGACCTCTTTTGCTCATGGACTTGGGAGAGGGTAAATCCACTGGGAATCCCACTCAAGCCGACCCATGTCTAACAATTTAATTAGCCCCATATTTCAATGTGAAAAATCTGGATTCGGGCAAGGTTATATTGTGGAAAGGATTGATGGAGACACAGACAAACCCATATCACTCTTCACTGCCACCTGCTGTTGATCTCATTTGTCAACGTCAATCTCAGACACACCAAAATTTAACAGGATCACTGAAATAATTATCCTACATAGCAGTCAACAACTAAATTAAAATCTAGCAACACAGTCCTCATTTTTCTCAGGAAAGGCTGCACAGGCTGGGGTCTAGGAGAGAACATTAAGACTAGGTCTAATGGAGCTCTTTATGTGGAGTAATTTGATAAGAGTCGAAAGTGAATAGTTTCCACTTGCAGGTGACACCAACACCAGGGAGATGATTATCAGATAGCCACTAATAAATCCAATTGGTAAATTCAGAGGAATAACCACTCGAGGGAGAAAAGAATTGATGGATAGTTCTTTTCTTCATTCTTTTCCCAATCCTTTCATTCTGGTGGCTGGATCGTCAGTTTGAGATACAGAGTGAAACCAACAGCCCAGGTTCAATTCCCACACCAGTTGAGGTCACAATGAAGGTCCTGTCCTCTCAACTTTGACCTTCACCTGAGGCGTGGTGACCCTCAGATTAAACTCACTGTCAGTCTAATGAGAGAACAACCCTGTGGTCCAGTGGGACTAGAGCGATTTTTACTTCGTATTCAGAAGAGAACCATCCCATTATTACAGCTCAAACTGTGTGTATCTTTTATTTCATTAGCTAGTCAATTATTGCTCCCTTTGACTTTTGTACCATAAAAGCTTTTACCAGATTGTGTCTCCCACCAAGTGTAACAATTCCAAATTGGTGGAATAAAGATAGGTGGAACAATGTTCTGGGGAGGAATACGCAAATCAACTTCAAGAGGAGTTGAATGGACTTGATGAGTCATTAAGAACTTTTTGAGAAGGTTGTTGTGCACCTCACAAGCAAGTGGGGCTTGAACACAGACCTCCTGACTCAAAAGTAGGGACACTACCACAGTGTCACAAGAGTCCAGGGTGTAACATAAGGATATCCACTTTGATAGGAGGCTCAGATGTCAATATTTTTTTCTTAAATGGTAAGAGAATAGCAAGTGGAGATCTACAATAGGATCTGATTTCTTCATCAATAAGGTGATTTGAGGAGAGTGTGGGGAAAATGCATTGTAGTGGAAGATCAGCCATGATTGTATTAAATGATTGAGTAGACTCGATGAGCTGAATGGCCAACTCATGCGCCAACGTTCATACCCTCTTCCACTTCCTCCAAAGCTAACACAGACAGTCCCTTTGGTTCTTAGAATCATAGAGTCATACAGCGTGGAACTGGGCCCTTCGGTCCAACCAGATATCCTAAATTAATCTAGACCCATTTGCCAGCACTTGGCCCATATCCCTCTAAACCTTTCCTATTCATATACCCATCCAGATGCCTTTTACATGTTGTATCAGCTTCTGTCACTTCCTCTGGCAAATCATTCCATACACGCATCACCCTCTGCGTGAAAAAGTTGCCCCCTAGATCCCTTCTATATTTTTCCCCTCTCATCTTAAACCAATGCTCTCTAGATTTGGTCGCTTCCAAACTGGGAAAAGACCAAGAGGATTGATGAGGGCAGAGCGGTAGATGTGATCTATATGGACTTCAGCAATGCGTACGACAAGGTTCCCCATTGGAGACTGATTAGCAAGGTTAGATCTTATGGAATACCGGGAGAACTAGCCATTTGAATACAGAACTGGCTGAAAGGTAGAAGACAGAGGGTGGTGGTGGAGGGATGCTTTTCAGACTGGAAGCCTGTGATCAATGGAGTGCCAACAAGGATCGGTACTGGGCCCTCTACTTTTTGTCATTGACATAAATGATTTGGATGC
>NC_057716.1:98505673-98517201 GCF_004010195.1 Chiloscyllium plagiosum
GTGAAGAAGGCATTTAGTATGCTTTCCTTTATTGGTCAGAATATTGAGTACAGGTGTTGGGAGGTCATGTTGCGGCTGTACAGGACATTGGTTAGGCCACTGTTGGAATATTGCGTGCAATTGTGGTCTCCTTCCTATCAGAAAGATGTTGTGAAACTTGAAAGGGTTCAGAAAAGATTTACAAGGATGTTGCCAGTGTTGGAGGATTTGAACAGGCTGGGGCTGTTTTCCCTGGAGGTCAGAGGCTGAGGGATGACCTTATAGAGGTTTACAAAATTATGAGGGGCATGGATAAGGTAAATAGGCAAAGTCTTTTCCTTGGGGTTGGGGAGTCCAGAACTAAAGGGCAATGGTTTAGGGTGAGATATAAAAGAGACCTAAGGAGCAACCTTTTCACACAGAGGATGGTACATGTGTGGAATGAGCTGCCAGAGGAAGTGGTGGAGGCTGGTACAATTTCAACATTTAAGAGGCATTTGGAAGGATATATGAATAGGAAGGGTTTGGAGGGATATGGGCCGGGTGCTGGCAGGTGGGACTGGATTAGGTTGAGATATCTGGTCGACATGGCCGGGTTGGACCGAAGGGTCTGTTTCCATGCTCTACATCTCTATGACTCTATGACCTTGTCTATTCACCCTATCCGTGCCCCTCATGATGTTATAAACCTTTAGAAGGTCACCCCTCAGGCTCCGAACTCCAAGGACTTCTTGCCTTCATCTGTCTATCACTGGCTTGAGTCCTTTTACATTTCTATCTTTCTTCTGTTCTGATGAAAGATAACACATTTGAAATTTTATCACTGTTTCTATTTCCATAGTCACTGCCTGACCTGAAGATTATAGTGAGCATTTTCTGTGTTTTTGTCTGAAGAAGGATATCATGATTGGTTGAAATGAAGAGGGATGGCAAAAGTCTATAACATGAAGTATAAGTAATAGAATAGACCAGTTGGGCTGAATGGCCTGTTTTGTGCAATAAGTTCGAAATGGTTCTGTGTAATACTTTGGTGGGACATCAGTGGGATACTATGAGCATGGAAGGGAGTACAGCATGATGCTGTGAAGGGCCTTATGATTAAAAAAGCGCAAAAGATTGGAACCAATTTCCACGTTGATCAATGATATACAACCAAAGCTTTCAAAGTTGGGCTTTAAGGGTAGACACCACATGTTCTTCAACACTGAAACACTATTCAATTGGAAATATAGATTTGATGGAGAAGTGATTATAACCTTTTGGGTGAGTCAGTAATTAAATTAGTAGATTTGAATTTGATTTGATTTATTGTCAAGTGAATCCAGTACAGTGAAAAGCTTTGTGTATGAGCAGTACAGACAGATCATAGTAAGCAAGGACATATAGTTTATGGTGGGCAAAGAAACCTGGACAGAGTAAGGCATACAATTTACACCACACAGGACGTGTGCCAGGTAAGATGAATATTAATCAACATTTATCTCTGAGCCCCCTTGGGCCACCCCCTCATTCCTGGTGCAGGGATTATGCTTGAAACGTCGGCTGTCCTGCTCCTTGGATGCTGTGTTTTTCCAGCACCACACTCTTCGACTCTGATCTCCAACATCTGCAGTCCTCACTTTTGCCCAAGTTCAATATTAATAAGACCAACATTATTTGAAGTTAGAGAGCCCATCCATCAGTCTAATAATGACAGGGAAGAAGCTGTTCCTGAACCTGCTGGTGCGTGTGTTCAAGCTTCTGCATCTTCTGCCTGACGGAAGTGGTTAGAGGAGAGCATTCCCAGGGTGAGAGGGGTCTTTGACAATGTTGGCAACGAGAAGTATAAATGGACTCCATGGATGGGAGGTTGGTTCCCATGATGGTCTGGGCTATACACACCACCCTCTGTACTTTCTTACAATCCACAGCAGAGCAGTTGCCGCACCAGGCCATTGTGTACCCAGAGAGTATGATTTCTATGGTGCATCTGTAATAAGTGCTCATACTATCCCACTGATGAACTACCAAAGTATTCTGTGAAACCATGTTGAATTTACTGCACAGAATTCAGCATGGACAAATCAAAAAACAATTGCTTAATCACACAAAAGGATCCCAGAAAGAGACATGCCACTGCCATATCTAGAAAATAAAATGTTCACTAAAGGGGCGATACTAGAACCATAAAGCATTCAACTGATGAGAGACAGGATTTGAAATATCCTTATCACAATGCAATTAGGCACCAGGAACAAACAACACTCAAGTCAAAAACAGAAATATGAGTTAACCTAACGACAGAGAATTGAAGTATCATTTCACTGATAAATCTTCAACAAAGGTTTACTCTTTTAAGATTGAAAAAGATAAAGCAATGTTGAAAGTAATCATCATTATTATAGTTATAAAACATCATAACTGAATTGACAAGATAAAAACCCACGACGTGACAAAGGAAATTTCACTGAATAATTAAGGAATAATGTTAAATGATGCTGTAGCATATGGAAGTGGGAGAAATGTAAATGCAGAGATTATATCGATATTTCCCACCACAGGGGATCAAAACCATATAAAAATAAGTCCCTTTACTAAAGGTTGCAGAGGTAATAGAAACCCTCAGATAATGGTTCTTGAAGGATTATATTTTCTCCAGAGGAAGAAGGTCATAGAGTCATACGGCACGGAACAGACCCTTCGGTCCAATTAATCCATGCTGACCATGTTCCCAAATTAAACCATTCCCACCCTGCTTGCGTTTGGCCCATACCTCTCCAAACCTTTCCTATTCAT
Organism: Chiloscyllium plagiosum; assembly: GCF_004010195.1. NCBI lineage: Eukaryota > Metazoa > Chordata > Chondrichthyes > Orectolobiformes > Hemiscylliidae > Chiloscyllium > Chiloscyllium plagiosum. The sequence continues at coordinate 98,508,428 of NC_057716.1, forward strand.
GTCCTTATCTTTTAAATGTTGGAACTGTACCTGCATCCACCACTTCCTCTGGCAGTTCATTCCACACATGAACCACCCTCATGTCCTTTTTAAAATTATTTCCCCTCATCTCAGAAATATGCCCCCTAATTTTGAATTCCCCTAACCTAGGGAAAAGTAGTGTACAAAATCCCATGCAAGGACTGCACAAAACACTACATAGGACAAACAGGAAGACAGCTAACGATCCGCATCCATGAACACCAACTAGCCACGAAACGACACGACCAGCTATCCTTAGTAGCCACACACGCAGATGAAAAGCAACATGAGTTTGACTGGGACAACACTACTATTATAGGACAAGCCAAACAGAGAACAACCACGGAATTCCTAGAAGCATGGCACTCATCCACAGATTCAAATCAATAAGCACATCGACCTGGACCCAAAATACCGATCACTGCAGCGGACAGCTGGAACTGACAACCAGAAGCGGCAGATTCAAACCACTACAAATGCCGGAGGAAGCATCACAGAAGTGCTTCACAGGAGGCTCCCAAGCACTGAGGATGTCACCTAGACAGGGGACGAAACGTCTGCAACACAAATTCCCAGCTCGGCGAACAGAACCACAACAACGAGCACCCGAGCTACAAATCTTCTCACAAACTTTGAACTAGGGAAAAGGAATTCACCTGATGAAGGAGCGGCGCTCTGAAAGCTAGTGTGCTTCCAATTAAACCTGTTGGACTATAACCTGGTGTTGTGTGATTTTTAACTTTGTACACCCCAGTCCAACACCGGCATCTCCAAATCATGTTTAGTAAAGCCAATGACAAGGTTCCACATAGTAGAATAGTTAGTAAAGTTAGATCACTTGGGTTTCAGAGTGAGCTTGTCAATTGAATACAAAAGTGGCTTGATGGTAGGAGGCAGAAGGTGGTGGTGGAGGTCTGGATGAATTTTCATCATGTGGCATTTTAAGGTGAAACTTGAAATGATGATGGATGTTCTATTCTGGGATATTCAAGGGTATTGTTAGATATTCTTGAATTACAATAAATAATATCAAATTACGTTCCATTAAAATTAGCATTAGCTCCTTCGATAGATTTTTTGACATAGCAATTAGTTAACCATTTAAAATGTATTGCTTGTTGAACATATTAATAAAATTGTTAAAATTACTTAATCATCTCATTTAAGCTTTTCTATTAAAATGTAAACACTTAAAATATCTAGACAGGTTATAACAACCAAGAATTATTAAAAATGAACATTCTGTTTGGAGGAAAATAACAGCCTGTGGTAATTTATTCCCATATCGGGTAGTTACATTAATCCTATTGACCCAAGACTACACTTTGGTGAGATTGGCTGGTTTGAACTCAATGGACAGAAATGATCAGGGAAACACACCTGATGTAAATTAGTTTTAACTATGAATTAAAAACTACAAATTACTTCAAACCTACTTGATAAGAAGTGGAACCATATTGGTTCAAAAGTTGAATCTCATTAGACTGAAAACATTATCTCTGTTTTTCTCTCTCTGTGGATGCTGTCAGATCAGTCCAGTTTCTCCAACACCTTCTGTTTTTACGTGATGTTGCTGCAAGTGAAAAACACTCTCATCTCTGATTTAGATGAATTCAAATTCTGGTACAGATTCTCGAGCCCAAGGGGTTTGGGCCGAGATTGCTGTGCAGATCGAGGGAAAGGGTCCATCTTTTAGTTAAGGTATTAAACTGAGGTTTTGTCAGTCTTTTGCGGAGAATATAAAATAAATGCCACAATATCATTTCTCCCAGTTCAGGTCTCCCTATAATGTTAAATAATTTCCAGCCATATTATTTGAACTGTGTTAAAACTTAGAATGTCTCTTAGAAAACTCTAAGCCAGACAGAGTGTCTGTACACAAATTTGTAATGATGTCTGCTAGAATTTATACGCAGGAAATAAACGATATGAGTAACTTTTCCAATATCAGATTCCTACTCAAAGGAAGAGCACCAAACACAGTCAAGATTGAGAAACCATTGACATTGCATGGCACAGCGTCTAATAGAAAGTGGGGATTGCACATGCTGGAGATCAGACTCAAAGTGTGGTGCTGGAAAAGCACAGCAGGTCAGGCAGCATCCGAGGAGCAAGAGAATCGACATTTTGGGCATAAGCTCTTCATTCCTGATGAAGGGCTTATGCCAGGAACATCGATTCTCCTCCTCCTTGGATGCTGCCTGAGCTGCTGTGCTTTTCCAGACCACATTCATGACTCTGATCTCCAGCATGTGCAATCCCCACTTTCTCCTGGATCATCACCTTCCCCAATAAGAGTCAATAGTGTGGTGCTAGAAAAGCACAGGTCAGGCACCCTCATTCCTGATGAACGGCTTTTGCCCGAAACATCAATTCTCCTGCCCCTCAGTTGCTGGCTGACTGGCTGTGCTTTTCCAGCACCACTTTATTCGACTCATAGCACAGCATTTATCAATAACAGCTTACATTTGCGTAACAGCCTCAAGAGAAGACCACATCCCATGACACCTTACAGAATACCATCAAACAAAATCAGACTCCAAGACACAGTGGAAACAAAGGTTTTCAATTATCGAGCGTGCTACCTGACATCAGGACGCCCAAAAGTGTGTTAGAGCCAATAAAGGGCATTGAAGTAGAAGTCACAGCAGCTAGTTCTGCAAAACAAGTTCCCAAAAATGACAATGAAATAAAAGGCTCAGCCAAAGAGGTAGATCTTTAGGAGCTCAATGGAAGATCAAGAGGTAGATAGGTGGAGAGATTTAGCAAAGGAATTCCAGAGTTTCAGGGCTATACAACAAAAGCCTAGTCATCACAGTAGAGTAACTCAAACTGAGAATAGAAAAGAGGTCAGAATTGGAGGCAGAGGCTGTGTTTGGTTCAAGTACTTACAGAGGCGAGGTCATTTATTGTCCATCCCTAGTTGCCCTTGAGAAGGTAAAGGTGAGCTGCCTTCTTGAACCGCTGCATTCCACCTGCTGTGGGTTCACCCACAATGTCCTTAGGGAGGGAGTTCCAGGATTTTGACCCAGCAACTGGGAAGGAACGGCAATATATTTCCAAGTCAGGATGGTGAGTGGCTTGGCAGGGAATTTGAAGGTGGTGGTGTTCCCTTATATCAGCTGCCCTTGTGCCTCAAGATAGAAGTGGTCACAGGTTTGGAAGGTGCTATCTCAAGATCTTTGGTGAATTTCTGCAATGCATCTTGAAGGTAGCACACACTGCTGCTCCTGAGTGTCGGTGGATACTTGTGGTTATAGTGCCAATCATACGGCTGCTTTGCCCTGGATGCTGTCAAGCTTCTTGATTGCGATTGGAGCTGCATCTATGCAGGCAGGTGGGGAGTATTCCAACTCACTCCTGACTTATGCCTTGTAGATGGTGAACAGGCTTTCGAGAGTCAGGAGGTGAGCTTCTCACCACAGTTTTCATAGCCTCTAACCTGCTCTTTTAGCCATTGTGTTTATGTGGTGAGCCCAGTTGAGTTTCTGGTCAATAATAGCCCCAAGGATGTTGATAGTGGGGGATTCAGTGATTGCATCACTATTGAATGTCAAACAGTTGGTTAGATGACCTCTTACTGGAGATGGTCATTGCCTGGCATTTGTGTGTTGCAAATGTTACTAGCTGCTTATGAGCCCAAGCTTGGATGTTGTCCAGATCTTTATGCTTTTGAACCTGGAACACTTCAGAATCTAAGGAGTCGTGAATGGTGCTGTACGTTGTGCAATCATTGGCAAACATCCCACTTCTGGCCTTATGAGGGAGGGAGGTTCATTGATGAAGCAGCTGAAGATGGTTGAGCCAAGGACACTATCCTGAGGATCTCCTGCAGATATATCCTGGAGCTGAGATGACTGACCTCCAATGACCACAACCATTTTCCTATGTGCCAGGTATGACTCTAACCACTGGAGTGCTCTCTGATACCCACTGATTCCAGTTTTGCTATGGGTCCTCGATGCCACACTTGATCAAATCTTGTCTTGATGTCACCTCACCTCTGGAATTCAGCTCTTTCGTCCATTTCAAACCAAGACTGTGATAAGATCAGGAGCTGAGTGGCCCTGGCGGAACCCAAGGTGGACAACACTGAGCAGGTTGTTGCTGAGTAGGTGGTGCTTGATAGCACTATCGAAGACACATTCCATCACTTTACTAATGATTGAGAATGGACTGATGGGGAATAATTGGCTGGGTTGAATTTGTCCTGCTTTTTGTGTAATTGCCACAATTTGGGCAATTTGCCACATTGTCGGGTAGATGTCAGTGTTGCAACTGCACGGGAAGAACTCAGCTAGGGGAGTGGCAAGTTCTGGAGCACAAGTCTTCAGAACTATTACCAGAATGCTGTCAGGACCCATAGCCTTTGTAATATCCAGTGAATCTAACAATTTCTTGATATCACATGGAGTGAATCAAACTTGCTGAAGACAGGTATCTGTAATACTGGGAACCACTGGAGGAGACTGAGATAGACCATCCACTCTGCACTTCTTGCTGAAGATCGCTGTGAATGCTTCAGCCTTATCTTTTTGCACTGATGTGCTGCGCTCTTCCATCATTGAGGATGGGGAGATACGCGGAGCCTCATCTTTCAGTAAGTTGGGGTGAGTCAGTCTATACACAGCAGAGACTTGGTTGAGCTCAAGTCTGTAAAAGGTGAACAATGACACACAATGAGAATAGTCAGGTTCGGAGGTGAAGGCATGATTTTACTGATGCACGACTTAAAGAACGGCATGAGCAGAAATGACATGTTCCTAGTCATTTGAAAGATCTTTGACATTTTGCAATTGCTGTCCAAGATAATGCACTTTTCCAAGGGTGTTGTATTTTGTAAAACAGAAAAGACCACCGACTTCATGTCAAACGAATGTGAAATTATTCTATGCACGCAGTTTGAGCTCTGACAGGGTTTTAATTACAGCCAGCTAGTGGCAACCACTGGCTAATTTTCAGATCTAAAACTCCTATCAAGATGTTAATTTGCCAACCAATTTCATTTCAGATCTTAGCCAATAGCATATTAAACTTCCAGATAAGAAATCAAGAAAGCAATTACATCTTTTCATGCTCAAGTAAAGATAACAAAGCAGGAATAATATACACAGTTGTTTTCCAACCCAGCTGACAATATAGAATAAAATGGAGAAACTGAGATGGTGCAAGACAATTTTGGATCTTCACAAATTTGACTCCTGCTTGGAGGCTTTAAGGTGTGCAATATGACCCAGATGTGTGATATGGGGACAGCAACTTCAATTTCTCACTCAGCCACTGGATGTGAATGAAAATAGTCAATCCTACACTTGACGTGGGTCTCAGAGGACTAATGGATTATAGCATGAGGCAGCCCAATCCAAAACATGAAATGCATAAATTGTACTGAAAATGTTTCAGAATTCAATGAACTTAACGCAATGCAGACACCTTGGGACTAAAGGCCTCTTCTGTAATGTTTTATGATCTATACATTTTAATACAATGACATGCAGTAGGTCTCCTGTTTATATTCTTTGAATTAAGGAGGAATTTTATAATCAGTTGTATACTGAAATCTTCATGTTTGTAATCCTGTTATGAATTTATGCTCAATTATTGATAATCATTACATTAAAAATAATGACTATTATTATGACTACTTATTATGACTATTTTAAATTCTACCACAGTCATTTTTAACACATATCGATCCATCTATTTATCTATCTATCTATCCACCTACCCTTGAACACTAGGACCTCCCTTTGGTATTTTTCTTTCTCCTTCGATTATATCTATTTTGGATTGAAACATCCCATTAAATTGAATCACTATTGATCAATCCCTTCATCTAGTTTGCCAATTCACTTTAGTTGGTCGGTTTTCATTCTATTATCTAAGTTTAAAATGCTAGTCCTGGAGTCATTCCTCACTCCCTCAAGTTGAGTGCAACATTTAAAGATATCATGATTGCTGTTCCCTGTGGGTGCCTTAGAGCATGGAACAGTACAGCACAGGAACAGGCCCTTCGGCCCACCATGATGCTATTCTAAACTAATCCTGTCTACCTGCACATGGTCCATATACCACTGTTCCCTGACTGTTCATGTGTTTGTCTAAATGTCTCTTGAACATTACTTCCACCACCTCCGCCGGCAGTGCATTCCAGGCACCTAGCACATTCTGTGTAAATGAACTTTCCTTGCACATCTCCTTTAAACTTTCACTCTCTTACCTTAAACCTATGCACTCCAGTTTTTGTCTTTTCCAACCCGGGGAGAAAGACCTCCACCTATTTACACAATCCATTCTCTCATAATTGTGTACAGTTTTATCAGGTCACCCCTCAGCCTCAGACACTCTGGAAAGAGCAATCCGACCTCTCCTTGTAGCAATTACGCTTCAATCCAGAGAACATCTGGTAAACTTCATTTGAACCCACTTTTGGGTTCAATAATTAATCCCAACTCATTGTGCATGACTAAATCTAGAATTGCCTTCCCTTTAGTCATCTACTGAATGCACTGTTCTAAGAAATTCTCTGAAAAACCTTTTATTATCTCTGCTTTCAGGCCACCTTTGACCATCTAATGTTTTCAAAACTTCCCATTCGTAAAGCTTAGGATACTGTCTGCTTTAACAACTTTATTTTTAACCTTCCTTTCCCCCCCTTTGGTCATTGCCACACGTGTGCAAACATATGCAAAAGTTGAATTAGGCCATTCAGCCTATTGAGCATTACCCCACCATTCAATCAGATAATGACTGCTCTGATTATGTCTCAAATTCCACATTCCCAACCACCCAACTAACCTTTGATCATCTGGCCTAACAGGAATGGGCCTTAAGAATATTCAATGATCCCACCTTCACCATCATCAGAGGCAGAATTCCAAAGTCTCACAACTCTCAGAGTCAGGAGTCACACTTTTAGGAGGAATGAGGAGGAATTTTGTCTCTCAGAGGTTGGCGAATCTGTGGGGTTCTTTGCTGCAGAAGGCTATAGAGGATGGGTTGTTAAGGAAATTCAAAGCTGAGGGTGGATAGATTTTTAAGTTATGTTGGTGAGGCCGCACTTTGAGTATTGTGTTCAGTTTTTGTCACCTTATAGAAAGGATGTTATTAAATAGAAAAGAGTGCAGAAGAAACTTACAAGGACGTTGCCAGGACTCAAGGGTCTGAGTTTCAAGGACAGGTTGGACAAGCTGGAACATTTTTCTTTAGCATGTAGAAGACTATGGGGGGACCTTATAGAAGTGTGTAAAATCGTGAGGGGCATGGATAGGATGAGTGCACTCAATCTTTTTCCTAGGGTTGGGGAACCGAGAATTAGAGGGCATCAGTTTAAGGTTCGAGGGAATGAATAAAAGGGAGCCTGAGGGGCAACATTTTTACACAGAGGGTGACACGGATATGGAATGAACTGCCAGCGGAAGTGTTTGAGGCAGGTACATTAAGAACATTTAAAAGGTATTTGGACAAATACATGGATAGAAAAGATTTGAAAGGATGTGGGCCAAGTGCAGAGAAATGGGGTTAGCATAGATGGACATTTTAGTCGGCATGGACCAATTTGGACCAAAGGGCCTGTCTCCATGCTGTGTCTGTAATCCATGACTCTATAACTCTAATCAGTTAGGGATCAAGGGCTATGGGGAAACTGGACTTGAGGATTACCAGATCAGCCATGATCTCAGTGAATGAGGGAGCAGAGTTGATGTGCCTGCTTCTATTCCAACATCTAATGCTCCTATGGTGGCTACAGTCAGAGAGGGTGCTCGAGGAGTTGTGCTGAGACCTCCATCAGTAGATGGCGGTGGTGAGGGAGGACAACTGGAGTGGGTAAATGGACATTCTCTGTTAAAAAAAAAGGGTGGTTTTTAGGGGAAGGAGGGCTAATAAGAGCCAGCGAATGATTGTTCAACCCAATGTAAACCAGAGATTGCATGTACAATATTGTAAATCTCTCCTTGTTTAACTTAAATTTCTTTTCAATTCTGTGATGAACTAATGCCAGTGGAGGAAGGAATTCCTACTTCATAATTTTTGGAACTGCCAGTGATGGGTAAAGTTATATATATCCAACCAGGAAAGTGGAGAGTATTCCACCAAACTCCCGACTTTTACCTTGTAGATTGTGGGATCACTAGAGTGTGACTGACGTCATTAGGCGAATTGAGTCTGCATCAACCCTCTGAAGAGCACCTCATCAGACCCAGATTCCCCACCCTATCCCTCTAACTTTGCATTTACTGTGGCTAACCCACCTAGCCTGCACATCCCTGGACACAATAGGTAATTTAGCATGGCTAACCCACCTAGCCTGCACATCCCTGGACACTATAAGTAATTTAGCATGGCTAACCCACCTAGCCTGCAAATCCCTGGACACTATAAGTAATTTAGCATGGCTAACCCACCTAGCCCACCTAGATTCGGGGTCGGTTCCTGAGGATTGGAGGGTGGCAAATGTTAATCCACTTTTTAAGAAAGGTGGGCGAGAGAAAGCAGGTAATTATAGACCAGTTAGTCTGACCTCAGTGGTGGGAAAGATGCTGGAGTCTATTATAAAGGATGAAATTACTGCACATCTGGATAGTAGTAACAGGATAGGACAGAGTCAGCATGGATTTATGAAGGGGAAATCATGCTTGACTAATCTTCTGGAATTTTTTGAGGATGTAACTATGAAGTTGGACGGGGGAAATCCAGTAGATGTAGTGTACCTGGACTTTCAGAAAGCTTTTGATAAAGTCCCACACAGAAGG
>NC_057716.1:98517571-98558221 GCF_004010195.1 Chiloscyllium plagiosum
AGCAAAGAGGTTCTTCTGCAGCTGCATAGGGCCCTGGTGAGACCACACCTGGAGTACTGTGTGCAGTTCTGGTCTCCAAATTTGAGAAAATACATTCTGGCTATTGAGGGAGTGCATGCGTAGGTTCACGAGGTCAATTCCTGGAATGGCAGGATTACCTTACACTGAAAGATTGAAGCGACTGGGCTTGTATACCCTTGAGTTTCGAAGATTGAGAGGGGATCTGATTGAGACGTATAAGATTATGAAAGGATTGGACACTGTGGCAGTAGGAAACATATTTCCACTGATGGGTGAATGCCGAACCAGAGGACACAGCTTAAAAATACAGGGTAGACCATTTAGGACAGGGATTAGGAGAAACTTCTTCACCCAGAGAGTGGTGGCTGTGTGGAATGCTCTGCCACAGGGGGAAGTGGAGGCCCACTCTCTCGATTCATTTAAGAAGGAGTTGGATAGAGCTCTCAAAGATAGTGGAATCAAGGGTTATGGAGATAAGGCAGGAACAGGATACTGATTAGGAATGATCAGCCATGATTATATTGAATGGTGGTGCAGGCTCGAAGGGCTGAATGGCCTACTCCTGCACCTATTGTCTATTGTCTATTGTCTATTGTCTAGCCTGGACATCCTTGGGCACTATAGGTAATTTAGCATGGCTAATCCACCCAGCCTGCACATCCCTGGACATATAGGTAATTTAGCATGGCCAATCCACCTAACCTGCACATCTTAAAACTGTGGGTGGAAACCAGAGCACCCGGAGGAAACCCACGCAGACACGGGGAGAATGTCCACAGACAGTCGCCCAAGGTTGGAATTGGCGATGTGAGGCAGCAGTGCTAATAACTGAGTCATCATGCTGCCCCACTTAGGATGTTGATAGTGGGGATTTCAGAGATGGTAATGCAATTGAATGTCATGGGGTGATAGTTAGATTCTCTCTGTTTGGAGCTTGTCATTCCCTGACACTTGAGTGGTGCAAATGTTGCTTGCCACATGTGAGCATAAACCTGGATATTGTCCAGATCTTGCTGCATTTGGGCATAGACTGTTTCAGATGATTTCCAGATTAGATTAGATTAGATTACTTACAGTGTGGAAACAGGCCCTTCGGCTCAACAAGTCCACACCGACCCGCCGAAGCGTAACCCACCCAGACCCATTCCCCTCCATTTACCCCTTCACCTAACACTATGGGAAATTCAGCACGGCCAATTCACCTAACCTGCACATTTTTGGACTGTGGGAGGAAACCAGAGCACCGGGAGGAAACCTACACAGACACGGGGAGAATGTGCAAACTCCACACAGAGAGTCGCCTGAGGCGGGAATTGAACTCTGGCCCTGTGAGACAGCAGTGCTAACCATTGTGCCACTATGCCATTTCAAAAGAAGCTTGGATGGCATTTGACAGAAATAAGCTTTGCTGTCATGGTAGGATGGGAGAATGCATCCAATTGGTTTGTTCCATAAAGAGCCGACATGGATGTGATGATCAGAATCTCCGCTGTCTGTTCTATAATGGTATTATGGCTACAACTGATCTGCAGCCAAATTCCATGCACCTACCTTAGCTCCATATCACTTGATATTCTCACTCTACAAAACTCTACCTGTTCCCACCTTCCCAACCATCTTCAATCGCACAGGGGAGAAAATTCCTGAACCTTCCTTTGTGTGGAAATCTGTGTTTTGCATGGTCCAGCTATAATCTTGATATCTTATTTTTAACTGGGAAACTTCCACCAGTAAGACCAGCACTTCATAGAGTCATACAGCATAGAAACAGGCTCTTCAGTCCACCACATCTAGGCCGACCAACAACACCAAACTACACTAATCCCATTTACCTGCACTTGGTCCACAGTTTACTATGCCCTGGCATTCTAGAACATAAGAACATAAGACCTAGGAGCAGGAGTAGGTCCCTTCGAGCCTGGTCTGCCATTCAATAATATCATAGCTGATCTTTTTTGTGGACTCAGCTCTACTTACCTGCTTCACAACTCCATTTTAGCTGCTCATCCAGATGCTTCTTAAACGTTGCATGAATACCTGCCTTCACCACCCTCGCAGCCAGCACGTTCTATATTTCTATCACTGTCTGGATGTTTCCTCAGATCAATTCTAAACTATTTGCTCTTTACCTTAAACTTCATGCCCTTGTTTGTTTCCTGTCACAAATTGCCCTTGATCTACAGAGCTCGCTATGACCATCTCAGAGGACATTTAAAAGTCAACCACATTGCTGAGGATCTGGAGTCACAAGTAGGCCAGTCTGGATAATGATGGCAGATTTCCTCCATAAAGGACATTATTGAGCTAGGTGGGTTTTCAAATTGTTGATAATTTTACAATCACAATCAGAGAAACTAGCACCTAATTCCAAACATTTCTGAATTGAACTCAGAAGATTTGAACAAATTTTCCCAGCATGAGGGGACATAGCTTTAAATTGAGGGGTGATAGATACAGGATGGATGTCAGAGGTAGTTTCTTTACTCAGAAAGTAATAGGGGTATGAAACGTCTTGCCTGCAATAGTAGTAGACTTGCCAACTTTAAAGGCATTTAAATGGTCATTGGATAGGCATATAGATGAGAATGGAATAGTGTAGGTTAGGTGGGCTTCAGATTGGTTTCACAGGTCATCACAGCATCAAGGGCAGAAGGGCCTGTACTGCACTGTAATGTTTTATGTTCTACGTTCTATTAGCCTGGATGTGCGGGGTTTTGGGATATCTGGTCTGCATGGACGAGATGGACCAAAGAGTCTGTTTCCATGCTGTATATCTCTATGATTCTATGGTTAGGAGCAGTGACATTCCCATTATGCTACCACATCCTTAATTATTTTCCCTGATCAAGATGTTGACCTAATCCCATTTGAAAGAATACTTGTCCTTTTTATCTGAAGCAATAAACTCCATGATACTTTATTCACTGCAGCAGCCTGTTCCTCTTGTGCGCAATGAAATAAGACACTGAATACAGATCTCCATTGAAGTTTTTTTTCCATTCGTCCCTAACATCTGCAGACATCTTTTCCAAACTATCCAATTTCCTCAAAGATATTTTGCTGCACAACAATGGAAACTATTAATATGATTCGTGCACCAAGCAACACACGAGGAAGCTAAAGTAATAGGCAAAGCAATTTTACTGCCATTTGATACTTATAGAAAATCATTGACGAGAAATAAAGTGTACATTTAATTTAATTTACTGGTGGTTGGGGGCTATTGAGGAATCATCATTACTTGTAGGCATCATGATGGAGCCTGCCTCTACTATAAAACTAGTGAAATAGAATCAAATCTCGGGAGGAGTTCAAGTTTTTATTGGAAACCTTTAATGAGTAGTTTGTTTTGTTTTGTGGCTTAGATGTATCAGTGCAAGAAAACTGGAAGTAAAATTTTAAAAAGTAGCATCTTCTTAATCAGAATATTTAAACTGATAACTGTGCTGTTGTTAGACTAGTGTTGGCTATGGCTTAGTTAACCATTCTCTCGACTCAGAAATCCAAAGGATTTAGGACTTAAAGACAAACATCAAGGCTAATATGCCAGCAGAATGCTGCACTGTCAGAGGTGCTGTTGTTCTGTTGAGATGCTAATCTTAAATTCATGAGTAAATTTTAAAAATCCAACATAGTGAGGCCTCTTCTGAAATACTTTGTCCAGTTCTGGTCGTCCTAATATAGGAAGGATTTTATTAAGTTGGAGAGGTTCTGGAAGAGATTTGCTAGGATGGTGCTGGGTGTGGAAGGTTTAAATTATAAAGAAAGACTGGGAATTTTTTCCCTGGAGTGTAAGACATTGAGAGGTGACCCTATAAATGTTCATAAAATCATGAGGGGTATAGATAAGGTTGATGGCAGGTGAGTTTTCCTTGGGTTTTGGTGATTTCAAGACTAGGGGGCATATTTTTAAGGTGAGAAGAGAGAGATTTTAAGAAGGTATGAGGGGCATTTTGTTTACACCGAGAGTGGTTTATGCATGGAATGAACTTTCTGAGGAACTAGTGGATGCGGACTCAGTTACAATATTTAAAGACACTTTGATAGGAGAAATTTAGAGAGATAAGGGCCAGAAGTAGGCAGGTGAGACGAGTTAAGTTTGGAATTATGATCGCCATGGATTGATTGGACCCAAGAATCTGTTTCCACCTATGGCTTGACGACTCTATGTGATGTTTGAAACAGTCCGGAAGGTCTCCTTACAAATCAATACTAACTCAATGAATACAGGACACTCAGAAGCTCAAAAGAACAGAGGGATCTTGGGGTTATTGTCCACAGATTGCTGAAGGTGACAGGCAAGAAGATAGGCTGGTTAGGAAGACATACAGGACTCTTGTCTTTATCAATCGAGGAAGAGATTATAAGAGCAGAAGGTCCCATTGGAGCTGTACAGAGTTTTGATCAGACCACAGCTGGAGTACTGTGTGAAGTCCACTATGGGAAGGATGTGATTGCACTGGAAGGGGTGCAGAGGAGATTCCCCAAGAAGTTGCCTGGGATGGAACATTTCAGCGACGGAGAGAGGCTGGATAAGCTCAGGTTGGTTTCTTTGGAGCAGACAAGGGTTAGAGAGCCCTGATTGAGGTTGTAAGATTATAATGGACATGGACAGAGTGAATAGAAAACAGGTGTTCCCCTTAGTCAAAGTGTCAAGAACAAGGGGGCTTTGCTATAAAGTTGAAGGCAGGAGGTTTAGAGAGGATTTGAAACAAAGATATTTTTTGCCCAGAAGGTGGGTGGGAGTCTGGAATGCTCTGCCTGGAAGGGTAGTTGAGGTGGAAACCTCACAACCTTGGATGAACACTTGAAGTGTCAAAATATTCAGGACTGTGGGCCTAATGGAGGAAAGTGGGACTACTATAGGTAATAGTGTTTTTTTGGTGGTACATATTCAATGGGTTGACGAGTTTCTTTTATAGTTCGATTCTGATTCTATGATTTATTCCTCAGTCAACATCACCAAAAGCAGATTGACTGCTTATTATCTAGTTGTGGAATTATGCTGTGCAAAAATTGGTTGCTAAATCTCCTACGGTGAATCAGTGACCCCTCTTCAAAAGCACTTTATTGACCGTGAAACGTTTTGGAACGTGATGTAGTCATGTATGCAGTATTTTGTTTTTAAAAATGCAATCCTTTCCTTAATAATGTTCACTGAAATACTGTCCTTAATGGAAATAGGAATCACACAGCTTCCTTTGAGGTTGAGGGGTTGGTGATTGTGGTATTATTGGATTGGAATTCAGATTGGTGTTGAGCTGAAAAGCTAGGTGTTAGTGATATACCAATTAAATTTATTGGCTGGATGCAAAATATAGATAAAGAATAGAAGGGAAGGTCAGTGTAGAAGGGTAAGGGCAGGGAGATCAGAGTGAAATAGGAATGGAAAGGGCCATTCAAGGTATTTGTGAACTGTAATAACTGTATAATTTATTTTATTCATTCATGGAATGAGGGTGGTCACTGGCTAGGTCACAAATTACAGCTTATCCCATAATTGGCAACCAATCTGCGTACAGCAAGGAGGGAATGATCAGATAATAAGAACATAAGAACTAGGAGCAGGAGTAGGCCATTGGCCCCTCGAGCCTGCTCTGCCAATCAAATAGGACCACAGCTGATCTTTTTGTGGCCTCAGCTCCACTGACCCGCCCCCTCACCATAACCCTTAATTCCCTCACTGTTCAAAATTCTATCTGCCTTTACCTTAAAAATGTTCAAAGAGGTAACGTCAACTGCTTCACTGGACAGGGAATTCCACAGATTCACAACCCTTTGGGTGAAGAAGTTCCTCCTCAACTCAGTCCCAAACCTGGTCCCCTTTATTTTGAGGCTGTGCCCCCTAGTTCTAGTTTCACCCCCCAGTGGAAACACCTCCCAGCTTCTTTCTTAATCTCTTTGTTCTCTCCAGTTACAATAGTGAGGAAGCCAAAGAATGAATTCAGAATCTGTAGTGTTTTGGGATCTGAATACTCTGATTGAGTTGGCATTTCATACATGGACTGCAACGTATTCTACAGCTTTGAAGCTTTTTGCTATATATGTTCATGGTCTGTGGGATGTCACTTGGCAAGGCCAACGTATATCCCCATTCCTAAACAAACAGGAGGAGCAGAAGTTTGACCCAGTAACAAGAAAAATGACTATACTATTCCAAGGCAAGACATGTGGTGTCTTGATATTCCCGTGTATTTGCTGCCTTTGTCCTCTTCGATGTCATGATTAGATTAGATTAGATTCCCTACAGTGTGGAAACAGGCCCTTCAGCTCAACACGTCCACACCGACCCTTCAATGAGCAACCCATCCAGACCCATTCCCTTACATTTACCCCGACTAATGCACCTAGCACTACGGGCAATTTAGCATGGCCAATTCACCTGACCTGCACATCTTTGGACTGTGGGAGGAAACCAGAGCACCTGGAGGAAACCCACACATACATGGGGAGAATGTGCAAACTCCACACAGACAGTTGCCCGAAGCTGGAATCAAACCTGGGACCCTGGTGCTGTGAGGCAGAAGTGCTAATCACTGAGCCACCGTGCCACCACGGGTCTGGAAATTGCTATTGAAGATGCTGTGTGAATTTATGTGGTGCATCTTGTAGATGGTGTACACACTGCCGTGACTGTGTGCTGGTGATGCACGGAGAGAATATCAAAACCTAATGACCTCTCCTCCAATTCAAATGCATTCTTTGTAGCTGTATGGTCATGGTGGCTAATTTCCTTCCTCCCAGAAACATATGTAGCAAGTGGAACAGAACACCAACGCTTCACCAGAGGCTCATTGATGATGTTACCGAGAATGGTGATGAAATATCTGCAAACAAACGTACCAGCTCAGTGAGCAAGTCAACACCCTCATGGAGTATGGGGTTCGCTGATGCTTTACTGATTAGACTTTGAGCTAAATCTTTTTTTCTGTCTTTCACTTCTCCTTTAAACAATTTTTAAAAGCGGTGATTTGACTAATTATTTTATTCACTTGTCTTAATATCTCCTTCTGAGGCCTGTTGTCAAATTTTATTTAACTACACTGTTGTGAAGCACCTTGGGATGCATAACTATGTTAGCAGTGCTATATGAATGCAAGTTGTTGCTGATTCATTTTTTGGCAGTGGGACCATTCTGTTCATTGAAGAGTGTTAACGATAATGACAGTGTAGCTACATTTTGTCAAGCATAATGATTGCAATCCCAACCTTAAGATCTAATTATCCCTTTGCTACAACACCTTAAAAAGCTTGAACCAACGCAAGCATGAAGGTAATTGTCAAAATCAACTAAAAGGAAATGCAGAATGTTCTTTATTCTGGTCGACTGTAATTTATCACTGACCTGGTGACAATTTCTGAAATTACCTGTACCAAAAATGATTTTATTTGAATATAGATTTGACTAGTCCATTCAAACCCAGTCACAGTTTGTAAGAGTAGGGAATATATGCTTTAGCAGAATTTGTTAAGATATATTGCAGCAACATACCATGGCTCGTCCAATTTTTCAAACCCATGCATGACTTTTACTACCTAATAAGGGCAAGATGTGGAGGTGCCAGAGTTGGACTGGGGTGGACAAAGTCGGAAGTCACACGGTACCAGGTTATAGTCCAACAGGTTTATTTGAAATCACAAGCTTTCAGAGCGCTACTCCTTTGTCACCTGTTGACTTGTTGTTCCTTCATACAAATGTCTTCTGAATCATTCACTAGAACATCGCGATCCCTTTGAATCTTGGAATTTTTCAGCCAATTACATTTAGGTAATTCACACCCAGAGCCCTGTTCTTTGTAGGCAAGATAAATGATCCCACAAATTGCACTTGTTTCCACTGAGGGAAGGGATATAAAGACAGATAATCCTGTGCACCCTCTGGTAACAGCCCAAACAATCAGAATCTACTTCTCTGATTTAATTTAATCAGTTAACTAAGAAAGTGAACGGGGGTGTCCTTGGAGAGGGAGCATTCAGTGTCCACCAAACATCTCGATGCCTTTAGAGATAGGTGGGCAGCACTGGTGATAGAGAGCATTATATCTTCCCCTCCATCACCATTTCAATTTAATCGTTTTCCTCTCGTCCAACCCTCTCCTATTTTTGTTCTTGTTGCATTGCTCCTAATGGGCTAGTGCTTGTGAATGATTAGAGTTTAATTGGTGATATTATAATAGTTTATTTTAAGAGAAAGGAAAGTCAACAGTTTCAGTGGACCTCTGTGCCAACTATATTCAGCACCCTTTTCTCATGCGGTAGAAATTGTTGAGGAGGGGGGAGGCTGCTGAAGAGTTTGGACAGGTTAAGAGAGTGGGCAAAGAAGTGGCAGACGGAGTACAATGTGGGAAAGTGTGAGATCGTGCACTTTGGTAGGAAGAATAGAGGCATGGACTGTTTTCCAAATGGGGAGAAAATTCAGAAGTCTCAAGTGCAAAGAGACTTGGGACTTTTAATCCAGGATTCTTTCAAGGTAGACGTGCAGGTTGAGTCAGTAGTTAAGAAGGTAAATGCAATTATGCCATTTATTTCAAGAGGACTTGAATATAAAAGCAGAGATGTAATTCTGAGGCTCTGTAAGGCTCTGGTCAGAAAACATTTGGAGTATTGTGTACAGTTTTGGGCCCCATTTCTCAGGAAGGATGTACTGGCCCTGGAGTGCGTTCAGAGGAGGTTCACGAGAATGGTCCTAGGAATGAAAAGCTTAACATATGAGGAATGTTTGAGGTTTATACTCAATAGAGTTTAGAAGGATGGGGGTTAGGATATAATTGAAACTTACAGAATACTGAATTACCTGGACAGAGTGGATTTGAAAAAATGTTTCCACTGGTAGGAGAGACTAGGACCCAAGGGCACAGCCTTAGAGTAAAGGGAAGACCTTTTAGAACGAAGCCAAGGAGAAACGTCTTCAGCCAGAGAGTGGGGAATCTATGGAATTCATTGCCACAGAAAACTGTGGAGGCCAGATCATTGAGTATATTTAAGACGGAAATAGATAGATTTGTGAGTATCAAGGGGACCAATGTTATGGGGAGAAGGTGGGAGAATGGGGTTGAGAAATTTATCAGCCATGATTGAATGGCGGAGCAGACTTGATGGGTTGAATGGCCTAATTTCTGCTCCTACGTCTTACAGTTATATTAGGTCACTCTGTCAGCCTTCTCTTTTTCAGAGAAAGTAGACCCAGTCAGTCTAGTTTTCCTTGATATTTGTACCCATATTCCATTATCCCTCATAAATAAGGCTACCAGCCTATTTCTTGTTGATGAATGACTATTGTACCTCTCCCCCATTCTGCATCATTTGCCAGACAGATTGTCTATCCAAGTTGTTGTACTGTATTGCAAAATATATGGGCACCATTGATTTCATAGAATGCGGACTGAAATTAGCAGCCGTGCAGTGACCAGTGAAGCATGGCTTTTCAATCTGATTGTTGCCATGCAGAATGATGCGATTAACAGCTACATCGCAAGGAAGGCATAACAATCAGGAGGAAGGGAATGTATTGACATAAGATGATGTCAAATCCACTTGTTTACAGATTTCAGATTTGTAGATAATATGCAAGGCTTTCATTTCAGTCTGCAACCTTATAAAAACTTTGCAATTTATTCTTAGAAAAGCTTTCTTATAGTGTCATTAAAATGTAAATACTTCAAATGTTGCATCTGTCTATCTGAAAACCAGATTGTAATAAAAATGTTGAGTTTTTAACCTAATTCTAAGACTTTCAATGATCAATAATTTTGTTTATTTTAGAGGGACATTGAGTGTTGTGCCTGATATTGGGGTGGGTTGAGAACTAAGGGAGGATACTATCAGGAAAGGGGCAAGCATTTAGGGATAAAATAAGGAGGAAATTCTTCATGCAAATTTTGGTCAACCTTTGGAATTCTGTATCCCAGAATCCCGAGGAGGTCTTGTCATTGATTAATAGACAAAGTCTTTTCCCTGGGGTTGAGGAGTCCAGAACTAGAGGGTTTAGGTTTAAGGTGAGAGAGGAAAGATATAAAAGAGACCTACAGGGCAACTTTTTCACACAGAGGGTGGTACGTGTATGGAATGAGCTGCCAGAGGAAGTGGTGGAGGCTGGTACAATTACAACATTTAAGAGGGATTTGGATGGGTACATGAATAGGAAGGATTTAGAAAGATATGGGCCGGGTGCTGGCAGGTGGGACTAGATTGGGTTGGGATATCTGGTCGACATGGACAGGTTGGACTGAAGGGTCTGTTTCCATGCTGTACATCTCTGTGACTCTATGACTCTCTGATAGAATTGAAGACATCAAGCCATATAGAGATCATGTGGGGAAATAGGTGGAGGTAGAAGATAGTCATTACTTTGTTAAACAGAGAAGCAGGTTTAAGGAGCTAACAGACCTATTACTATTCATCTTTCCTATATTTACATATTTCCTAACATGGTTCCATGTTAACCAAACAATTTTCTCCTGAATTATGCAGACCTTAGTCAAAAATTTTGTTTTAATTAAAAGAGGAGGAAGAGTCATAGAGTCAGATTCGGTCAGCACAAAACAGACCCTTTGGTCCAACCAGTCCATGCCTAACATAATCTCAAGCTAAACTAGCCCCACCTGCCTGCTCCTGACCCATATCCCTCCAAACTTTCCAATTCATGTACTGATCAAAATGTCTTCCAAATATTGTAATTGTGCCCACTTCCACAACTTCCTCAGGAAGTTCATTCCAAACATGACTGACTCTCCGTGTAAAAACGATTGCCCCCATGTCTTTTTTTAAATCTCTGTCCTCTCATCTTCAAAATATGCCCCCTAGTCTTGAAGTCCCCCATACTAGGGAAGAGACATCACCCATTAACCCTATCTATACCCCTCATGATTTTATAAACTTCGATAAGTCTGCTAATGATGGAACAACAAAAATAGCAAGTGTTCAAAAGGATGGGACAATGGACCACAGAACTTACGTGGGGCTCAAGGAGGTTACAAAGATAAGGGTGGTGATACCGAGGAGTGATTTGAACACACAGGTGAGAATTTAAAATCGAAACATTGAGAGCCAATGTCAGTCAGCCAAACGCTGAAGTGGTATAAGATTAAAGTGATAAATTATTTCTCTTGTTAAGTCTCTTTAAGTATTCCATGAGCGTTGCTTCCTCATGACACTCCCAATATTAAATGCATCTCAAAATTATTGGTCCAAAACAGAGAGTAGTTGCAATAGATGTGGGTATGTTCGCCGAGCTGGGAAGTTGGTTTGCAGACATTTCTAGGTGACATCCACAATGCTGTGAAGCCTCCTGTGAAGCACTACTGTATTTGTTGGGTGGAATTTATTTGGTTTATTTCCCATTATTTCCAGTTACCATTTCCGATTGTTCATTGCTATGGCTGGTATATTGGGTCTAGGTCTGTGTGCTTGTTGATGGACTCCATGGATGAGTGCCATGCTTCTAGGAATTCTCGGACTGTCCTCTGTTTGGCTTGTCCTATTATTGTTGTGTTGTCCCAGTCGAATTTGTGGTCCTTGTCATCTGTGTGTATAGATACTAGGGTTGTGGTGTCTCGTGGCTAGTTGCTGTTCATGAATGCGGATCACTAGTTGTCTACCTATTTGTCCTATATAGTGTTCGTGCAGTCTCTGCATGGAGTCTTGTGCGCCACGTTTGTCCTGCACGAGATGGGTCTTTCATTCTGGTGTGTTGTTGTCTGAGCATGGCTGTCGGTTAGTGGGCTGTCATGAATCAACCAGAGAATTTCTAAAAGCATGACACTCATCCACGGACTCCATCAATAAATCCATTCACCTCGACCCAATGTTCCGACCCCTGCAACGAGCAACCGGAACTGGCAAACGGAAGCAGCAGGAACAGAACCCCCAAATAAATTCCAGAAAACACAGTACAGCAGCGGATGACAGGAGGCTCCACAGCACTGAGGGTGTCACCTAGAAAGGGGACGAAATGTCTGTAAACCAAGTTCTTAGCTCAGTGAACATACCCACAACAACTCCAACCAGCACCCAAGCTGCAAATCTTTACACGAACCGAGAAAGGAGAGTAGTGCATGAGATGGCATTTCTCAGGTTTGCTGACTTTACTTAACTCTGACTATTTGCCCTTGTATTCCTTCCTGACTTGTTATGGCCCTCCTACATTGAAAATGCTGAAGACAGTCTGCGAATGGTTGACACACTCCCAGCAAAATAGACTCATCTGAGAGTTAGCGGAAATATCACCAAGGAGAGAGATTCCAAATTGCACCAGAACGTAACATTGCTGTGGGGCTGATGTAAAAATGTCAATTGGGGGTTAAATGCTATTTCTTACAATGTCAATAGACCACATACTGCTAATATCTGATGGTGTTTTGTGTCTCCCTCGCTGCCAACAAATTATCTGCACTTTCCCAACAAGAGCTCAAATTCCCTTCAAGGCAAGGTCTGCAATAAACACATGTAACACCATCTATTGAAAAATTAAGGTGTTCCTTCTCAATTTTTCTCCTCTAACCTGTCTCTGTGATTTTTAAGTCCTCATGCTATTTTAACCTAAAACCAGAGCAATTGCAAAAGCAGTAAAATCCAAAGAGGAGGCAATTCATTCAGTCTGCTCTCCTTAAATCACTTTGGCTCCAGCTGAGGGAAGAACCGCATTATGGGCTTAAATGAGCAAAGCAAATGCCTTCTGGGAGTCATTGGCTCAACCACAGATTACTTTCAACTTGGGCACTTTTCCAGTGGCTAGTCACCTGATCAAGACCGGCGGGGAACCACTTAGAGAAAAAGAAACAAGCAAGATGTGCATTTTTATAGCGACCAACAGACTTTTCCAGAGGGCACCAGTGAAACTGCAGTCAATGTTGTAATATGTGATATTTACTGGGTTGATTCCGGAATTGAGAGGGCTGGCTTATGAGGAGAGAGTGAGTAGACTGGGATTATATTCATTGGAATTTAGAGGAATGAGAGGGGGGTTCTTATAGAAACATGTAAAATTTTGAAGGGAGCAGATAAGGTAACAGTAGAGAGGATGTTTCCACTGGTGGGTGAAACTAGGACAGAGGACATAGCCTCAAAATTAGGGAGAGTAGATTTAGGACTGAATTGAGAAGGAACGTCTTCACCCAGAGAGTTGTGAATCCATGAAACTCCCTGCCAGCGAAGTACATGGAACATAGAACATTACAGCACTGTACAGGTCCTTCCGCCCTCAATGTTGCGCCAACCTGTGGAACCAATCTGAAGCCAATCTATCTGAGGCTATTCCATTTTCATCCATATGTTTATCCAATGCCCTTAAACTTGGCGAGTCTACTACAGTTGCAGGCAGGACGTTCCATGCCCATACTACCCTCTGAGTCAAGAAATTACCACTGACATCTGTCCTATATCTATCACCCTCAATTTAAAGCTTTGTCCCCTCTTGCTAGCCATCACCATCCAAGGAAAAACGCTCTCACTGCCCATCTTATCTAACCCTCTGATTATCTTATATGTCTCAATTAAGTCACCTCTCAACCTTCTTCTCTCGAACGAAAACAGCCTCAAGTCTCTCAGCCTTTTCTCATAAGAAACTTCCCTCCATACCAGGCAACATTATGGTAAATCTCCTCTGAACCCTTTCCAAAGCTTCTACATCCTTCCTGTAATGCAGTGACCAGAAGGGTACGCAATAATCTAAGTGCGGCTGCACCGGAGTTTTGTACAGCTGCAACATGACCTTGTGGCTCCAAAACCCATTCCCTCTATCAATAAAAGCGAACACACCATATGCCTTCTTAACGACCCTATCAACCTGGGTGGCAACTTTCGGGTATCTACGTGCATAGACACCGAGTTCTCTCTGCTCATCTACACTACCAAAAGTCTTACCGTTCCCAGTACTCTTTACTCCTATTGCTCCTTCCAAAGTGAATCACCTCACACTTGTCCGCATTAAACTCCATTTGCCACCTCTTAGCCCAGCTCTGCAGCTTATCTATGCCCCTCTGTAACCTACAACATCCTTCCGCATGTCCACAACTCCACTGACCTTAGTGTCATCCCCAAATTTACTAACCCATTCTTCATTGTCCTCAACCAGGTTATTTATAAAAATGACAAATAGCGGTGGCCCCAAAACAGATCTTTGCGGTAGACCACTAGTAACTGAACTCCAGGATGAACATTTCCCATCAACCACCACCCTTTGTCTTCTTTCAGCTAGCCAATTTCTGATCGAAACCATGAAATCATCCTCAATCCCATTCCTCCGTATTTTGTGCAATAACCTACTGTGGGGAGCCTTATCAAATGCCTGACTAAAATCCATATACACCACATCAACCACTTTACCCTCATCCACCTGTTTGGTCATTTTCTCAAAGAGCTCAATAAGGTTTAAGTGATTGAGTCTTCCTCAGTAAATGTTTTTAAAGCTAAGATAGATACTTTTTTGAACAATAAAGACATTAAGGGTTATCGTGAGAGGGCAGGTAAGTAGAGCTGAGGCCACAAAAAGATCGAGGGGCCAGATGGCCTACTCCTGCTCCTAGTTCTTAGGTTCTTATGTGAGACCCAACAAACAATTTGTCCACAAGGAGGTTCTACAGTATGACAATGACAAGGTAATCCATTTCTTTGATGTCTATTGTGTAATTATTAACTAAGAGACAAGTGAGATCTTGCTGCATTCTTCAAACAATTACCATGGGAGCGGTTACATCCCTTGGAGACGGTTTTGATTCAATCCCTCATGTTCATCTGCATTTTAAAAACTGCTGGAGAAACTGATCACCCTTTATTCTGCAAAAGTGTTCCAGATTACTATATCTGCTGTCTGAAAGCATTAATTATCCTTATTTACCTACTGGACATTTTGGACTTTGCACCAATCCTCACAGTGGAAGATACCAGCAGTGTAGCAGAACATAAGAGAGTCAGGAGGCAGAGGTTGAGTGCACGAGCCATCAGTAAGGAGGTGGTGCTGGGCAAGTGGAAAGTTTGAAGGTGGATAAATCACTTGGACCAGATGGGCTACACTCCAGGGTTCTGAAGAAATTGGCTGAGGGGATTGTAGAGGCATTGGTGGTGATCTTTCAGGAATCAATAGAGTCAGGAAGGGACTGCAAAATGGCTAATGGAACACCCCTGTTTAAGAAGTGAGGGAGGCAGAAGATGGGAAATTAAAGGGCGGTTATCTCGAGTCATTAGTAAGATTTTAGAGACCATTATTAAGAATGGGATTGCAGAGTACTTGGAAGTACATAGTAAAATAAGGCTGAATCAGTATGGCTTTGTCAAGTGAAGGACATGCCTGACAAATCTGTTGGAATTTTCTGAGGAAGTAACAACCAAGTTCAACAAAGAAGAGGCAGTGGACATGATCGATTTGGATGTCCAGAAGGCCTTTGACAAGGTACCATAAGGCAAGAGCCCATGGTGTTTTGTGCAAGATACTGGCATGGATAGAGGATTGGCTGACTGGCAGAAGGCAGAGAGTAAGGGAAAGGGAATTGTTTTCAGGAAGGCAGCTGGTGACTAAAGGGGCTCTGTATGGGTCCATGTTGAGACTACATCTATTCGTGTTATACATTAACGTCTAACAATTAGATGACGGAACTGAGGGCATTGTCGCTAAGTTTGCAGATGGCACAAAGATAGATGGAGGGACAGGTAGTGTTGAGGACACAGGGAGGCTGCAGAAAGACATGGACATGCTAGGAAAGTGGGTAAAAAGGTCACAGATGGAATACGATGTGGGAAAGTGTGAGGTTATGCACTTTGGTAGGAAGAATAGAGGCAGAGGCTATTTTCTAACTGGGGGAATGCTTTGGAAATCTGAAGCACCAGTGGAATTTGTTCAGGATTCTCTGAAGATTAACACGCAGATTCAGTTGGCAGTTAGGAAGGCAAATGTAAGGTTGGCATTCATTTTGGGAGGGCTAGTGTTATGAACCAGACTAAACACCCTCAAACTATATTAAGAAGATAGCATAGACCCTAACTTTTTCTTATTTTTAAAAGCAAGTGTAAGGCCTTATGTTCCAATGCAATTTGATTGGCTTGAAGCAAACCTAGACTTTATTTTCACACCATAGTTCTGCTGATACTCCCTTACACAGGGTCTAAGCAAAACTCACAATGAATTCCAGTAACTTGTTCTAAAGGTGTTGCAATTTCTTCAGCTGTTTTTTTATGGACAGTATTCCTTTTCCCATTTTTGGTCCACAATGCAAAATAAAGAAAAATAATAAAGATGTGGGCCAGGAGCAGGCAGGTGGGATTACTTTCATCGTGGACTGGTTGGACTGAGGGGTCTGTTTCTGTGCTGTTTTCCTCAATGTAATCATTAGAAGGGTCACAATGGACTTAAAACCTTAACGCTGTTTCTCTCTCCACAGTTGCTGACAGTCCCACTGAGCTTCTCTAATACTTCCTGTCTTTTATTTAAGCCTTTCAAGGTCAGCAAATAATGGACTTCCACTAAAGAGTGCCTTTGTTGCTTGGCCACAGAAGAAGCATTCTCCATTAGGAGTTCCTGATCAAGTGCAGACTGATCAGAGTCCATATGTGGCTAAAACAGAGCACAGCAGCAGTCGGGAAAAATCCATTCCACAGTTGTCAAGGTAGCAACAGCAACATTGCTGAAGGAGTCTCAATGCAATGAACCAGGAACTTCTTAAGGTCACGTTGCTGGTCAGATAAGGAGAAAAATTTCAACTCGTGAAAGCTAGGAACACATGGACAGAAGTCAAAGCAGAAGGACTGTGTCTTTTTGGGTATAGTGCTGGAAGAAGCTGACTGACCTCACCAGGACAGCAAAGATGAGAGGTATCCCACATCCAATTGTCACTTTGAGCTCACCAGCTTTCTCAGTTTGCAGATGATACAAAAGTTTGTAGCCAAATAAAAATTGGCCAAATGTTTGGCAATGAAGAAGAAAGCAATAGATTGCAACAAGATAACCAACGGACGACAGAGGAACCTCGATTATCCAAATACCAATTATCCAAAAATCGGGTTATCTGAAGGAGATCTCAAGGTCCCAATAGAAGCATTACATCATAGACGTGTTTTCAACAGTGATCACGTCTTTTGTTTATAATGATTAAACAGGCACCGTCTCCAAATGACTGACCTCCCACCCTCTCTCTCCCCACACTTTCCCTGGAGTTCTACAGAGGGGTGTATCCTAAATCCCACACCCCCCCTTCCCCAGATAATTTCTCCAACATTGTCCTGTACAGGGCAGAGGTGGAACCTGTCCAACAGTTGCAATTAAAAGTTGTGTGTTTGTGCGTGTGTGCGCACTCACGAGTGCTATTTGGAGACTTACCCCGCAAAGGCAGCAGTAGCAGTCTTGTTGTTGGTGTCCAGTCCAGCTGCCCCGGAGGTGGGGGTGGGGCAGTGCTGGACGGGGGTGGGGGGTGTGGGCAGGGGTCAGTGTTGGACAGGGGCGGGCAGAGGGAGGGTCTGGACGGTGTTGGGGGGGGAGGTGTGGACAGGGTTGCGAGCGGGGTTAGATGTTTGGGGAGTGGTGTTGGACAGGGTTGGGGGCAGGGGAAGGTTTTGGACGGTTGGGGGGCGCGGAGGCGGTGCCAGGGGCAGGGGAGGAATTGGACAGTACTGGGGCAGGGGGCAGTGTCGGCCTGGGGGGTGGGGGCTCGTGCTGTGTGCTGCTGCAGTCTCCTGAATGGGGAGCAGGCTTTAAAAACTCCGAGCCCCAGAGGAAAAGCATTTAATCAATTAATCAAATAATTGATTATCCAAACAAAATAGTGCCCGCCCATCTCGTTCAAATAATTGAGGTTCCCCTGTAGCCAGATGGACAGAACAGTAACAAGTGGATGTCAATCCATACAAATGTGAGTTAGCGTATTTGGACGAGACTAACAAGTCATCTTTTAAAATAATTATTCTTTTATGTGATATGGGTGCTACTAGCAAGGTCAGCATTTGTTTCCCATCCCTAGTTGCACTTGAACTAAGTGGTTTACTAACTCAGTGTCGTCTTAAAAAAATCATTTTTGTGAGACATGGGTCTTGCTAGCTGGACCAGCATTTATTACTCGTCCCTAGTTGCCCTTGAGAAGGTGGTGGTGAGCTGCCTTCTCAAATCTCTGGAGTCCATGTGGTATAGCTGGGACCCACAATGCCCCTAGAGAGGGAGTTTAAGGATTTTGACCCAATAACAGTGAAGGAATGCTGATATATTTCCAAGTCAGGAACTTGTAAGCTGTGGTGTTTCTCATGGATCTGCTGCCCTTGTCCTTGTAGATGGAAGTGCCAGTGGGTTTGAATAGTGCTGTCTAAGGATCTTTGGTGAATTTCTGTACTGCATCTTGTAGATAGTACACACTGCTGCTTCTGAATGGAGGGAGTGAATGTGGTGCCAATCAAGCAAGCTGATTTGTCCTGGATGGTGTCAAACTTCTTGCATGTTGTTGGAGCTGTATTCATCTGGGCAAATGGGGAGCATTCCATCACACTCCTGACTTGTGCCTTGTAGATGATGGACAGGCTTTGAGGAGACAGGAGCTTTTGATCTCGTCTTGCATCTACTTTGCTTATGTGGCCAGTCCAGTTCAGTTTCTGCTCAATGGTTACCCCAAGTACTTTGATTGTGGGGGATTCTTTATGGTAACACCACTGAATATCAAGGAGCAGTGATTAGGTTGATTCTAATTAGTGATGGTCATTGCCTGGCCCTACCAGATGTTACTTGCTGCTTTCTAACCTAAGTCGAAGAATGTGGTGCTGGAAAAGCACAGCCATTCAGGCAGCATTGGAGGAGCAGGAGAGTCGACATTTCAAGCATGATCTCTTCATCAGGACCCAAGCCTGGATATTGCCTGGGTCTTGTTCCTTTTGGACATTAACTGCTTCAGTATCTGAGGAGATTCAAATGGTGCTGATCATTGTGCAATCATGTACAAGTCTGACCTTGTGAATGGTTATGATGAATTTGAACGGAGGTGTAGAATGGCCTACACACGTTCCAATGAGATGCCTTGCCACTTGCACAGTCCTGTTTTAGCCTCAGGTCTGAAATGTCTTTGCTGCACCTCTCCAGCTTGCTTTCCTCCTTCAAGACCTAAAAATGTACTATTTTGACCTACATTTTGATCTTCTGCTTTATTATCTCCTTATGTGAATGAGTGTCATATTTTGTTGCATAATGCTCTGGCCTGAGGTCATTTTTGATAGATTAAGGATGCTGTAAAAAGATAACTAATTGCAAGTTGTTCTTGTTTCATAAGTTGTGATTCCAGTGAAACTGGTACGTTTTGATCTGAAGATTCGGATTAAATGAATATCTCATTTGGCAATTAATGTTTATAAAATTCCTGAATTTTATAAACATCAAATGCAAAATAGACTATTTGCAAGTCTCTGTTTCACAGGCCTGAAGTTATTTTGCTCAGTAACTCTGGGATTTCAACTACACAAATCATTAAAAGCCAGTAGACAGGTACAGAAAGCAATCAAAAAAGCTAATGAAATGTTAGCCTTTACCTCGAGGGAGATGAATACAAATGAGCGGAAGTTATGCTTTGGTGTACAGGAGCTTTGATCAGAACCCGCCTGGGGTACAGCATTGGTTTTATGACACCAACCTCAAGGATTTGTTTTTATTTATACATAGTTGACATCATTAGTAGAGCAAGCAGTTTTTGTGTGCACTGATTGCCCTTGAGAAGTTGGTGGTGAGCTGCCTTCTTGAACCGCTACAGTCCATGTGCTATTGGTACACCCGTGGTGCTGTGTTGCTGAGTAACGTAAGATCATAAGAAATAGTGGCAAAAGAAGGCAGTCTGGTTTCTCGATCCCCTGTTCCGCCATTCAATATGATCATGGCTGCTCTTAACATGGCCTCAGCTCCACTTACCCGCCTGCTCACCATAACCTTTCATTCCTTTCCTGTTCAATAATCCATTTATCTTTGCCTTAAAAACATTCGATGAAGTGGCCTCAACTGCTTCACTGGGCAGGACATTCCACAGATTCACAGCCTTTTGGGTGAAGATGTTCCTCCTCAACTCAGTCCGAGATCTGCTCCCTCTTAATTTGAGGCTATGCCCTCTAATTCTAGTTCACCCACCGGTGGAAACAACTTTCCTTCTTCTATCTTATCTATTCCCTTCATAATTTTATATGTTTCTGTAAGATCCCCCCTTGTCCTTCTGAATTCTAATGAGTATCATCTCAGCCTATTCAATCTTTCCTCATTAGCCAACCCCCTCAACTCCGGAATCAACTGAGTGAACCTCCTCCAGTGCCAGTACATCCTTTCTCAAGTAAGGAGACCAAAACTGAGCTTCCAATTTTTTGAGCCCAGCATCAGTGAGCGAGGGAAGCTGGCCTTGGAGGGTTCGCAGCAGAGATGTGGAGATGGCGACAGTGTCATTGAATTTGCAGATTGGGGCCAATTCTAATGCTCTCTGTGAAGGTATAGTGCTTATATGACTGGAATATTGAATTATTAGAACTATTTTTCAGTGGCAGCAACTTGAAGGGCAGGAGCTTGGACCTGGGGCCTACCAGGAGCGGTGAGTCACTGATTTGAGCTTTTATATTTGAAGTCAGAGAGCAGAGGCTTCTGGGAAAAGAGGGACTTATTATTTTTATTTCCGTCCAGCTATATAAGCCAGTATTTTCTAAACCCGAGACCCTACCATTGTAGGACCTCCTCTAACCTTAAAGACTAGGGACACATAAGATATGCGTCTCTCCTTTTTCTACTTTATGACTAGGGGACTAGCAGGAATGGCAGTGCAGGGAGAGTAAGGTTCCTCCTGCAGGATGTTTGAGGTGAGGGATACCATTAGTGTTCCATCCAAGTACATCTGCAGGAAGTGCACCCAACTCTCGCTCCTCCAAGACCGTGTTAGGGAACTGGAGCAGGAGCTGGATGAACTCCGGATCATTCAGGAGACAAAGGCTGTGATAGATAAGAGTTAGAGGGAAGTAGTTACTCCTAGGCATGAAGAAAGCTGGGTGACTGTTCGAGGGGGTAAAAACAGTCAGTGGAGGGATCTCTTGTGGTCGTTCCCCTGAAAAACATGTATACCATTTTGGATACTGTTGAGGGGAATGACTTACCAGGGGTATGCAGTGGGGTCCAGGTCTCTGGCTCAGAGCCTGTCCCTGTTGCACAGAAGGGAAGAAGGGAAAGGAGGAGAGTGTTAGTCATTGGGGACTCGATAGTTAGAGGCTCAGATAGAAGGTTTGTTGGGAACAAACAAGACTCACGGTTGGTGCGTTGCCTCCCTGGTGCCAGGGTCCGTGATGTCTCGGATCGTATTTTTAGGGTCATGAAGGGAGAGGGTGACCAGCCTCAAGTCGTTGTCCATGTAGGTACCAATGACATAAGTAGAAAGAGGGAGAGGGATGTAAGGCAGGATTCCAGGGAGCTGGGGTGGAAGCTGAGAGCTAGAACAAACAGAGTTGTTATTTCTGGATTGGTACCGTGCCACGTGACAGCGAGGCAAGGAATAGGGATAGATATCAGCTGAACACGTGGCTGCACGAATGGTGCAGGAGGGAGGGTTTCAGGTTTTTGCATAATTGGGGCTCATTCTGGGGAAGGTGGGACCTCTACAAATAGGACGGTCTTCACTTGAACCAGAGGGATACTAATATCCTGGATGGGAAATTTGCTGGTGCTACTCTGGTGAGTTTAAACTAGCTCAGCAGGGGTATGGGAACCTGAGGTGTTGTTGCAGTGCACAGGAGGATGAGAGTAGGAAGGACAGGGACAGGATCTCATGGTCACAGGAATGTGCTGGCAGACAGCAAACTGGTGTGAAGTGTGTCTACGTCAATGCCAGAAGTATCCGACAAAAGGTAGGTGAGCTTGCAGCATGGATAGGTACCTGGGACTTCGATGTCGTGACCATTTCAGAGACATGGATAGAGTAGGGTGAGGAATGGATGTTACAGGTTCCAGGGTTTAGATCTTTCATTAAGAACAGGTAAGGTGGTAAAAGGGGGGGGGGGGTTTGTCCAATGTGTACAGGAGGGTTTCCTGACACAGTATGTTGAAGGGCCGACAAGAGGGGAGGCCACACTGGGTCTGGTGCTTGGTAATGAACCAGGACAGGTGTTTGATTTAGTTGTAGGTGAGCACTTTGGAGAGAGTGACCATAATTCAGTTACGTTTAATTTAGCGATGGAAAGGGATGGGTACATGCCACAGGTCAAGAGTTATCAATGGGGCAAGGGTAACTGTAATACAATTAGGCAAGAATTAGGATGCATAGAATGGGGTCGCAAAATGCAGTGGATGCAGACAATGGAAATGTGGAGCTGGTTTAAGGAACAGATATTGCGTGTCCTTGATAGGTATGTCCCTGTCAGGCAGGGAGGAAGTGATAAGGTAAGGGAACTGTGGTTTACAACAAAAATTGTATCTCTTGTTAAGCAGAAAAAGGAGGCTTATGTGTTGATGAGGCAAGATGGTTCAGATGAGGTGATGGAAAGTTACAGATCAGCTAGGAAGGATTCAAAGAGAGAGTTAAGAAGAGCAAAGAGAAGACACGAGCAGTCTTTAGCAAATAGAATAAAGGAGAACCCTAAAGCTTTCTATAGGTATGTGAGGAATAAAAGGATGATTCGGGTAGGAATAGGGCCAATCAAAGACAGAAGTGAGAAGTTGAGTGTGGACCCTGTGGAGATCAGAGAGGTGATAAACAAATATTTCTCATTGGTTTTCACTCAGGAAAAGGAGAACATTGTAGTGGAAAAGAATGAGGTATGAGATATTAGACTTGAAAGAATTGAGGTTAGTTATAAACAGGTGTTATCAATTCTAGAAGGGGTGAAAGTAGACAAGTCCCCTGGGCCAGATGGGATTTATCCGAGGATTCTCTGGGAAGCTACGGAGGAGATAGCAGAACCTTTGGCTTTGATATTGGAGTTGTCATTGTCTACAGGTTTAGTACCAGAGGACTGGAGGATTGCAAATGTTGTTCCCTTGTTCAATAAGGGCAGTAGAGATGACCCAGGTAATTATAGATCATTGAGCCTTACTTCTGTTGTAGGAAAGGTTTTGGAAAGGATTATAAGAGATAAGATTTATACTCATCTAGCAAGCAACAATTTGATTTTAGATAGTCAACATGGTTTCATCAAGGGCAGGTTGTGTCTCACAAACCTCATTGAGTTTTTTGAGGTGACCAAGCATGTAGATGAGGGTAGGGCAGTTGACTTCAGTAAAGCCTTTGTTAAGGTTCCACATGGTAGGCTGTTGGAACAAATGCAGTGGCATGGGATTGAGGGTGATTGAGCAGTTTGGATTAGAAACTGGCTTTCTGAAAGAAGGCAGCAAGTGGTGGTTGATGGAAAATATTCAGCCTGGAGTCCGGTTACTAGTGGTGTGCCACCAGGATCTGTTTTAGGACCACTGCTGTTTGTCATTTTTATAAATGACTTAGACGCAGGCATAGGTGGATGGGTTAGTCAATTTGCAGATGGCACTAAAGGCGGTGGAGTAGTGGGCAGTTTGAAAGAATGTCACAGGTTGCAAGGGGACTTGGATAAACTGCAGAATTGGGCTGAGAGGTGGCAAATGGAGTTCAATGCAGCTAAATGTGAGGTGATGCATTTTAGGAAGAATAACAGGAAGGCGGAATACTGGGTCAGTTGAAAGATTCTTGGTAGTGTCGTTGTGCAGAGGGATCTTGGAGTCCATGTACATAGATTGCTGGAAGTTGCCACCCAGGTGGATAATGCTGTTCAGAAGGCATAAGATGTGTTAGGTTTCATTTGTAGAGGGATTGAGTTCCGGAACTGCAATATCATGCTGCAACTATACAAAATGCTGGTGCAGCCACACTTGGAATATTGTGTATAGTTCTGGTCCCCATATTTCAGGAAGGATGTGGAAGCATTGGAAAAGGTGCAGAGGAGATTTACCAGGATGTTGCCTGGTCTGGAGGGAAGGTCTTATGAGGAAAGGCTGAGAGACTTGAACCTGTTCTCATTGGCAAGAAGAAAGCTGAGAGGGGATTTGATAGAGACATACAAGATGATCAGAGGATTAGATAGGGTAGACAGTGAAAGTGTTTTCCTAGGATGATGACGTCTGCTTGTACGAGGGGGCATAACTACAAATTGAGGAGTGATATATTTAAGACAGATGTCAGAGACAGGTTCTTTATGCAGAATGATAAGGGCGTGGAATGCCCTATCTGCTAAAGTAGTCAACTCAGCCACATTAGGGAGATTTAAACAATCCTTGGATAAGCACATGGATGATGATGGGATAGTGTAAGGGGACGAGCTGAGAATAGTTCACAGGTCAACATCGAGGGCCGAAGAGCCTGTTCTGCGCTGTATTGTTCTATGTTTTATGTTCTAATACCGCTTGCAATTCTGGTCTCCCTGCTATAGCAACGATATGTAACTTGAAAGGGTTCAGGTAGGATTTACAAGGTTGTTGCCAGGGTTGGAGGGTGGGAAGGTTTGAGCTATAGGGAGAGGCTGAGTAGACACAGTTGATTTATCTCTCCACCCCAGAGTCTCCCTGCCTTCATTACTGATGAAGGGTTTTTGCCTGAAATGTCGATTTTCCTGCTCCTCGGATGCTGCCTGACCTGCTGTGCTTTTCCAGCACCACTCTAATCTAGGCAGCAGTTGACACAATCATGTCATTACGAAAAAATTGACGACATGATAAACCTCAGTATTCTTGAATTCAGCTTGTCTCCCACAGTGAAAGGATCCTTTAAAAATTCCAGGATCTGAACCTGAATCCAGAACTTCACCAAGAATGAATCAGTTCATCCTTGGGCAAATACCCAATTTCGCAAGGTCGAATCTTAGTACAGAAGAAGCCATTTGGCCCAACAAGTCTGTACCACCAAAAATATACAACTATCTACACTGGCCCCCCCTCATCGCAACAGGCCAATAGCCTCGAATGTTAGGACACTTCAAGTGCTCATCCAAGTACTTTTTAAAGATAATGAGGTTTCCCGCCTCAACTACTCTCCCAAGCAATACATTCTGGACCCTCACCACTTCCTACCATTCACTTTTAAATGATGGTCCTTTGTTATTGACCCTTCAACTGAGGGGAACAGCTGCTTTCTATTCATCCTGTCCATTAAAAATCACAACACCAGGTTATAGTCCAACAGGTTTATTTGGAAGCACTAGCTTTCGGAACGCTGCTCTTTTGTCAGGTGGTGATGAACCATCTGATGAAGGAGCACTGCTCCAAAAGCTAACGTTTCCAAATAAGCCTATTGGACTATAACCTGGCATTGTGTGATTTTTTAACTTTGTCCACCCCAGTCCAACACTGGCACCTCTATGTCCATCCTGTCCATGCCCTTCATAGTCTCTACACCTCTATCAAGGTTCCCTCAACCTTCTCAGCTCTAAAGAAAACAACCTGAGCTTATCCAGCCTCACTTCATAGTTGAAATGCTCCAATTGTGGTTGGCATGAACACGTTGGGCCAAAGGGTCTGGCTCAATGCTGTAGATCTTTATGAGTCTATCCTAGGCAACATCCTGGTGAATGTCCTTTGCACCCACTCCCGTCCAAACACTGTGTACTGTATTTTGTTGAAATCAGTCTATTCTTTCTTGATATTTATTGTTTACTGACAACGGGATAACTGGGGCGAACACATTACCGACACCCACAGTTAGAGATGGAGGTAACAATTGGTCAAAGGACCAGAGGGGAATTTCTTTGTTATGTGGTTTGCTGTTACGGTCTGGAATACCCTGGATTAAAACAGTGTTGGAAGTAAATTTTTCAAATGGAAATCAGATAAACATTTGTCAAAGCTCGTGGAGCTATGGGGAAACAGGAGGTGACAGGAACCCTAATTAGACAGCTCTCTCAAAGAGCTGTCAAAGGCATGATTGCCTGAATAACCCCTTTCAGTTCTATAGGACAGGATGATACATTCAAATGCTTTGCATTGAATTAAACTAAATCAACATCTTCAATTACACAATCTCAAACTGAAGCTGGATCTAGAAGAACATAAAATTATTTTCAAAAGGGACATCATTTTGGCAGTGATACATAGCTCGTGGAAACACAATTGGCACAAAAGTGTTGAATTTATGTGTCACCTGGTGTGGAAACTAGAGCATTAAATTAATGTCTTAGATATAAAAAGAATCATGAAAGCCTTGTGATAACATGCTATCAAGGGGATGCTACAGAAAATGAAATGGAAACTTCTGCAAATCAACCACGTCGTAAAAAAAATTAGATAAAAGAGAAGAGAACTTCATATGAAAGCAGAATCTTTTATGAGGCATTGTTACCTAAGTGCAATGCTCTTTCTGGGAGCCTCATGATAAATGGTTTAGCAAAGAAAGTGAGAAAGGCCGATTGTAATCTGTCAAAGAAGATCTAAGATGACAGGCCAAACTATTAACTGTGAGATGTGAATAAAGTAAAATGGAAATCACATGGGAAATTGGGTCGGGTAGGAGGGGGGGCAGAGGAATGATAACGGGGAGAAAGGCAGTAGAAAGCAATCATGTCCAGGAATAAAAAATGACACTTAAGATGAACTGGCTCTTTAACCTCGAGAAGTTGAGAAACGCTTGGTCATTACTGAAGTCTGAACATCGGGAACTGTACTGGGTTATTCAGTCCTTCAGCTTTGTTCCGCCGTTTCATACATCATGGCTAATCTGCACTTTAACTCCTGTTAGCTGACTAACCTACATTGCTCTTACCCACTAAAATCTGTATATCTTAAAAGTTTCAATTATCCAAACCACAACAACTCTAAAATGTGAGTTCAAAAGCTCATCTTTGGAATAGTGGCTACAAAACGACTATCAATTGTTGTAAAAGCTCATCGCTTCACTATTGGCCTTCAGGGAAGGAGGTCCGTCTTCCTTACCTGGTCTGGCCTCCATGTGACTCTAGTTCCACAGCGATCTAACTGACTCTCAAACCCTCTGAAACAGCCTAGCAAGCCATTTAGTTCAAGAAAAATGTGGGGTGGACAACTGAAATAACTGCACAGAGGCCAGTATCCTGTCACTAAGTCACCCTTTATTTATACTCACACTGTACATTGGCTTTGAGCTGGCTGATCAGAGCCTGTCTGTAGAGTGAGGAGACTCTCTCAATCTCTTGCTTTTTTTTTCCTTTTCCTTTTTTTTGTTTTTGTTTTTCATTCAGAGAATGAGACCAACACTTCAGCTGTGATCTCACCAAACCCTGTACAATTGTAGTAAGGCATTCCTGTTGCTTAACCCTAATTCTCTTGCTATGCAGGCCAACATACCATTTGCATTATTCACTGTCTTCTGCACTTGCATGCATACTTACAGTGAGGGGTGTACAAAGACACTCTCACTGCACTTCCCCCTTTCCCAATCTAACACCATTCAGATAACATTCTGCCCTACTGTTTTTCTGCTATGTTGAATGCCCTCACAATAATTCACATTATGCTTCATCTACCTTGCATTTGCCAACTCAGTCCATTTGTTCATCTCTGTATCTTCACCCTCCCACCCAGCTGCAACTTGGAGATATTGCATAATTCCTCACTGTCCATGATACCACCTGTTTCAGTGTCAGCAGCAAATTTACTAATTAGGCCTTGTACATTCTCATCCAAATCATTAGTATAGATAACAAACAGTAATGGACCCAGCACCGGCACCGAGGCACTCAACATAGAGCATAGAACATAGAAAAGTACAGCACAGAACAGATCCTTTGGCCCATAATGTTGTGCCAAGATTTAATATGAATGTAAAATATAGTAACTTAGCCTATGCTCCCCTCAACTCATTGCTATCCATGTGCATGCCCAGCAGTCGCTTAAATGTCCAAATGACTTCGCTTCCACCACCACAGCTGGCAACGCATTCTACGCATTCACAACTCTCTGCGTAAAGAATCTACCTCTGATGCCTCCTTTATACCTTCCTCCTAATATCTTCAAACTATGACTTCTCGTACCAGTCATACCAGTCTGGGGAAAAGTCTCTGGCTATTAACTCTATCTATTCCTCTCATTATTCGTACACCTCGATCAGGTCTCCTCTCTTCCTCCTTCTCCCCAGAGAGAAAAGTCCGAGCTTATTCAACCTTTCTTCATAAGACAAGCCCTCCAGTCCAGGCAACATCCTGGTAAACCTTCTTTGCACCCTCTCCAAAACCTCTGTATCTTTCCTATAGTAGGGTGACCAGAACTGGGCTCAATATTCCAAGTGTGGTCTCACCAGGGACTGATAGACCTGCAGCAAAACCTCACATCTCTTAAACTCGATCCCTCTGTTAATGAAAGCCAAAACACCATATGCTTTCTTAACAACCCTATCCACTCCACGAGTCACAGGCCTCCAGTGACAAGCATCCTTCCACTATTACCCTCTGCTTCCTACCATCAATCTTCTGGATTAGTGGTGCTGGAAGAGCACAGCAGTTCAGGCAGCATCCGAGGAGCAGTAAAATTGACGTTTCGGGCAAAAGCCCTTCATCAGGGCTACCATCAAGCCAATTTTGCATCCAATTTGACAGCTCACCCTGGATTCCATGTGATCTAACCTAAGCATTAGTCAGGGGTTAAATGTAGGGGAATGGGTCTGGGTGGGTTACTCTTTGGAGGGTTGGTGTAGACTTGTTGAGCTGAAGGACCTGTTTCCACATTGTCAGGATTCCATGATTAGTTCCCTTATCCAGATCATTAATATGCATTATCAATAGCCCATGTCCTGGTACTAATCCTTGTCCAGGTACTCACTGCTCATTAGCTGTCACTCAGACCTGTTTATGCCTCCTCCTTGTTTCCTGTCTGCCAGCCAGTTCTCTATCCATGTCAGCACGCTACCTTCAATCTCATACGCTTTAATTTTATATCCCTCATATGTGGGACCTTATCGAAAGCCATTTGAAAATCCAAGTAAACCACATCCACTGGTTTCCTTTGGTCAACTCTACGGGTTACTTTCTTGAAAAATTCCAACAGATTTGTCAAGTTTGATTTCCCTTTCATCAATCCATGCTCATTCTGTCCAATCTGTCATTGTTTTCTAAGTGCTTTCATCCAGGAGATTGCGGAATATTCCATCACATTTCCGACTTATGCCTTTTCAATGGTGGACAGGCTTCAGGGAGTCAGGAGGCGAGTCACTCACTACAGTATCCCTAAGCCTCTAACCTGCCCTTGTAGCCACTGTGCTTATTGCAAGTCAATTTAAGTTTCTGGTCAATGGTAAAGCCCCTCCACCCCTGCTGCCTAAGGGGTTATGTGAGGTCAGGTACTCCGACAGTGCTGTTAGGAAGGGAGTTTAATTAACAACAGTATATATTGTAATAGGCTAGCTCCAAAGATGATCAGTGAATCACAACATAGAACGCATTGGAGATGACACAGGCACACAGTTCCAACTGAATTGAATGGGGAACAATCAGTAAAAGTGGCTAATGAGACATACTGGCCTGATTTGTCCTGTATACTTTGACATGGAGTTCCAGCAGGAACAGCATTTTCATTTTTTTTTACTGTTATTGTCTTTCTGGGTTTCATATATCCAATTATTCCAAGGAAGGAAGAAGCCTTTAAACTGTGAAAATGAATTAAGGGTGCGTGCAACACTGAACATTCTACTTGGAGTCTGACTGCTGACTATCAGGAAACGTCAATGATTGATAGATGCAAGACTGAGTACCCAGCATAGTTGAGATCTCTCAGGTGGGTGTTCAATCTAGATGCAAAGATTTAGATGTAAACCACTAGTTGAGGCAGCATTACTTCAAGAGAAGATAATAAAAGAATGTGTTAGTTTTAATGGTAAATTTTCTTTATGCAGTTAATAGAAACTCTTCTATTTTGATCGAAAAAATGAAACTTTTTGCAAAATGTTTAACTAATGCTTAGTTATAAATACACCTTTTCTCAAACTATGAACCATGATATAATCATTCAGTTTTATATCCCTTCAAAATTCAACAGAGGATTTATTGTCTCTGTGCAGCAGCTGATGAAGAACAAAGAATTGCCGACATTGCAGATCATTATACAGCTGATTAACTTATTGTGATTAACTTATCGCAAGTTTCTCCATGTTCCACTTACCTCTTAATTTTCTGCATAGTTAGCCAAGCAGGGATACCCTGGAATTGCATCTGTTCCGTTTTTCAATTCTGCTGAGCTCAGGCAAGGTAAATTCAAATCTCTGCAATTGTAAAGTGTGTTCACTGGACCTCAACCATGTAACCATTGTGTTGAACTCCCTCTTCACTGTGCTGGAAGGTGATGAGGTCTTCCCCTCTCCCTCACTACCCCACCTGCAAGAATGTGATGGTATTTCACTGGCAATTTCACTGACAATTTCACTGGCAAATTCAGCCTAACTCCAGGAATCAAGTTAATGTCCTGAACTGGCAAACAGTATTGACTAAACTGCTGTGGTTCTGTTCGCCGAGCTGGAAGTTTTTGTTGCAAACGTTTCGTCCCCTGTCTAGGTGACATCCTCAGTGCTTGGAAGCCTCCTGTGAACCGCTTCTGTGGTGTTTCCTCCGGCATTTATAGTGGCCTGTCCCTGCCGCTTCCGGTTGTCAGTTTCAGCTGTCCGCTGTAGTGGCCGGTATTTTGGGTCCAGTTCTATGTGTTTGTTGATGGAGTTTGTGGATGAGTGCCAAGCTTCTAGGAATTCCCTGGCTGTTCTTTGTTTCGCTTGTCCCAGTGTTGTCCCAGTCAAATTCATGTTGCTTGTCGTCTGCGTGTGTGGCTACTAGGGATAGCTGGTCGTGTCGTTTCGTGGTTAGTTGATGTTCGTGGATGCGGATCGTTAGCTGTCTTCCTGTTTGTCCTATAGTGCACTACCTAAAGTGCACAAACCAGACATCCCACTCAGACCCATAGTATCGCTACCAGGGACACCATCACACAAACTGGCGAAAGAACTACAGCAGAAACTGAAACACTTGATCAGCGGATCCAGACACTCTATACAATCAACACAGGAATTCTTGGATATAGGACCAAGCAGGAACATTGTACAATCATCAGTGAACATCCCGACCTCTGACCTAATGATGGAAGGATGTTGATTGAAAATGGTTGTGTCGAGAACTCTGTTACATAAAGGCATGAGGATCTGAATGGGTTAACACTGAGGACAGTCTTATCCACTACCCACTATATCTGCGTCTTCCTGTGTAATTTCATCTATCACAGTATAATTTGCATTTAGTTGCTCTCATGCAAGTTCTTTTTTTTCCTCTATAATGCTAAGCAAACCATACCATGCAAAAGGATGGTGGAATTAAACCTTATTGTGAGCAATAGTACAGAGTTCAACAGTGTATGAGCAGTCGTGTGGATGGTATATAGTACCTGATAACAAAGGGGCAGCATGGTGGCTCAGTGGTCAGCACTGCTGCCTTACAGCACCAGGCACCTGGGTTCAATTCCAGCCACGGTGACTGTCAGTGTAGAGTTTGCACGTTCTCCCTGTGTCTGTGTGGGTTTTCTTCAGGTGTCAAGATTCGACAAGTCCAAATCTACAGTCATTGAGAAAAGACAGTTTAGACCTGGTTAGAGGGGTGTAGCAGCAAAAGACTGGAGTATTAGTCACTGCAAGGCACTTAACAAATTGCACTGGTACCATTGGTGTGGTAGAAATGGTCCTGGCTTGGGAAGAACCAATCGAAATGGGAAATTAATTCCTGGTGGGCAAGGGGAAATCTTTTTAAAATGGCAGAGTTTTAGAAGCTAAGAAAATAAGAGAAGTTCTTACTGCCTATATTAAGTGTTACTACCATAGCAAGCAAGGTACGCTACAGTAAAAGGAATTAAGGGCTCCAAGTAAAAATAAAAAATTAGATCACAGACCCCAGACCATTGTGAAGCAAGAATTAACACAAAAAAGGACAATTTTGAGGCCTAAGGTTTGATAGAAAATTAATGTTTTGAGTCATTAAGATGCAGAAAAGGCAGGGTGAAGGTGAGAATCATTCATTCAATCAGAGATGGCATGAATCATGTGGAAAGAAATGCTAATGATACAGGTTTCATCCTGTATAGTGGTTAATAGCTGAAGTTATTGACTAAAACTATGATTAGAATGGGAATCATTTATTACAGCTGCTGGCAGTGGGATTCATACACGGAACCCATCAGGGAAATGAAATTCATATATCATGATAGTGATTGGTCGATTGATCCAGAATTATCACAAAATGACATTAATCCTGTGTTTTAAAAAAAGTTGGGATCCTCCAATATACCCATTGAAAGCAAGAATCGTCATACCAGCCTGATTTCTGGGATCATGGGATCGGCTACTTGGATGCTGCCTGACCTGCTGTGCTTTTCCAGCGCCACACTCTCGACCCTGATTCCTGGGTAGCACAATTGATGTATGAAGACAGAGTGGATCAGTTTGGATTATATTCACTGGAGTTTAGAAGAATGAGGGGGACTTCATAGAAAGCTATAAAATTTGAACCGGACCAGACATGTTAAATGCAGGAAGGCTATTCACAATAACCGGGGAATCCAGAACCAGGGGTTAT
Organism: Chiloscyllium plagiosum; assembly: GCF_004010195.1. Taxonomy (NCBI): domain Eukaryota; kingdom Metazoa; phylum Chordata; class Chondrichthyes; order Orectolobiformes; family Hemiscylliidae; genus Chiloscyllium; species Chiloscyllium plagiosum. The sequence goes on from NC_057716.1 coordinate 98,550,086, forward strand.
AGTCTAAGAATGCAGGGCAGGTCTGAGTTAGGAAGAAATTTATTCATGCCGAGAGTGTAGCCCTTGGAATTCTCTGCTATAGGAAGTGGATGGGGCCAAATCCACTTAATGGATGTTTACAAGAAGTAACTGGAAATCGTTCTCAGAGCTAAAGTACTGCTGCCTCACAGCGCCAGGGACCCAGGTTCAATTCCAGCCTCGAGCGACTGTCTGTGTGGAGTTTGAACATTCTCCCCGTGTCTGCGTGGGTTTCCTCCAGGTGCTCTGGTTTCCTCCCGCAGTCCAAAGATGTGCAGGTTAGGTGAATACTAAATTGCCCATAGAGTTACGTGCATTAGTCAGGGGTTAATATGGGGAATCGGTCTGGGTGGGTTACTCTTCAGTGGGTTGGTGTGGACTAGTTGGGCCGAGGGCCTGTTTCCACACTGTAGGGAATCTAATCTAATCTAATCTGAAGGGATCAAAGGTAATATGAAGAAAGCTGGAACAGGATACTAAGTTGGATGGTCGCATTGAATGGCAGAACAAGCTCAAAGGGTTAAATGGCTTACTCCTATTTTCAATGTTTCTAAATTTATTTCAACTGCAGAAACATAGGAACAGTACAAATCCCTGAAAAACATTGGAAACCTGAACAGCAAGTAGGACAGAAATGAGGCCCTCATTGTCAATGCCAGCACCATGGAGCATGGAAACTCCACAGTCAAATACTGTGCCTAGCTAATGAAAAAGAATGTTTATCTGTAATGCTGTGGGTCATTTCCAGCAAACATGCTGAAGTAGGACAGTCACAGAACAGCAAGAAACCAAATAGCTATTCATACAAAGAAGTCCCTGAGGGAGAAATAGATTACAATAGATCAAAAGGCAAAGATATTCCTAGGGGAAATAGTTGAACCAGAACTAGTCTTTTGTCACAATGATATTTATACCAATGAACATCTCATTAATGTCAACCTTGACAATGGGGTGAGTACTCCAATGTCTTCCATTAGCCTGTTAAAGAAATATAGCCCATGGTCAGCTGCAGTGCAACATCAAGCTCCAGGAATTATAGTACTTAAGGTGAAAGATTTGCTACAAGCAACTCTCCAACGCAAGGGAGATCAGATAGTTCAGAATATATACATACATTGCAATGCAGAATTCTCACTCTTTCGCTGTAATATGTGTTGTGCCCTTAACTTTCATCAACAGGTCAAATAGATTAAATAGAAAAGGCTAATGAGCTTCACTGAGCAGGATTATCCTAAGTTATTAAATGGATAGGGAAGCTCAATACTGATCACACTAAAGAATGACATTAAACCATTATACATCAACACACCTAGGAACATTCCACATCCTCTTAATGCAACAACTTGATAAATAACTTGTGAAAATGACCAGAATGGGTGCAATTTTCCTCATGACAAAGCCAACTGTGATGATGCTGCAGCTTTAAAATGTCATTTTGTCCTGGATGTTTTCAAAAAGAAGTTTTAAGGCAGAGGTGATGAGCTGTCTAGTTGACAAGCCAGTAAAATAGACATCTTGTGAGGCCTTGAGTTTATTTTTAAAGTTGGAACAATAGAAGCAGCATGGATGGGTGCAGCCAGCTGTCACAGACCAGGATTTCTAGTTTGTTTTAGTTTTTTTTTGTTTAGCCTTAAGCAGTTGCTGTTGGAATGTCAACAGGACAAAAGCTGCTTGAATTTTGAAGTAGGAGCTATCGTTTCTCTTTCTTAGTTACAGCTGGAAGCTGGGGTATCTCTCTGCACTGAATTTAGCTTTTGCCAAAGGGCATGTTTACAGGATGTTACCAAATTGACAGTGCTAATTAGTAATGGTTACTGTATCAATTATTTTGTTGTTTTCCAATAGAGTTAAGTTAATCTAAGTTCTACTTTGTAGCCAAGAAAGGAAACATCGATTATTTTACTATATTTTATCTATAGAACAACCTCGATTATTCAAATGAGATGGGTGGGGAATATTTTGTTCAGAAAACTGATTGTTCAGATGATTGATTGTCCAGATAATGGATTGTTCGGATAATGGATATCGTTTTTTCGGGACCTTGAATCTTGTTCAATTATCCAAATTTCGGATTATCGGATGTTCAGATAACTGAGGTTGTTCTGTATAGTGTTTAAGTGAATTGTGTTTTGCTTAACATTGAGTAGTTTGAACAGGTGTATTGCATCTGGGGCATGGCACTTTATATTTGCCTTTAACATCAGAAAAAGTTGGAGTCTGGGATACCTTCTTAAAATATTTTGGGGGGACCTGGTCTGGTCTGGTCCACAACACAATCTTGTAATGTTTGGCCCTGGTACTGTTTCCAAATCTAATGGATCCATTCAAATCGGTATTGATCTCACCAAAACAGAGCCCAGAGAAATCAACTCTATATTTATGGCTGATGAAAGTTTATCTAAATTCCACAAAGGTCGAGGTTTCACAAAACGTGATGCAAACATTGGGTCTGTTGGGTGTCATCAGACACACAATCTATTTGTTCACTGCTTTTACTTCTCTGTTTCAGTTGTTTTGCTTCAACAGACTGTCATTTAGATTGCCTCAGCTCCAGAGATTTCTCAAGTGAGTATGTCCAATAGTTGACAAGGTATTTAAAGTCTCATGGGCTACATGGATGACATGCTGATACAGTGAAATGGCTGACAAGCATGGTCAGAGACTGCATGCAGTTTTACATGCCCTATAGAACCAACATCCACCCTTAGCAACAGTTATGAATTTTCTAAGGAATCTATATAATGGCAGATCCACAGAACATATTAAAAGAGTTTCCCATTCCAAAACTAGTCATAACCTGCAAAGATATTTAGCTGATGAAATGTTTGTCTCATTTGGCAACTACAACAAAACCCTGTGGATGACTCCTCAAGAACCTGAAGGGTAGAGTCGAAATCTGCATGAAACGGGTGCTTTTCAAAACATCAAGTATATGTTGATGTCCATGTGAGTCCTAGCCCACCACATCTACCCTTTCCAACCGTCATAGCTGCTGATGCATCCACTCCAATTTTAGCATTAGGACTCCCCAAAGGCACCCAGATAGGAGTCATAACCCAGTGTACTATCAGAGTCATAGAGTCACTGAGATCTCTAGCACAGAAAAAGGCCCTTCCACTCATCTCATTCAAGTCAGTCAAAAACAAGCACCTATTCTAATCCCACTTTCTAATACTAGGCCCATTGTCTTGTATACCTTGGCATTGCAAGTGCACATCTCAATACTTCTTAAATGTGACAAGGGTTTCTGCCACTCCCACCCTCACAGGTCGTGAGCTCCAGATTCCCATCACCCTCTGGATGAAAAAGTATATCCTCACATTCCCTCTAAACTTCCTACCCCCAAACTTAAATCTATGCCCCCAGCCATTGATCCCTCCACCAAGGGGTAAAGGTCCTTCCTGCCTACCCTATTTGTGCAGTCAAGGTAAGTAAAAACAATGACTGCAGATGCTGGAAACCAGATTCTGGATCAGTGGTGCTGGAAGAGCACAGCAGCTCAGGCAGCATCCGAGGAGCAGTAAAATCGATGGTTAGGGCAAAAGCCCTTCATTAGGAATACAGGCAGAGAGCCCCTTGTAATTTTATACATCTCAATGTCCCATCTTAATCTCCTCTGCTCGAGGGCAAAAACAACCCCAGTAAATCCAATTTGTCTTCATAACTGAAACGTTCCATTCCAGGCCACATCCTGGTAAATCTCCTCTGCACCCTCTCCAGTATAATCACATTCTTCCTGTATTGTGGATTCCAGAACTGCACACGATAGCTATTGCTTAATTAACATTTTGTCCAGTTCCAGCATAACCTCCCTAAACTCTGTGCCCCAACTAGTAAAGATAAGTATACCATATGTCTTCATAACCACTTTATCCACCTGCCCTGATACCTTAAGGGACCGGTATACGTGCATACCAAGGTCAGTCTGATCCACAGTGCTTCCCAGGATCTGACCATTCATCATGTATTCCCTTGCCTTGTTTGACTACATGGTCATTGTCAGACATATCAAGACAAAGTAGCTCAGCAAACAGAAGGAGGCCCTTTCTATCACATGGGCTTGCATGAAAATTTCAGAAGAAACCTTGACCTGACAGCATTTGTAACAAGCCATTGCTCACCCTACTGTATGATAAACAGGATGCATAAATTTGAACTCCACTTTATTGGGTTAATGCATGAAACAGTGCATTTGTGTGGGAATCTGCAGGCTGGTCTGAGTGAGGTTGAGTTGGTTCATGAAACTGAATCACACACTCAGTGGACAAAGGCCAGTAAGCTACACCAGGATTAGCCAGATCCAACAGGAGCTGTGGAGGGACAGGTAATGTGTCACCATTTGTTGACATTGTGTCAAAGTTTGGCCAGACCAAAAGCTCAGTGAGTTGGCCATGAAAACCTGTTTTGATTATCGACAGTGATTCAGACCATGATCGATTTACTGATATACAATGCAAGGCTTGTCAACCCAGCCTCACCGCAAACAGACAAGGAGCACTGAGAAGACAAAAACAGAAGTAGCTGGAAAAACTCAGCAGGTCTGGCAGCATCTGCAGATAGGAAGTACTTTCCCTGCTTTCTCTCTACAGATGTTGCCAGACCTGTTGAGTCTCTCCAGATATTTCTGCTTCAGACCTCCAGCATCAGCAGTTCTTTGATCTTTTGTTTTTTTGTACTTTTGGGGATTACCAAGTACAGAACCAGGACTCAGTCTGCAGTGTGTCAAAATACACTGAGGATCTCAGATCTGGCAGTGATTGTGTGCTATTCACACACTAGAGTAGTGTGATTTGCTAATACCCACCACTTTCCCCATCAAACTGTGGAGCGGGTTGGTCCAGACCTATTCATTATCTAATTGCCATCAGCTACTTTTTACATTGGATAGAGGCCAAAAGGCTACATGCCCCCACTATGGACTTAGTTGTCAGGATCTTGCAAGAAATATTTGCAGTGCACGGCATTTCTGAAATGGTTGTGATAGGTGTCAGTCCACTGCATGATTGCTCCAGCTAGTTCGCTGCCAGTTCTTTTTAAATTCATTCACAGAATGTCAATGGCACTTAGCCACTGTGGGTCTGCAACCAGTTGGCAGACATCCTTCCCTGAAGAGTGAACCAGATGGGGTTTTTTTCAACAATCGACAACAATTTTATGGTCTTCATTAGACTCTTAATTGCAGATTTGTTCTTGGATTCAAATTCCACCATCTGCCCTGGTGGGATTCAAACCCAGATTCCCAGAACATTACCTAGGTCTCTGGATTAGTAGTCTAGCAATAACACCACTAAGCCATCGCCTCACAAGTTCTGGACTGGAACGTGGCACATGTTTACTGAGGTACCTACATTCAAATAGAGAAGCCAAGTGTGGTCCCCAGAAAGACACATTCCTTTTGAAGAAACGTTCCGAATTTATATAGCATTGCTAAATTACTATTCCACTGCACTCTTGGGTGGTCTATTACTATGAGAGTCACTGACTACCAGGAAGCTGAAGACTTAGCTCCCTATCCTACTGAAGAAAGTAACTTCATATTTACAATTTCTTCTTATACAAAACAAGATAAAAGAACTGTGGATGGTGGGAATCAGAAACACAAACAGAAATTGCTGGAAAAACTCAACAGATCCAGCAGAATCTGTTGAGAGAAAGCAAAGTTAATATTTCAGTTCCAGTGGTGTGTGTGCGTGCGTGTACGTGTGTGTGCATGCGTGCGTGCGCGTGTGATGGAGTGGGATATATCAAAATGATCATCATGACCTCCTGTGTTGATTAGGCTAATTAAGATTCAGCGACCATAATCGTACGAATAAAGGGAACAACAAAATTATTTGGTGCACGAGTTACGGAATGTGGCAAACCAAACTGACCGCTTTGAATGTTAATAGCTCTCATTCAGTGTAAAAATCAACACCACAGTGTTGGTCTAATGGACCAATGGGTCAATTTGTGTGTAAGGAAAGGGCTAGTCCTATAATAGAATTCAGAGGGAAAGTGAGGACTGCAGATGCTGGAGATCAGAGTCGAGAGTGTGGTACTGGAAAAGCACAGCAGGTCAAGCAGCATCTGAGGAGCAGGAGAATTGATGTCTTGGACAAAAGCCCTTCATCAGGATTCCTGATGAAGGGCTAATGCCCGAAACGTCGATTCTCCTGCTCCTCGGATTTTGCCTGACCTGCTGTGCTTTTCCAGCACCACATTCTCGACTATAATAGAATTCAGCATGGGATACTATTGATACATTTGAGCCAAGGGCAACAGGTATGGATACTCAACTTTATGAAGAATGGTACATTCAAGTAGTATAGATTATCAGTAATCATATTTTTCATACAGCTGAAAGAGATGTATGAAGAAACCACAGCAATGTTAACCCATTGCGGATCAGTCATCTGCTTGATTAGGACGAAGCCAATAGTCAATGGCATGCTGTAAATTAGAAACAGAACTCAGACAGACAGCTACAGGACCAGCAGCAAACAAGAGACCGAACAATCTTACGGATCCAAAGAGAATGCATCTTGGAAGAATAGCAAACTGCCTGAACATGTCAGGATGTGGAGGTGCTGGTGTTGGACTGAAGTGGACAAAGTCAGAAGTCACGCGACACCAGGTGATAGTCCAACAGGTTTATTTGAAATCACAAGCTTTTGGAGTGTTGCGTCTTCATCACCTGTTGGGCTAAAACCTGGTGTCATTTGACTTCTGCCTTTGAACTTGTCAACATAGAGACTTGGGTGAGAGGGTGGATGAAGGCTGATAAATGTAATTATATGCACAAATGTATAAATATTTAAATTGATGAATATGTAACAGATTGATAATTATATGCAGAAATGGGGAAAAATTGGGGAATATGTAACAGATTGAAAATTAACTGTATAAAAATACAAAATTGGGGATAAATTGGGGAATATGCAATTATATAGAGTGTAGGTTTGCTCGCTGAGCTGTAGGTTTGATATCCAGACGTTTTGTTACCTGGCTAGGTAACGTCATCAGTGGCGACCTCCAAGTGAAGCAAAGCTGTTGTCTCCTGCTTTCTATTTATATCTTTCTTCTGGATGGGGTTCCTGGGGTGTGTGGTGATGTCATTTCCTGTTCGTTTTCTGAGGGGTTGATAGATGGCATCTAGATCTAGGTGTTTGTTTATGGCGTTGTGGTTGGAGTGCCAGGCCTCTAGGAATTCTCTGGCATGCCTTTGCTTAGCCTGTCCCAGGATAGATGTGTTGTCCCAGTCGAAATGGTAGCTTTTTTCATCCATGTGTAGGGCTACGAGGGAGAGTATGTCGTGTCTTTTTTAAACAAGACAGAATTCCAGAAAATGAAACCCAACGGGACCAACACCCCACGATTCTACGGACTACCAAAAATCCATGAACCAGGAGCCCCCCTCAGACCTATAGTCGCACTATCTGGAACACCAACTTACAGACTGGCCAAAGAACTACACGCAAGACTGAAATACCTAGTAGAAGAGTCACAGACTCCATCCACTCCACCCAGGAATTCCTAAAAATCATCAAAAACACCAAAATAGAGGAAGACGAAACAATGATCTCATTTGACGTAACAGCACTGTTCACATCCATCAACATCGACCTGGCAAAGGAAGCACTTACCACACTTTTAGAAGAGACCATCACACACACCCCAACCACCATCAATCACATTATCAACGAAAACATCATGAAGCTAGTGGACCTGTGCCTCACCACCCACTTCACTTTCAACAACATAGTCTACAAACAAACCAACGGTACACCCATGGGATCTCCGCTATCAGGATTCATAGCAGAAGTGGTAATGCAAAGACTAGACAAACAGCCCTACCAACCATCAAACCAAAAATCTGGGTCCGCTACGTAGATAACACACTTGTCATCACAAAACGAAACAAGATAGAAGAGACATTTAACATCATCAACAACACCCTCACAGGCATAAAGCTCACCAAGGAGGAAGAAACCGACAACAAACTCGCATTCCTGGACGTCACAGTCGAAAGAAAGGACAACGGAGAACTACAAACCTGCATATACAGAAAACCGACAGACACTGACCAAATACTTAACTACACCAGCAACCATCCCAACACACACAAACAAAGCAGTA
>NC_057716.1:98558637-98571902 GCF_004010195.1 Chiloscyllium plagiosum
GGAGAAAGATATAAATAGAAAGCAGGAGACAACAGCTTCGCTTCACTTGGAGGTCGCCACTGATGATGTTACCTAGCCAGGTAATGAAACGTCTGGATATCAAACCTACAGCTCAGCGAGCAAGCCTACACCCTAAACCTCAACCTGAGCTACAAAGCTTCACAAACCTTGCAAAATGCAATTATATGAAAAATGTATAAAAATTGAAATTGGGAAAAATTGGGGAATATGTAACAGATTGAAAATTAAATGTATAAAAATACAAAATTGGGGAATATGCAATTATATGAAAAATGTATAAAAATTTAAACTGGGAAAAATGGAGCTTTGGGGCAACATGTAACAAACATTCTTGCTTTGATGTTCTCCCTTCAGGACACAGAATTTCACTGTGGAAATTTGAGTTTGCCAAATCAACGTATCCTACTTCCTAGGATATTGAAGTCAGACTAAAATATTCCGAATGATCTTTGAAACCGTATCCTCATAAAAAGAAGTTCCTTTGTGCGCACTGAAACAAGGCAATATACAAATCTGCCCCAAGGTAGCCAGTAGTTTCCAGGAGAACTATCGAGCTCCTCAAAGAAACATCATTACAAGCATCACTGAATAAGCTGCATCACAAATTCACTCATGTCTCAGAACTTTCAAATGCGTGCCAAAGTTTGTCAGATACCTGTTGTGCACCCTAGGTTAGTTCTCATTTGATATGTCACTCAGGTATCGGAAAGAAACAGAGAATTGAGAAACTTTGCTTCACACTCTCTGAATCCAAAAGGGAAATTTAATTAATAACATGCTTGCCTGTCTGCTGGGATAGTGCTGCCTTGATGTGGGAAATTCTGCAAAGAAGCTGTCACTCACTTCAAAGAAAGCAACGAGCATTTCTTCACATTTTTACAAGACGTGGGGCTGATGGACAAGGCTGGCATTCACAGCTCATTTCTGGTCACTGACTTTAAGATAATCAGCTCCACATTTCCTCATTCATCTACACAAATCAATTTTGCAGCATTAGGAGGGGTTTTTTTGATGATGCAGTTTAAAAGACCGTTGACAAAAAGCAACGCTAAAGAATTAGAGTGTAGGTGATTGTCCTGGTTATGAAATTAGCTGAGCGGCAGGATTTAAAATGATGGGATGCATACTCCATTTAGAAGGATGTGGCAATTGCTCTCCCACAAGGATCAATTTTGGGTCCTCAACTGTTCATAGTATTCAATAACAACTTGGATACAGAAAGCTGCAATTCCAAATCCCCTGGAATTTCACAGGATGAGGGGTAACCTCATTGAAATTCAAATTTCTGACAAGGCATGTTGATAAGATGTTCTTCTTGCCTAATGAGTCTAAAATCAGGGGAATAATCTCAGAATGAGGGGTAGGCCATTTAAGAATGAGGCAAGAAGGAATTTCTTTATTCAGAAGGTACTGAGTCTTTGCAATTCCCTACACCAAAGAGTTCAATCATTGGTGCTGTTCAAAACAGAAATTGATAAGATTTTGAGATACTAATGGCACCAGGGGAATTAGTGATATTGTAGGAATCTAACACTGAAGTGTGAAGCCATGGTCATAATGGATTGTTGGAACAGGTTCAATAGGCTGAATGGCTTACCTCTGTTTCTATGTTCCCATTTGCCAATGTCACTAAATTAGGCTGCACTGGAGCACTATAAATGGAAGTATAAAATGCTGTAGCCATTACAGAGACTTCAATATCACAGAGGCAAGAATGGTTGTTGGATGTTCCAGGGTTTGGATATTTCAAAAGGAATAGCAGGAAAGGTAAAAGAGGTGGAGGAGTGGTATTGTTAATCAGGGATAGTACAACAGCTGAGAAAGGGAGATCGTTGAGGAGGGTTTGTCTACCGAGTCCGTATGGGTGGATATCAGAAACAGGAAAAGAGCAGTCATTTTATTGGGAGTTTTCTACAGGTCCCCCAATTGCAATTGAGACACGGAGGAACAAATTGAGAGGTAGAGTTTGGAAATGTGCAGAAGTAACAGGGTTGTTGTCATGGGTGAATTTAACTTCCCTAATATCGATTGGAACCTCCTTAGTTCAAATAGTTTGGATGGAGCAGTTTTTGTAAGTGTGTCCAGGAAGGGTTCCTGATGCAATGTGTAGATAGGCCAATTAGACGGGATGTCATATTGGCTTTGGTGCTTGGCAATGAACCATGCTAGGTGTCAGATCTCTCAGTGGGAGAGCATTTCGGTGATGGTGATCACAACTCAATGACCTTTACTATATTCACTGAGAGAGATAGGAGCAGATGTTATGGGAAAGTATTTAATTGGGGGAAGAGGGAATTATAATATTATTAGGCAGGAACTGGGGCAGCTAAATTGGGAACATATGTTCTCAGGGGAGTGCACAACAGAAATGTGGAGGTTGTTTACGAAGCACTTGCTGATAGTGCTGGACAGGTTTGTCCTGCTGAGGCAAGGAAGGGATGGTAGTTTGAAAGAACCTTGGGTGACAAGGGATATGGAACATCTAGTCAAGAGGAAGAAGGAAGCTTACTTTAGGTTGAGGAAGCAAGAATCAGACAGCTCTAGACGTTAACAAGGTAGCCAGGAAGGCACTGAAGAATGGACATAGGCAAGCTAGAAGGGGGCATGAAAAAGCTTTAGCAGGTAGAATTAACTCATTCTACACTTATGTGAGGAACAAGAGGATGGCCAGAGTGAGGGGTAGGGTTGATCAGGAGGGAACTTGCACTTGGAATAAGAAGAAGTAGGAAAGGTCCTTAATGAATAGTTTGCTTCAGTATTCGCAACTAAGAGGGACCTTGACATTTCTGAGGACATGCTAGAACAGGTTGATGTTCGGAAGGAGGATGTGTTGAAAATTTTGAAAAACGCAATGATCCATAATATCCTGGGCCATACAGGGTTTAACTTAGATTACTACAGGAAGCGAGGGAAGAGATTGTTGCACCTTTGACAATGATCTTTGCGTCCTCACTGTACACTGGAGTTGTACCAGATGATGGGAGGGTGGCAAATGTTATTCCCTTGTTCAAGAAAGAGAATAAGGATAAGCTTGGGAATTACAGACCAGTCATTCTTATGTCAGTGGTGGGCAAAGTATTGGAGAGTATTCTAAAAGACAGGATTTATGATCACTTGGAAAACCATAGTTTGATGATAGCCAGCATAGCTTTGTGAGGTGCAGGTCATGCCTCAGAAACCTTATTGAATTCTTTGGCTATGACAAAACACATTGACAAGATAGAGTAGTGAATGTGGTATACATGGATTTTAGCAAGGCATTTGATAAGGTTCTCCATGGTAGACTCATTCAGAAAGTAAGGAGGTGTGCAATACAGGGAAATTTGTCTGTCTGGATACAGAATTGGCTGGCTCAGAGAAGACAGAGGGTGGTGGTAGATCAAGCCTGGAGCTTGATGACCAGTGGTGTTCCACAGAGATCTGTTCTGGGTCCTCTGCTCTTTGAGATTAATATAAATGACTTGGGTGAGGAAGTGGAAGAGTGGGTTAGTAAGTTTGCCAATAACACAAAGGTTGGTGGAGCTATGGATACTGTGGAAGGCTGTTGAACGTTGCAACGGGACATTGATAGGATGCAGAACTGGACTGATAAGTGGCAGATGGAGTTCAACTTGGAAAAGAGTGCATCATTCACTTTGGAAGATTGAATTTGAATACAGAATGCAGGGTTAAAGGCAAGATTCTTGGCAGTGTGGAGGAACAGAGGGATCTTGGGGTCCATGTACATTGATCCCTCAAAGTTGCCAACCATAAGAAGGCACATCGTGTGTTAGCTTTCATTAGCAAGGGGATTGGGTTTAAGAGCCGCAAGGTTATGCTGCAGCTTTATAAAGCCCTGGGTAGACCACACTTGGAATATTGTGTTCAGTTCTGGTCACCTCGTTATTGGAAAGATATGGAAGCTTTAGAGAGAGTGCAGAGGAGATTTACCAGGATATTGCCTGGACTGGCGGGAAAGTCTTATGAAGAAAGGTTGAGGAAACTAGTACTTTTCTCATTAAAGTGAAGAAGGATGAGAGGTGACTTGTTAGAGGTATACAAGATGTTGAGAGGCATAGATAGAGTGGATAGCCAGAGACTTTATCCCATGATAGAAATGTCTATCATGAGGGGCCATAATTTTAAGGTGATTGGAGGAAGGTTTGAGGACATGTCAGAGATAGGTTCGTTACTCAAGGAGTGATGGGTGTGTGGATTGCAGTGCCAGCAGTAGTAGTAGCATCAGATACATTAGGAACATTTAAGCAACTCTTGAATAGGCACATAGAAGATAGTACAATGAATGTTAGTCTGATCTTAGAGTAGGATAAAAGGCCGGCCCAACATCGAGGGCCGAAGGGCATCTACTGTGCTAAAATGTTCTATGTTCTACGTTCGACATTCTACGTTCTACGTAAAATAATATTTATGGGCTTTAAATGGGCAAAACTGACACGAATAGATTTTAAGATGGGAAAATGTAACATCATCCACTTTTGGGGTTTAAGAGGGAACAGGGGTCTTGTAAACAGTGAAAAGCTGGAAACAGTGGAGATTCAGAGATTGGAATGAGGGTTGAGGTAGACAGATCATTAAAAGGTCATGAACAGTTTATTTTGTATTTGTTCATGGGCAGTGGGCATCTCTGGCAGGACCAGTATTTACTGACCAACCTTAACTGAAAAAGTGGTGCATTCTATGATCACTACAGTCAATTTAATGTAAGTATACCCACAGCAGTGCTAGGTAGAGAGGCCAAGAAATTTGATCCAGCGACACTGAAGAGAGCAGCGATGTATTTTCAGTTTAGGATGTTGGTTGGGAGAGGGACTTGGTGATATTCCCAAATATCTGCTGCCCTTGTCCTTCTAGGTGGGAGAGGGTTATGTGTCTCGAACTTGAAGCCTGATGAGTTATTGCAGCATATCCTGTAGCAGATACACACCACTGCTGCTCTGCGTCAGTGGTGAAGGCAATGAACATCACCAGGATGTCAATCAAGCAAGTGTCTTCATCCTGGATGTTTGCAAGTTTCTTGAGTGATATTGGAGCTGAATCCATCCAGGTGGTCAGGACTGGGGTGGGTGAAGGTGGGGGGAGTGGGATGCCAGTTGAGGTGGGGGTTCGTTTGATGTGGCTTTTATTTCAATGCACTCCCGACATGTGGTAGGAAAGAATGATCAAAAGGATAACATAAGAGAGTATAGGCAGCATTCACCTCAATAAAGCCCTAGTTAGACCATGCCTAAAGTTACTGTCTTAAGTTAAAAATCACACAACACCAGGTTATGGTCCAACAGGTTTAATTGGAAGCACACTAGCTTTCGGAGCGATGCTCCTTCAATCACCTGATGATGAAGCGGTCGCTCCGAAAGCTAGTGTGCTTCCAATTAAACCTGTTGGACTATAACCTGGTGTTGTGTGATTTTTAACTTTGTACACCCCAGTCCAACACCGGCATCTCCAAATAAAGTTACTATCAGCAGCTTTAAACACTACACCTTAGGAAGGGCATATTAGTCATAGAGGGAGTGCAGCAGAAATGTGCCAGAATGATACCGGGGTCTTCCCTCAACAGCACCTTCCAAACCCATCACTCCCACCATCTAGAAGGACAAAAGCAGCAGATCCTTGGGAACGTTCCTGACTGCAAGTTCTACTAATAGTCATCTGAATTGGAAATATGTCACTGTTATTTCAGTATCATTGGTTCAAAATCCTGGCATTCCCTCATTAAGTTCATTGTGGGTCAACCCACAGCGCACGGACTGCAGCGCTCACCACCACCTTCTCAAAGGCAACTAGGGATGGGCAATAAATTTTGGCCCAGCTGGTGACACCATGTTCTCCATCAGACAGCATGGAAACAGATCCTTTGGAAAATTCCATCCATGCTGACCAAGTTTCCCAAACTAAACTAGTCTCACTTGTGAATGACACAAAGGTCAGTACAGTTGTGGACAGTGTCAAAGGATGTTGCAAGTTACAGAGAGACATAGATAAGCTGCAGAGCTGGGTTGAGATGTGGCAAATGGAGATTCATATGGAAAAGTGTGAGGTGATTCACTTTGGAAGCAGTAACAGGAATACAGAGTACTGGTCTAATGGTAAGATTCCTAGTAGTGTAGATGAGCAGAGAGACCTCGGTGTCTATGTACATAAAGCCCTCAAAGTTGCCATCCAGGTTGATAGGTTGTTAAGAAGGCATACGATGTGTTCGCTTTTATTGGTAGAGGGATTGGGTTTCGAAGCCATGAGGTCATGCTGCAGCTGTACAAAACTCTAGGGCAGCCACATTTGGAGTATTATATGTAGTTCTGGTCACTGCTTTACAGGAAGGATGCGGAAGCTTTGGAAAGGGTTCAGAGGAGATTTACAAGGATGTTGCCTGGTATTGAAGAAAAGTCTTACGAGGAAAGGCTGAGGGACTTGAGGCTGTTTTTTCTTTAAGATAGAAGAAGGTTGAGAGGTGACTTAAATGAGGCAGAAAGATAATCAGAGGGTTAGATCAGGTGGACAGTGAGAGCCTTTTTCCTCGGATGGTGATGGTTAGCACAGGGGGAAATCCTTCAAATGAAGGGGTGATAGATATAAGACAGATGTCAGAGGTAATTTCTTTACTCAGAGCTTATGCACTGCCTGCAGCTGTTGTAGACTCACCAAATTTACGAGCATTTAAATGGTCATTGGACAGGCATATGGACGCGAATGGAATCGTGTAGGTTAGATGATCTTCAGATTGGTTTCAGAGGTTGGCGCAACATCGAGGTCCGAAGGGCCAGTTACTGTGCAGTAATGTTCTATGTTCTATGTGTGGCACAGTGGTTAGCACTGCTGCCTCACAGCACTGGGGTCCCAGGCTCGATTACAGCCTCGGGCAACTGTCTGTGTGGAGTTCGCACATTCTCCCCGTGTCTGTGTGGGTTTCCTCTGGGTGCTCTGGTTTCCTTCTACAGTCCAAAGATGTGCAGGTTAGGTGAACTGGCCATGCTAAATTGCCCATAATGTTTGGTGCATTAGTCAATGGGACAGGGTGGGTTATTCTTTGGAGGGTCAGTGTGGATTTATTGGGCCGAAGGGCCTGTTTCCATGCTGTAGGGAATCTAACCTAATCTATCCATTTACCTCCTCAAATGTCTTTTAAATGTTGTAACTGTACCTGCATCTACTTCCTCTAGCAGTTCATTCCACATATGAACAACCCTCCAAGTAAAAATGTTCCCCCTTGTTACGAAATGACAGTGAAACCCTCTGATAATTAAACACTGCAGAAAAGCTCACCTCACCTCGTAGTCTATTAAAATGTATGAGTGGCAGAGAACTCCCAAATTCCACTATGCAAAGAAAAAATAATATCAATTTATTCTTTCACTCTAAAAGTGAACATTAAACAACAACTATTCACAACTCTAAGCACCCCCCTTTCTCTTAACTGCTTAGTATCCGCCTTCAACTCTATAAAAATATACTGTTTCAATAAAACACATTAAAATTACATCAACTTGATTTCAAAACTATACAGCAGCTATTGTCGCGGTGTCTTTCTTCTTCCAGTTGAGGATCTCCCTGGGTCATCTTCAATCTTTTTACTGTGAAGATGTATCATATGAAAAGACACCTTTGTTAGAGAGTGATCCAATCTTTTGGGTCTCTCTGTCTCTGTGTCTATCTCTGTGTCCCTCTCTGTGTCCCTCTCTGTGTCCCTCGCTCTCTGTGTCTCTCTCTCTCCATGGCAGTTAATTTTTCAATCGCAATTACTCTGTCTTTCAAACTGCATGCCTTTTTATATCCCAACATTATTGGTTCGATGTTGGCAAAAACAATTAATTCAAACTTAATTAGGTTTTTGTATACTGGGGCATAATTTAAACTGATTGGCTAAATTAAAATGGTTGTCAAAACAGCAACCAACTCAGGTATCTATTTCACTGCCAAATGTTACACATTTTCAATCTTACAATACACTCTGAGACTGCTAGTTAGTCATATGACAGGTGCTTGTAAGCTCTTAGTGCAAAACAACATTCATTCTCTCTTAAATGTATAGTACACACCTTCAAATTCATAACACCCTCAAATCTTTTTTTAAATCGTTCTCCTCTCACCTTAAAAATATGCCACCAAGTTTTGAATACCTCTGCTCGAGGGAAAAGATCTTTTCTATTCACCTTATCTATGCCCCTCATGATTTTAAAATGGTCTATAGGGTCACCCCTCAACCCCTATAGTCCAGTGGAAAATAGTCCCACTCTATCCAGTTTCTCCATATGACTCAAATCCTCCATTCCCAGCAACATCATCATAAATCTTTTCTGAACCTTCTCCAATTTAATAATGTCCTTCTTATTCTAGGGTAAACAGTATTCCAAACAGGGCCTCACCAATACCCTGTATGACTGCAACATTACATCCCAACGTCTGTACTCAGTGGTCTAAGCGGTGAAGGCAAGCGTGCTGCCTTCTTCATCACCATGTCTATCTGTGACACAACGTTCAAAGAACTATGTAGCTGAACCCCCTCGGCCTCTGTTTGACAGCAATACCCAGGATCCTACAATTAACTGTAGGAGTCCTGCCCTTGTTTGTCTTACTAGAATGCAACACCTCGCATTTATCTGAATTTCTGATGATACTGACAAGATCACAAGTTCCTGATGCTTGGCTAAACTGTGTTATCCAGCATTCGATTATCTGCACATTTGATTATCCGAACAAAATACTCCCATCTGAGGCATTCAGATAATCGAGGTTCGTCTGTATTGCACTAGTTCGAGAGATCAACTCACCAGCATCTCCTCAAGGGCATTTAGAGATGGGCAATAAATGCTGTTGTGATGATGCTGTAACTTTAAGAGGTTATTATGCCCTAATTTTCTTTGAAGAGAAGAGTAGTTGTAAAGCAGAAACCCCTAGATGTCTCTAAGAAAGTAAACAAATTTTGAGGCCTTGGAAAAACTTTTTTAAAGTTGGAACAATAGAAGTAGCCTGGCTGGGACCAGCTCCCACAGACCAACCTTTCTAGCTTTTTAATTCAGATATTAGGTTTAGATTATTCTAATTTCCTCTTCCTTTTGTTTGTATTTTAACTATAATGTTTAAATAAATTGTGTTTTGCTTAACATGGAGTAGTTTGGCCAGTCACATCACATCTCAAACACAGCACTTCATATCTACCTTTAAACTAAGAAAAAGGTAGAGTCTAGGCTACCTTCTTAAAATGTTTTGAGGGGGAATGGTTTGATCCATAACACTGTCCTTGCTAGCAACACCCATATCCCATGAAAGAATAAATTTAAGAAGTGTTTTACCAATTGTTTTAAAAATGTACTACTAAATCTACATTCTTAACTCAATGTCAGTGCAAGAAACCTGGGGAGAAAGATATTATTTTAACTGAGAACGTAGGCTCCAATCTCCACCTCATGGAACCTTTTTGCTTCAATTTGTTTTGCTGCAACCAAATCCTGGTTAGTACCATGTAATTGGTGACTTTGATATGTTCAGTGAACCAACTTAATACTCAGCAAAATGTGCAATTAGCTCTGCTGTGAAAATGGAGGAAGGAGAGCTTTTCTGGGCTTACAAGTGGATCTCACAGAATGTCTGAAACTAAATGCAGAAGAGCCTAAGGGCAACTTGGCAACAGTATTTTCATTGGAGTCATTTCCTTTCCCTGTGCAATGATGGAGCGCAGTGTTTTATCAATGTCTCCACATTGAAAACAATGAGTCATTGGACCTTTTGTCTGCAATGCTTCACCATTTGTCAGCTGCTTTCAGTCTTTGAGATAGGGATGCAATGTCAAATAAGCATCTTTGTCTCTGAACTACAGAAGACCTTAGTTCCGAATAATTTGTATTTCTCTGGTACACCCAAAGTTAACAAATCAAAACATGAAAGCATAGAAAATAGGAGCAGAGTAGGCCATTCAGCCCTTCCATCCTGCTGTGCCGCTCAATGTAATCATGAACAATCATCCAACTCAGTACCCTCATCCCACTTTCTACCCCATATCCTTTGATCTCTTAAGCCCTAAGAGTGAGATCTAAGTCCTTCTTGAAATATCCAATATCTTGGACTCAGCCGCTTTCTGTAGTAGAGAATTCCACAGGCTCGCCACTCTGTGGGTGAAGACATTTCTCCTTATCTCAGTCTGAAATGGCTGACCCTGTATTCAGGGACTGTCACCCCTGGTCTGGACTTCCCCATCACTGGAAACATCCTTCCTGCATTTATTCTGTTTCGCCTTTTTGGAATTTTGTAGGTTTCTATGGGATCCTCTTCATTCTTCTAAACTCCAGTCAATATAGTCCTAACTGGTCCAATCACTCTGCAGATTGAGCTACTCAAGCCAATAAGAAACCAAAAAAGCTGGATCCATGGTGCCAGTATAATCTGCAATATACTGCAGACTCCAGAAAACTCTTGAAACATGTCATCAGTGATGCCTCTGCAAAATCCTGCTAATCCACTGTAGAATAGAGTCATAGAGTTGTACAGTATGGAAACAGATGCCTCGGTCCAACTCATCCATGCCACCAAATATCTTCAATTAATCTATTCCCATATGCCAGCATTCATTGTCATATCAGTACCTTCCATCAGGCTAACATGCTCAGAATTAAGGGCCTAGGGTTACTGACAATAACATTGTCCATATCACTGACACAAGGCTTTCAAATCAAACATTCTTCTCTGAGGTTCATCACGACAAGCCTTTACCAGGAGGGAAGAGGAAATTCTTCAAAAATGCCCTTGAATCCTCTCCAAAAGAAAATAATATCTCCACTAACTCCCAGGGGATCTCTTACTCAAGGCTCTCCAAAGTTCAGAAGTAGCATCTTCAGAGATGTCAAGAGCGTTGAGTGTCTCCTACCGGGCCGAGATACAAACCTGTGGTGGCATTTGCAAATCTGGTATTGGATTCTTCATTCTCCTCAGGACCCACACACCACAGTGGAAGAGAGTCATCTTCCAAACCTGTCGAAGGAAGAGGTAAAGTTGCTCACATGTTGGTCAAGGCCAGGTAGTAAGAAATTAAGCACAGGGAAAATGCAGCCCACCGGTAATTATTCCTTTTTATCTGTACTTTAATATTCTTACTCATTGTACTGCTATAGAATATGCATTGATCCTTTTATGCTCATTCATGGGATGTGGACAATCCAGAAGATACAAATTTAACTAGGCTTTCTTGATTTAACAAAACAGACTGACATTATTAACTACTAAATGCTGGTAATAGTGAAATAACTGCACAGAAGCAGGTATCCCATCACCAAGTCACCTTTTAGTAATTCGCACACAGTACACTGGCTGTGGCCAGCCAGCTCAGAATCGGTCGCCTGAACAGAGGCACTTCCTGTTCATTTTTTACATTTTATTAAACAATACACAGTTTACAAAACAATTAACATTAACAGCTGTATACAGAGAAACAGCAATTTTACAAGGGAGAGGAGAAGTAAAGCCAGGCCCCAAACCCTACCATTCAAACAGTTTTCAGGAAAATGAGGACAAATCTCAAATCCCAGTTTCAAACATTACAACATTAACAATGACATTTGAACATATAAGACAGTCTAATTACATAAAAAAACAATGCATACAATACAGATCCCCAGCGAGCCACCCGTCTCTCCCACCTTCCAGCCATTCTAAGGCAGTCCGCCCCTACCCACCTTCCGCCTCTCAGTCTGCCCCTATGCACCATCGGGCTCTCGCCCATCCTGATGCACTGTCTGGCCTGTGGATTGCCCTGGCACACCTTCTGACCACTTCTAGGACAGCCCACCCCTTCCCCTGGGATGACAACACGCAGGGCAGCCCACAAGCCTTCCGGATCTCGGCCCGCCCCTGCTCACCTTCTGGCTCTCAACCGCTCCGACACACCTTCCGACCACCTCTAAGACAGCCTGTCCCAATTACCCCTTCTCGAATGACAGCACTCAGAATAGTTACCCACCTTCCAGCTCTCAGGGCGACCAACATCGGGATGACCCTAAACACCCTCCGGCTCTCAGGGTGACAGCTTTCAGGATGACCTATGAGCCTCCCAGCTCACAGTAAGGCCTGCCAGACCCAGGGACACACAAGACAGTGCAGGTGATAACCCCAACATGCAACAAGATAGAGGCAATTACCAACAAACAGAGTCCTTTCTGGTACAGAGTCCATTACCATAAACATTTCTCTTTAAAATGTAGAGTCCATTCCCAGGATCAGAGCCCACTCCAGTATACAAAGTGCTTTATCAGAGATGGAGTCCACCAAACTGCAGAGTCTATTTCTAAGAACAGAGTCCACAACCGAGGGCAGAGTCCACTCCTGAAGGCTGCAAATGCAAACCCCACAGGTTTTCAGTCTCCACAGAGTCCTGGCCCATCCATAGAGAACCAGGCCCACTCACAGGAACACAATACATTGTAAAGGTGAAGTTAACTCACAGGGGTTTGGTCCACTCCCAAAGGCAGGGTCAACTCCCAAACTCCAGGATACAGCAAATGCTCACCTCCCAGCACACACACAGACGTTCAGTCTCTGCAGAGACCTAGTACAAGGGTCAGGTCTACCCACAGGAACAGCTCATCTGGTCAGATGTATTTTCTCACAAGGGCTCAGTCCAAATACCAAACAGTAAAGACATATTCAGAAAACAAAGAAACTAGAGTACAAGGGCTAAGCCCTGCCATAAAAATCAACATTGTCCTTTTCTCAAAGTAAAAGAGAAAAGGGTAATGCACAGCCAGTAAAACAGTTCCCTTGTGAGAACTGAATTACACCTGAAACACATTGACTGGAGAGATCAGGTAGTTTAGAAATCAGTCCTCAATAAAAAGGAATACCAGTTAACAAACTGGAATCATGTTTTTTCCCATCTCCTTCTCCCCCCCCAAATAAACCAACAGCAGCAGGAATGCACTGGTTGTAGCCAGCCAGCTCAGAGTCAGTCCTCAACTGAAGAGATTCTAATCTCCTGGTTATATTGGTCAGTCAGGGCTCTCTGATTCATCCAGGTTAACAGTGCAGTGATAATACAATAACGCCAACACCTACACCCGCCCTTGACCTCTTCATTTCCAACTGCCGCCGGGACATTAACCGCTTCAGCCTGTCTACCCCCCCTCCCCGACTCCAACCTCTCACCCTCACAACGCGCAGCATTCCACTCCCTCTGCTTCAATCCTGACCTCACCATCAAGCCAGCGGATAAAGGGGATGCAGTGGTAGTCTGGCGCACTGACCTCTACACCACTGAAGCCAGA